>NC_046166.1:9034142-9352830 GCF_011064425.1 Rattus rattus | reverse complement strand
GTATACCTCCATGTGTCCCGAGATCACCAGGCCGCTTTCTTGCAGCAGGAAAGTTGGTCTTACCTGTGGTCCCGAGGCTCAAGTTCGCTCGCGGGGTGCTGCCCACGGGCTCTCTGCAGTGGCAGCAACCGGGAAGATCTGCGCCGCCTCTTCCCTCAAATCATCTTTATTGAAGAAAACAATCATTCTGAGGACTAACGGTCCTTCATGACCCTAAGCTAGAGATTCCAAGCCAGCTGTGGTGATGACCTTGACATGTCTACCATACATATAACAGAAGCATAGACAAGACTCCAGGAGACTACAGTCAAGCTACATCACTGCTAGCAGCTCTCTTGCCAGTCTTAGAAACAGTTCGTCAGGGAGCTGAGAAGAGCAGCACTTGCTCAGGGACAGACTTTCTTGCTGTACCTTCCAGGAGATGGAAGTGGGTGGAGCAGCAGCATCTAAGTCCCCAAGCTCCAGCTGACTGGATAAGAGGAAAAGAAACGGCACCTGGGCATGCTACATACATGGATCCCAGCTGAGAGAGGGGGTTATAAGAGAAACACAAGCCTCAGCTCTCCTTCAAGGCCCTGCACAAAGCACCTACAAGCTTAAATAAATACTTCCCATTTTGACTGTATCCCTGAGCAGCTTCTAAAAAAAAAGTGTATGCTAAGGATTACTTACAAGCTTGCCTTTCCATAATTTGAAGACATTGTACCATATGGTTTTTATCAATAAAAAACATCATCAATATATCTAAGTGTTCTTCATACTTCATGAGATTTTTTTTATTTTGTACCTGTCAGTAACACAAAATAGCATGAATGTCAAAACAAGTAAAATTTCTAGAGTAGCAATGAAAAGTTTCCTTTAGATTGGCAAAAACAAGACCCTCCAATCTTTTCAATTCCTATTTTGGTCATTTGTATTATCAGAAGTATTCTTGTTAAATCAGAAGTAACTGTAGTAAGAAAAGTAAATATATACTTATCTTCCTGGTCTAAGAACTACCAGCAGCAGTTAGCAGAAAGCCCGCCCCTTTGGTTTACCGGTTTTGTAGGTGTCTTTTGCTGACTTGATGAAGGCAAAGACTTCTGGAGATTCAGGTCATCTGAGTCACCCTCACGTTCATCATTATCTCTTCCTGAACAAAAAGAAACAAAGACTTGATCAAATGAGAAGCACTAAGGGAAACTGAAGTCCGAGTGAGAAGTCAAGCTAGTGAGAGTTTCTCACCTACTTTTCAAATCATCTGTGTTTATCTCATATGTTAATTTCTTCCCTCTGCCTTGAAAAGTCAACATCAAAGAGTATTTTGTTTCCTAACATTATACTTATGAAGCTGATTTCTAAGCAATTCCGTTTTTTCTTAATTGCCATATTTTTAATACAATATTCTTCAGGGAAATTTTAAGTAACAGCCTACAGAACCTACATATTGAGAGCTATAAAAGAAAATTATTCTGTATTTCAGAGTCCATGCAGCAGGAGGATATCTGTGAGTTATGGCTAGCCTGTTCTACACAGTGAGTTCCAGGACAGTCAGGGATACATACTAGAGAGACAATATCCCAAAAAGATTGAGCAAATACAGCAAAATAACCCTAGACATCTGAGAAATAAAAATAATAAGAAACCCAGAGCAGCAATTTTACATCAAATTAATAACATTTATTTTTGCCATGATTCCACAACTGCTGGTGGGTTTTACAGTTTAAGAGCATACTGCTGGTATTCTGGAAAATGATACAGCAATAGAAAAACATCCAGACACCCTATGTCAAGCTTGCTGACCCTGTGTACTTACAATAAAAGGTATAATTACCAATATGTAGTCCATAGCTTGTCTATACTAAAAGGGGAAAGCTGAGAATAATTCATCTGCTAAGTAAATCACCAAGAGAAAGGGAGGGGCCACCTGGTCTGTCTGAGTACAAAAGGGGACCTGAAGGAGAGCCTGGCTTGCCCCTCTAAGGCAATAATTACAAGGGATCCTGAAAAGACCAAGCAATCTTAAGCAAGAAGAAAAAGCTAAATCCATCACACTTCCTGATTTCAAAGGACTTTACAGAGCTATAGATAGCTATTACAATCAAAATAGTATGCTATCAGCATAAAAACATACACACAGGCTAACAGAACAAAGTCTACAACACAGAAATAAATCCACATTTTGACTGTCAACTGATCTTTCTCAAGGGGGACAAGAATAAACAATAAAGAAAAAGGTAGTCTCTCGTGCCCGGCACGGTGTACCTAGACAACCACTCATGGATACAGAGGCAAAGACTGGAAGAGAAGCTCCTACTGCCATTTTCCTGAACTAATACAATTTCTAACTTCTGAATATGACTCCTATGCCCACAGGTAAGTGTAGCTCCTACCTCTCACCAAAGAAGCTTCTTTTTGCAGCAGATTAAAGCTACTACAGAGACCAGCATTTGGTCATTTGGTCATAATGCTGAGGATAAATGAGTTCAGGTTGCCGAACTGCAGTTTGTCTAATACAACCATACACACACCTAAGGCGCAGAGAACATTGTGAAAGAGGAAGGTGAAAGACGGCAAGAGGCAGATAATCAGGATAGCTCATGCTAGATGGTGTCTCTAGATATGAAAGTCAGGTCGCTATAGTTGCATCCATGAAATCTCAACATTGATGCCTAAATGAAACTGGTGTCGTGACGGCCTCAGCCTTAGATGAAGAACAACACTGTCGCTGAGAAGGAGAAACAGTCTTCTCCAGAGATGTGCTCTCTGACAGATTACCTAACCCCAAGTGGCCATCCCTAAATACATGGACATAAAAATAAGACTAAATGGGCTCAGTGGGTTGGTTGGTATAACCTAAAGGTTTTTGTCAACCAGATACAAGCTGGAACTATATGGAAAGAACTCCAATTGAAAAAACAGTGACTACAGTGACTACGAGGTTGGCCTGGAGGTGAGCCTACGGGAATTTTTTATTAGTGATTGATGTGGGTGGTGCTAGCCTGGGCTGGTGGTCCTGACTTCTGTAAAAGATCAGACTGAGCAAGCCACGAGGAGCCAGTAAGCAGTACCCCTTCAAGGCCTCTGCATCAGCTCCTACCTCCAGGTTCCTGCCCTGCGTGAGTTTCTGACTTCTTTTGATGACTGACTGTGATGTGGAAGTGTAAAGTGAACAAACCCGTTCCTTCCTACGTTGATTTGACCACAGTTTATCACAGCACTAGTAACACTAACAAAAACAGTGCTGATGGTACTTTACCACAGCAACAGAAGCCATGAGACGTGTGTGTGTGTGTGTGTGTGTGTGTGTGTGTGTGTGTGTGTGTGTAGGAAAGGTAGGGGTGGAAATTATAGTGCTCATGAATGAAATTCTAAAAAAGAAGAATAATCAACATTTTTTTAAAAAGTTAATCACTTTCATAAGTGATATTAGAGAAAAAGGGATCCACATTCAGAAAAATAACATTGTATCCCTAACCTAAATTAAAAACAAATTGTCAAAATTTATAAATATAAATTTATATTATCTTAAAATATAAGCCCAAGACTATAAAACCACTACTGCGAGAAATTCTTGGAACTTGTTTGAGTAATGGGTTTTTAATATGACACTGAAAGTAAAAGTAACAGAGGCAAAAATAAGCAAGCATCAAATTAAAGTTCCTGCAAAGCAAAAGAAATGAGAGAGAGGAAACCTAGAGGAGGAGGGGATTTCTCTGATAAGGGCTAATATAAAAAATATGTTAAGGAATTCAGAGAACTCAAAAGTTAGAAAGACAACCTGATTCTAAAGTGAGTAAAGGGCTAAAAATTTATCCAAAGAAGAAATACAGACGTTGGTCAGATGTATGTGAAGGTGTTCAATGTCAGTAGGAAAATCAAAGTCAGAAGCACCATGAGTGTGACCACACACCGGTTAAGACTGCTACTACCAAAAAGACGGAAGAGAGCAGGTGCTGGCAAGGGTGCTAGAAAGCCTTCGCCATGTGCTGTTATTGGTAGGGGTACAGATAGGAAAACACCGTTATAGGAACGGTATGGTGTTTCTATGCAAAACTTAGAACTATCAGAAAGTCCCGAAATCCCACTGCTAGGTATGTTGTACTCAAGATGAATGAACTGAATATCTTAAAAGGACACATGCACCCCTGGCCCCTGCAGCAAGACTCTCAGGAGCCAAGATGCAGAACCTACCTACCTGCCTGTCAAAAAAAATAGGTAAATAAAATACTGTAAACATCAATATCATGCAACAGTCATCATAAAAGGAGAAAAGTGTACCATTTACAACATGAATAAACCTAGAGGACATTATGCTAAGTAAAATAAGCCAGCTACAGAAAGCTAAAACTGCAGTATCTCAATTATATAGAATACAAAACCACATGCATAGCAGCAGACTGTAGAATGGCAATTACCAGAGGCAAGAAGGGTGTTGTTGGTAAAGGAATACAAAGTATTGCTTACATAATGAATATATCCTGAAGGTCAATGGAAGACACTATGTCCATAGCTAGTCATGCTGTCCTTGTAACTGGAGATGAGCTACAAGTGCGACCATTCTTACTACACACCAAAACCAAGCCTACTCATATCAAGTCCTGGATAGGTTCATTAGCTTCATTGTAATGCTCGTCTCACAATGAACAACAACGCAGGAGAGGGAGCCCCAACCCAGAATCGATGGATAGTGTGGACAAAGACGGTAGGAGAGGAAATAGGAATTGAATCCAGGAAGAATAAAAGAGGAATTCTAAAAGCAATGGCCAAAGATGGTAATGGTACCACAAGAGCATAATCCTAGCACTTGGAGGCTGACCAGGAGAACTGACAATTACAGGCCACTGCACAGTGAGTTTGAGGCTGGCCTAAGCTAAATAGAAGACCCTGCCTCATAAAAACTAAACCAGGGAAGGAAAAGAGAAGGAAAGGGGGAGGACAGAAAGAGGAGGGCAAGCTACTGACTGGCGCTACAGAATGACAGCAGGGCCAGCTGAGAGATGGGTGGCATCTGTACTGTGAACCACGTCTTTAGAAACGTGTATACCCTGAGTTCATATCTAAGAAAAAAACCAAAAAACAAATAACAGCGGCTTAACAAGAAAGTTAGCGGTTTCATTATCTTCTTTGTGGTTTCAGGGGGAGTGTGGTTTTCACAAATTCTGTATAATAAACATGGTTTATGATAAGCAAAAAATGTTATTTGAAAGGGATGAAGTCAGACTTGAATGTACCTTAGTGCTGTGCATATGACGGCTTTTTAGATGGCCGTTCTAGAGTCAGAACTGGTCTCTACAGGCTAACAAAGCACAGCAGCCTCTGCTTATGGCTACAGCATGAGAGGCACAGCTCCAGCTGCTCCTATCCCCAAGGCCCTCTAGGTGAAGAAGTCATGGGAACTTACCATGTTTTTGTCTAACGTTCCCGGGTGAAGACATGTTGTCCCCATAGCCGGAATGAGATGGGCAAAAAGCTTCTGCAGATACGGAGCCTTAGTTCCTGGAGCCAGGCAGGTCTAGTTAGTATCCAGGGGCCGGCATACAATCGGAGCGCTCCTAACCCAGTACATGAAGCATACAAAGAGTTTTCTGTTAGACAACTGGGATTCTCACATTTTAACTAATAAATCAGTCACTGTCACTGAAAGGGCACTCAATTCTTTAAATGCCTTACCTATGTCATTCAATACAGAATAAAAAGAATTAGGTACAAAGCCTATGGTTGAGCCATTCCTGTTCCTCCAATCTACAAAGAATCCTCACATGGATACTTTTTATTTTCTAATCATTGCCATAATTGCCCCCAAAAGATCTTGTTCCTTTCTATCGGTTTCTTTCTATTGGCAACACACACACACACACACACACACACACACACACACACACACACACACACACACATTTGCTCATGCACACACACGCATATACACATATTTTTTTCTATAACCAAGATTTTGTGAGTTTCCATGAAACTCACTATGTAACCTTGAACTTAAAATAAAGCCCCTGCCTCAGCATCTCAAATTCTGGGAATTTAAACATGGAGATACTTTTTTATTAGCTGTCCAAAAATGAATTAAAATGAAATTAAAGTGACTATCTCAATACAAAGCATTTTAAAAGATGCTAATAAAACTTACTTACAATTTGAAATGAGGCAAAAAGACAGATGGACTGTTCTTCCAGTGCCTTGTGATGACAACCTACTCCAACGACTATTACGTGGGAAAACTATAACCTGTTCAGATGTTTACTACTAAGACCTCTAGATTTATTGAACTTGTATAGTAACCTGCACACTTTTGTTTAGCAATAATACAAATACTTTCTGATAAAAAGATAGCACCAAGGACCAGAATTCAGAGCTGTGTCAATCATTAACCAGTGCTCTACGTGTAACTCACACTTACTATAACCTTAGGAGGAGCCCTGAGGAGCACCGAGGAGCCCTGAGGAGCACCGAGGAGCCCTGAGGAGCACCGAGGAGCCCTGAGGAGCACTGAGGAGCCCCCTGAGGAGCACCGAGGAGCCCTGAGGAGCACCGAGGAGCCCTGAGGAGCACTGAGGAGCCCTGAGGAGCACTGAGGAGCACTGAGGAGAACTGAGGAGAACTGAGGAGCCCTGAGGAGCACTGAGGAGCCCTGAGGAGCACCGATGAGCCCTGAGGAGAACTGAGGAGAACCGAGGAGCCCTGAGGAGCACTGAGGAGCCCTGAGGAGCACCGATGAGCCCTGAGGAGAACTGAGGAGAACCGAGGAGCCCTGAGGAGCACCGAGGAGTCCTGAGGAGCACCGAGGAGCCCTGAGGAGAACTGAGGAGAACCAAGGAGCCCTGAGGAGCACTGAGGAGCACCGAGGAGCTCCGAGGAGCCCTGAGGAGCACCGAGGAGCCCTGAGGAGCACCGAGGAGAACTGAGGAGCCCTGAGGAGCACCGAGGAGAACTGAGGAGAACTGAGGAGCACAGAGGAGAACCGAGGAGCTCTCCCAGAGGCAGAGCTGAAATGCTAAGCTGTGTGCTAAGATCCCTGATAATTACAATCCCCTATCCTCCAACTGCATAATTAAAAATATTAATACAGTTCATTTTAATTAAAGCCAAAATTAATTTCCCTTGGACTCTTGTCAGTTAAGATCTAACTATCCCTTGATAAATATAAACTTAATTTCTTATTTAACATCAGGGTTTAAATATGCTATACCTCATACATGAGAGCCCACCAAGTAAATGTGTGAAAAACTCAAATTCAATGATTTGGTCTCTTTATGTAAATATACATAAATTGGATCTCCCTAGATCACAAATAAGTAGGGTGAAATCTTTATTAATCAATACCCAATAATCACCACTTCCAATCTACAAAAGTCAAAACTGCATTTAAGCAATGTTTTATGCCTTTTAAAAATTGTTTCTAGCATGGCTGGGAGGTTTTTATAAAACCTTTCTATAAAAGATAACCAATATTGAAAGTGACAATTAAGTTACCATTGATCATTTCATTCAAAAAAGCACACCCACTTCTGAGATGCTTTTGCCAAACTCCAGTGCAGTGAGTCAGAGATAATCCTGTAGAAAAACAAAAGGGAGACTGGATGAACAGACAACAATTGATAATGAGTTGATGAAGATTTAGTTCTATGTTGAGCTGCAGGACAGGAATAGAATGAGGCCTTGCAACTCACCACTGCAGAGATCAGGCTATGCCTATTCCTAAGTTACTCCATACTGTCTAAAACAGTATAAAACTGTATAGAACAGGCTGTGACATCCCCTAAGAGATTTCATTCTACAATCAGCTTTTGACTTCATGCAGCTAAGTGCATTGAAAGCAATACACCCCTGAGGAGAACGAGAAGGTAAACTATTCCTAACAGAGGTTACTATCTTCATTTCTGCTGGCTACTATGTGTGTCTGATTTGAAAGTTACTTTGTTTTTTCTCTCAGTCAGGCTTCCACACTTCTGCTGATGCTGGGCCTGAAGTGATGCTGTTTGCCTACTCTCTGCTGCTTCTCTTTGCTACTTTTGCTTTATAAACTCACTCATTTGAGACCCCAAATATGGCTATCATAGATCACCCTCCAGACCAAATACAAAGCAAGCTCTCTCTCTCTCTCTCTCTCTCTCTCTCTCTCTCTCTCTCTCTCTCTCTCTCTCTCTCTGGAGAGATGTGATAATGTAGAAAATCAAAGAATTGGCTCTGAGAAGAAAGACCTAAAAGGAAAAAAACCATGCTCGGCTGAGGTGCTAAGACCACTCTTCACAGTGGACTTTGGTCTGGGTGACATGCTTAGAGTGACATGCTCGGCACACTGCCCCTGGCAGTTACTCCCAGGACTCATGCTGTTGAAACACTTCTTAAATGCCCTGCTCTCAGAAGCCCACACTGGCCAGGAAAGAAGATGAAGGAAGCCTCAAGAACTGAAAAGTGACCGACTCTGGAACTCCAGTCACCTGAAGAGATGTTTTTCCTATAAAGATATTCCCAGCACAAGTTCTTTAAGCTGTATTACGTGGTGTGACCCATGTCTTAAGAACTGTTCTCGCTGCTGCTCTGCCGCTGGCTCCTTCCACTGCCACTGCTTCGCTGCACTGTATTTGTTGTTTCTGTTTTGTTTTGCTTGGCCACTCCTGCAACTCCATGGTTGCTGCTGTAAAGGCCTCCAGCAGTTCCCATGGCTCTCTCCTGCACTTGTTCAAGCCTTGGCCAGCACTGTACCACTTCTGTGGCTCAGTCTGGCTCTCACTCACTCTCCCGTGCTTGGCCACTTCACCAGTTGTAAAGCCGCTGGCCACTCTTTGATCACCCGTTTTGCAGTTTACCTTGCCAACTGTTCAGTGTCAGTGCTGATGCTACGGCTGCTGCCACCACCTTCTTTCTTTCTTTTTCTGTGGTTGGTACTGATATGGGATGCTTTAAGATTTATTGGTATGTTATGTATGAGTGTTTTTCTTGAATGTACGAGCACTGGGTATATGTCTTGTGCCTGCAGAGGCCAGAAATGTGTGCCAGGTCCCCTGGAACTGGACTTACATATGATTTGTAAGCTGCTATATAGGTGCTAAGAACTGAACCTGAAGTCCTCTGCAAGAGCAACAAGTGTTCTTGACCACTGAGCCATCGCAACCATTCACCCAGCTGTAGAGCGCAGGCCAGGCAAGTTTCTGACGCTCGTAACAAAGTGTTAGCCTTTCCTCAGAGTCAGTTATTGTAATTTGCATTCCCTTAAGATCTCACCCGTGAAGTTCATGTTTCTAATAAAATTCTGCTCACAATGATATATGTATTCTCCAAAACCAATGTGTGTTTTACACAATTCTGTTCTCTTTTCCAGAATCAGATCTATATTGTGACCCAAATCTTGTTAATCTCATCTAGAGATTTTATATCATGAGCCTTACCACTCTTCCTAGGTCTACACAAATGGTAACCATTCCAAAACCTGTGCCAGGATATGTGTTAGTTTCCTGAGGCTTCTAAAACAAAGCACTATACCACAAACTGCATGGAATTTTTAAAAATTAAAAATGTATTATCGTACACTTCTGGAAACAGAAGTTCAAGTGTCAACAAAGCCATCCCCCTCCCTCCTCAGAAAGCTTGCGGGAGGAGCACTCCTTTCTCCTCCTAACACCTCCGGCTCAGCGGCGGCCTTCATGAGCCCTGGCTCATGGTCCCAGCACTCCAAGTTCTACCTCTGTCACATCACATCTCCCTGTGTCTATATGCAAATGTCTCTTTTTCCGCAAGAACACAATTATTGGTTGGAACTTTCTTTTCATCTCGTTTATTCACTTCTGAAAAGGCCTTGTTTCCAAATAAAGTCAGAGTACCAAGTGCCAGGTTTAGAATTTTAAAGCATCTTTTGGGAAGTCAAAAATTCAAAATAAGACAATTAGAAGGATAAAATCTAGCTAACCTATGGCTGGCAATTAGTTTTTGTTGTCTTTACTGCTGTTACCTGTTTGTTTGCTTCCTGGCTTGCTTGGTTTTTGAGGCAAAGTCTCACTACATACACTCCAATGCCCTGGGGACCCATACACAGACCAAACTGGCACTGAACTGTGATGACCCTTTCCCATGCTCCGAGAGCTGACATGTGCCGCCACACCCACCACACCCACACTCCTTGCCACACCCACCACACCCACCACACTCCTTGCCACACCCACCACACCCACCACACTCCTTGCCACACCCACCACACCCGCCACACT
Organism: Rattus rattus; assembly: GCF_011064425.1. Taxonomy (NCBI): domain Eukaryota; kingdom Metazoa; phylum Chordata; class Mammalia; order Rodentia; family Muridae; genus Rattus; species Rattus rattus. Next base: position 9,342,637 of record NC_046166.1, on the reverse strand, counting down.
CAGCTGGCGATAAGTTTGTCTACTTCATTAAAATTAAAATAACTTCTATTTTTAAAGACATTTTTGAGAATAAAGAGATAAAAAGATCCAAAGAAAATATTTACAGAAAAGATAACTGATCATTATAATCCAAAAGTTACAAAGAATTCTTAGTATTCAGCAAAAAAAAGATTAAAATAAAGATCTAAACTGATGACAAAGAAATAAACAGATATCTAATATGTTTCACATTCTACATTATTAAGAAATTACTAAGCAAAACCCAAATACCACTACTCATCTCTTGTAGTGGCTAATTAACAATACCAGATACTAGTGAGAGTGCAAACTACTAGGAGTAAGCCATTGCTGGTGGAAGGAAATATGGTGTCTACTCTAGGTGACAGTTTTAGCGTATCCTTACAGAGCTGAACATAGTATTAGCTACCATGAGGGTCAGTCATTGTTCACTGGAGCCTTAAATATTTGTGGTTATTCTAGTCACAATCACCAAAAACTAGAAACAACTAAGATATGCTTCAGTGTGTGACTGGATACACTGTGATATGTCCATCAAAGGAATATTACTGAATAACAAACAAATGAGCTTTCAGGCCATAATGAGATATGGAGCTAGCCTAATGAAGGCTTCTCAGGGAAAGAAACAAATATGCACAAGCATACTAGCTGACTGCAACTAAGGAATGCTGTAGAAAGGGGTTTTTAAAGAAATAATACTGTAACTGTGGAAATACAATCTATTTTTCAAATTCTAGAGAAATATGCTAGGCAAAGAGTAAACCCCAGTGCCCAGTAGAGGCTTTCGCTGGTGCCAATGACAGTGGTGTAAGTACAGAAATACACCTAAGTGTAAACGAACAAAAAGGCAGAAAAAATCCACACAGTGTCGATTAAACTGTGTGACAAGTGCCAACACTGTGGGAACAGGACAGTATTTCAACACAATGAAGAAACTGGATATCCGTATGCAACATTATGGATTTTAACCAATGCCCATACTATGTACAAACATTAATGCAAAATAGATCACATACCAAATCTAACCCCATAATGCTGCCAGATAAAAACCTAGGAGAAGCCAAGTGGTATGATGCAGACCTGTCTGTCAACCCAGCACCTGAGAGGCAGAGACAGGAATGCCATGACTACGTTCAAGATCAGTCTGGACTACGTGAGAATTCATCTAAAACAAAAACCATAACCTAGAGGACAATAGGCCAGTGCAGATGGAAATTAAACCACCTCAGTAGTGCACAGTAGACAGGCGAGAAGTGCAGTGGTGGAGATGCATGTCCATCGAGTCCGCAACCTGAGTGGAAGGAAGACAGTTGACCCCAAAGCTCTCTGTCCCCTGGCTTTCATGCATGTGCGTGACATGTGCCCACATCAGCTTTCTCAGAGATCATCTACCTCATGTGCATACTACAATCAATGAAGAGCTTTGTAAAATCCCAGTGCCTGGCCGCCCTGGAATAACAAAATCAGCGTATCTGAGAATGAGACCCCAACACTGGTTGTTTTTAAAGTTCCCTTGGTTTACCCAAGACTGAGCTCCAATTTGGGACGCATTGGAGAAATGAATCTAGGCTTAGTAACTGTCAGTAACAAGACATAAAAACATATGCAAGTTAATTAACACTTTCTTGGCCTAATATCCCAGAGTTAATACAAGACTAAGATTATACATAAAGTTCCTGATAAATGTTAATTCTCTGACCTAGGGTAAACCTGATCAAATCCCCATTGCTAAATGTGAGAAATAGTAATTCAATCATCAATTCCTCCCATTTTGAGTTATTTGATTATTAGATCTGAGTTCAGAAATGCTATTTTTTCCCTCCTAATACCATGCCACCTGAAGCTATGCCTATTTTTAAAATCCCCTCTATGGAAACATGGCTGATTATGGCAGTGATCTTCAAACCGAGAAGCATGGGAGAATCGATCAGAGAACATGTTAAAACCACCAATGTCCAGGCCCTACCCAAGCCGTCCTAGCCAATTAGATCCGAATGCCCTGGTATAGCACTGGAATGCTGGCAGTTTGACTGAGAAGTGATTATGACACCGTTAGGGCTGAAATGCACTGCTTTTCACTAATGAGATCCCAAACGAACTGCATATCTAAGTCACTCATGGAACTCTTTAAAAATTGATGGGTCCCAGGACCTTACTATGACTTACTGATTCCAAATCTGTGAAAATGGAATACTTCATCCCACAAATATTCATACAGCTCTCACTGCAGGCTTACTGGGTCACTGTCTGTCAGCAAAGATCATTTGGAATTTCCACTCGTCCCAAATTCCAAGTCTGTCGAGTTACTTTCAATCAGTAACAAATGCACTCCATTTGTTAACCTCTTTATACAGTACACAGTGTATAGTGTACAGTATACAATATACAGTAACCCTCTTATAGATTTTGTACAGCCAAATAGCCTCCATCATTTACCATGCACTATACCCAGCATTGGCCTGCAGATCTACTGATCTTTGTAACCAAATATCTTCAGTGGTCTACCAGTTTAGGACACCCCTCCCCCCAAAATGGACTCAAACTCCAAGCTTTTGTGGTAGGCAACACCAGCACTAATGAAATGTACTCCATTGATGAGGTTCATAGGTCCAGAGGAAATATGTTATATTTTGTACCTATAAGCAAACTGATATCCATTTATTTTCCTCATACAGACAATACAACCAGAAGGGTGGAATAAGCAAGCCCCAAGGGAGAAGAAATAATACAGTGCCTAAATGCCAAGAAAACACAATGGCTAGATGGTTTTAATGGAACTAATCAACGAGTAGAAATACTTCCATGAAGTCGCCACATTGACTCCTTTGATCCTTACAATAACCTTATCAGGCAACTACTACTGTTTCCACATCATGCATTATTTAAAAAGAAACACAGTAGTTGATCTGCTCACAGGCACATAAGAAGGCAGTGTAGGACACAGCTGATCTGGCTTTGGGGTCAAATACTTTTAAGTATTCCACTGAATTTATGGAAGAGTTATGGCTGAGCAGTTGGAAAAAATACAAATAAAATCTACCACAAAAAACAGAAACTGGAGCTCAGTCAATACCAGCCATTATTATACCTTAATACTGCCCAAATGGCTAGGGAGGAATAGTAGCCTATTAAACTGATTTTTTTTTCAGCCTGGTGATATTGGAGCTGTAGATTTTGTAACTGTGGGTAAATTAGGTCCAATATGAAATAAGCAATAAAAATATTTTTCAAAAAACTTAGTAATTGTCACTATAATGAACTCCCAACAGAAGCTACCAGAATTACAAAGCTTCATAAATACAACCAAACCAGGAGCAGGTGCCTAAAGATAGCTGTAACTTCAGTGAAGTCCGATCTGACTGAAGAATGTGCAGAAGGAGAAGATCTCCTCCGTTGGTAAATGTCCCCTCTCTCAGGCACATTTGTAAAAAGAGAAAAGAGCAAGCAAAATGATAACTCAAGGGGAGACTATATTACAATGTGCCTGGCAACGACTTTGATGCCTTTCATGAATCTAATTCATTTAATCTTTGTAAAAACCTTCCCAAGGTTGAATACTTGCACAGATGAAATGAATCATAAAACCACACTAGCTGGCCTCACAAATCCTTGACTCCAAACAGGCGCTCAACACTGCAGCAATTCAATTGTTTCCTGTTTCCTTTTCCATTCCACAGAAGGACTATGTTACTGAGTTCTCCAACAGCAATGTTTTTTCCTACCCCACACCAGCCTCACTCCTGAGGCACAGGTCTTCCCTTATTACCAACCTGCTCTGGACTTGTGGTCTGTTTCCCTTCTACCTGGTAGTTGGGTAGAACATAGTCTGCGTAACTCTGTCAGATTTCCAAGGGCTCCCTCAGGCAAAATTCCTCTTTTATCTGCATCCTTTCTCCCTTCCTCTGATCTCAATTACATCAGCATATGGACAAATTTCTAGTCTCTCCTATTTAAAAAAAAATGAATTTGACCAAAAGGCCTCTCTTTGTTATACACTAAAGCTGTGTTTAAAATGATTAAAATTTTCCTAGCTGTCAAAAACATTTTGCGGGTGAGTTTTGTTTCCATTTGGCCTTGGTTTTTAGTTCGAGGCTGTTTTGAGGCAGGCTAGACCAGGCTGGCCTGAAACTACCTCATCTCGGCCTGCTTCGCCAACATCTTACATGGTAGCATTAACCACCACGAGTAACCACCAGTTTCCCCCTCTTAGTTATTTGATGTCCCCCTTCTTTATGGAACTCTCAATTCCATCCAGTTCCTTGAATGCCATATAGACGGTAATAACTAAAAATGTTAACCCTAGCCCCAACATCCTCCCCGGCTCTAGAACCAAACTGACACCAGCCTGTATGACTTCAGGTTAAATTTGATCTCGGTTTTAAAATCCACCAGGTGATTGCTGTCACAACGAAAGTAAATCTACTCGGTGACAGATGGATATGAAAAAATAACGTGGTGGGTGCAAAGTGCTTCCCAAGTACGTTCTTTGTATGCAGGTATCTCAAACTCAACATCAAGAACCACTTCTAATCGGAAAACACTACTCCTCCTACCCAGCTTTCCTTGACTTTGACTCAACCTTGACTTGTTACCTCCTTCTTGGAATATGAAGGACAGGGAGCTTGCTTATTTCTTTCCTCTACACCTCGCTTCTAGAGCATGTGCCGGATACACTTTCCACACGAGTTCCTGGTTAATTGGTCTTCTCTCTGGCCACCCCAACCCTCGCCGGCTCGAGTGTGCATGGCGCCCTTGGTCTCCAAACCTTTGCTTATTACCAAACTCAGCAGGACCCCCAAACCTTCCCCTACCACACACTAGGGTTGGCAGGCCCACACCCGTCACCCTGACACCCATCATCCTGAGGCTGGGCCTAGTCCAGCCCTCCCGCCTCCATGGTCAGGCTCACTTCCAGTCAGCCTGTGCTCGAGGTCTCCGCGCACGAACAGCCCCTTCTCCCTGAGAAACAGAGGAAGGACTCCCCCTCACACCTCAACACTCCCTGACCTGGTCCACCTCTCCTCACCTGGGCCTGTCAGCCCGGGCCCCGGGGCTCCAACCGCCTCACCAGGAGGTTCGCGCCAGAGCCTCGATGTGTCCAATCCCGGAGACTGCCACGAGCCTGCGCACTGCTGTCCTATCCTGAGCCACTGTAAACCTGGTCAGAGTAGATAGTGCTTCCCCCTGCTGGTCTTCTGAGGAACTTCAGTGCCCACTGTGGGTCCCGCTGTTAAATTCCCTGCAGCCTGTGCCTTTCCCTCTCAAAAAGCCAACTGTTTTAAGAGCAGCCTCTAAGCGGCCTACTGAATCCCAAGGAAGTGAGAAGGGGGCCTCCCTTTATATTTTAAGATCAAAACAATGCAGACAGACTGGTACCAACGGAGTCCCCTAGGCTGTGCCAGAATAGGAAGTCAATTGATCCTATCAGTTTCAGCTAGAGTATCACTCCCACAGTGACACACCCCCTCCAACAAGGCCACACCTGCTCTAACAAGGGCACGCCTCGAAATAGTGCCACTCCCCGGGCCAAGCATATTCAAATCACCACACAAAGAAGTCAATCGTTTCTTACAGTTCTAGAGAATGGGAAGCCCAAAATATCAGGGAGCTAAAACCTGGCAAAGGCTTTTGTGCTGTGTCTGCCAGAAAAGAAAACACAGTTTCTCATCTGGCAGAAGGCAGAAAGGATAACGAAGGAAAGAGACCAACCCCCGATTTTTTTTTTTTTTTTTTTTTTTTTTAGCATCAATTCTACCCATGAGGATCCTACCCGAGGCCCAAAAGATCTCAAATTCCAGCTATTTTGATTAAGGAATCTTGGTGTGTTGGTTGGTTTGTTGGTTAGCTGGCTGGCTGGCTGGCTGGCTGGCTGGTTGAGAACAGACATTCAAGCCATCCCACTGGGGAAGTTGAGCTGGAAGGCAGTAGTCACCAGGTCAAGGAGGCAGTAGTGCTTCTGGAATCCCATGGGCTTTGCCATCCCTGCTTCTAATCTGAATACCCAGACTCCCATTGGAATGTCCCCTAAAGACCAAGTAATGTCTACTGTCTTCTGAGGTGGGATTCATCTATTCACCCCTTACAAGGGCAAGAACCAGATGCTAAGACGGTTTCTCATTCCAAGCTATGGGTTAGAAAGGACCCTAGTGGGTACCCAGACCCAGGGCCTCAGGATCCTAAGTTATTTTTATTTTGCCTCTAAAATATTCTATCTAATAGTCAACATACATAGAACTATGAATCTTCCCCTGACTTTCTCTTCAGCAATTTCTCCTTTATTTCTCTTGTCATGTTCCCCTCTCAACTTCATGTGCTCACTCTTGTTTCTTTTTTAATCCCCCCCTGAGTATATTTAGTTCTGCTGATACTTTCATGGGTGTAGATCTAAATACTGGTAGCATGAGTAGTCTCTGAGAGTCCCCATCCTTGAAGAAACTGACCGTCCCCTGCCACACATCCGCACAACCATACGTTACCAATAGCTTCTTCATATACCCAATCTATGCTGGGATTTTGGCTGGCTTGACCTTGTGCATGCAGTCCCAGCCTCTGTGATTTTATGTGTATAACAGCACCGCCATATCCAGAAAATACTGTTTTTCTACAGGAATCTATTCCCTCTGACTCTTACGATCTTTCCACCCCCTCTTCTTGGATGATCCCTAAGCCTTGAGGGCAGAGAGTATGATCTAGATGTCTGTGGGTCCACATTTCGCCCTGCCACTGGGGTGTGGGACATGGCCACTGGGGAGGCAAAATCCAGGGAATGTTTGACTGTGTCTCCCTGTACCACTGCCTTTGGGTGCTGGGCTTTAGGGAAGTGCCAAGACACTGTTCGAGGGGTAGGAAAACGGAGTCCAAGATGGGGAGGCTGAAGTTGGGGTTCCCTGACTCTCAGAAGAGTCAGGAACGAAGGGTGGGGGGTCCATGAGCCCGCGGAGAGGCCAGAACCATTGGGGGCCCACGGGCTGGGGGTGACAGTAAATCCAGGTCAGTGAGATGGGGAACTCCAGCTTTAGCTCATCAGTGAAGGTAGCAGCATTGTCTGGAGGTGCAGAGAGGCCTTCCACTGGAGACAGAGCTAGGAAAGTCTTCTCCATGCTCCCCATGTTGGTTTCAATGGAAGAGATAGTCCACACTTATCTTAGTCAGGGTTTTTATTCCTGCACAAAACATCATGACCAAGAAGCGAGTTGGGGAGGAAAGGGTTTATTCAGCTTACACTTCCACATTGCTGTTCATCACCAAAGAAAGTCAGGACTGGAACTCAAGCAGGTCAGGAAGCAGGAGCTGATGCAGAGGCCATGGAGGGATGTTACTTACTGGCTTGCTCCCCCTGACTTGCTCAGCTTGCTTTCTTATAGAACCCAAGACCACCAGCCCAGGGACGACACCACCCACAATGGGCTGGGCCCTCCCCCCTTGATCACTAATTGAGAAAATGCCTTGCAGCTGGGTCTCATGGAGGCATTTCCTCAAGGGAGGTTTTCTCTGTGATAACTCCAACTTTTGTCAAGTTGACACACAAAACCAGCCAGTACAATGTTTATCCATAGCTTTTATTTGACTGTTTATCCAAGGAAAATAGATGTGTATCAACTCATCAGGGTGGATCAGAGATTAAATACCTTTCGTAGGGGAGGGATGTCTAGGAAGGGAAGTTTATTGACTAAACCCTCAGAGCCTTTAGGTACCTCATTAGCTTGGAGAATTCTATTCTGGGGCTACATGGCCACAGGTCACATTTCCTTATGTGGGAAGTGTGGTGTGTGTTTCAGGTCAGGAATCTGGCAGGGAGCAGGGAGGCACCTACCATCTCAGGTGGATGGGTACCTGGGTGCTGGGGTCTTGGACATGCTCTACCTTACCAAGTTTCCTAGCATGGTCCAATGTCCCACAGATGTCACATTTAGAACCAAACACTCCACAGTCATTTACTCTCTGCATGTGATCAGTTATGGTCTCTGTATTCATTTCCATCCACTGCAAAATATTTATTAATTAATTATAAATAAAAAACCTTTCTCTAATGAGGAATGAGAGATGCACACTAGTCTATGACTATAAAGATAAGAACTTGTGGATCAGTTGATCACTACCATATGGAGAGTGTTCTAACACTCCCTCTGAACAGCCGCACACCTACATTAGCAATTACACACAATATATACCATACACACACCTCACAACACACACACACACACACACACACTCACTCGCTCACACTCACACACCCATGGGGAAGAGACAGTGTGTCTGAGTTAGGGTTTTACTGCTGTGAACAGACACCATGACCAAGGCAATTCTTGCAAAGGACAACATTTAATTGGGATTGGCTTTCAGGTTCAGAGGTTCAGTCCATTATCATCAAGGTGGGAGCATAGCAGCGTCCAGGCAGGCCTGGTGCAGGAGGAACTGAATGTTCTATATCTTTATCTGAAGGTTGTTAGCAGAAGACTGACTTCCAGGCAACTAGGATGAGGGTCTTAAAGCCCATTCCCATGACACATTTCCCCCAGCAAGGCCACACCTCCTAATAGTGCTACTCCCTAGTGTGTGTGTGTGTGTGTGAGAGAGAGAGAGAAAGAGAGAGAGAGAGAGAGAGAGAGAGAGAGAGAGAGAGAGAGAGAGAGAGAGAGAGAATCAAGGCAGGCTAAGCTACATAGTGAATCCCAGGCCAGTATGGATGCCTGTCAAAGGATAAAAAATGGGAAAAGAGAAGCAATGACAGAAACAGAACAATCCCTTGAGTGGCATTTCCCCCTCCACAGCACCCCTGGTGCAGGCCTCTGCTTGGCTGCTCGGTTTATTTTGGGATGGAATTCTTCACAGCCAGAACTAAACACAAGTTGATGAGAACCGTGAGCTTAAAAGAAGCTGTGCGGCCTCTCTGTGTGCTGCTTTCTTCCTGCCCGGCTTTGAGACACTGGCCATAAAAGACTCTATAAAAATAAATTGAGCGAAGTCTAAGCCTAATAAAAGTCCCAGCGGAGACTGAAAACCATTTTATTTAAAGAGCAGAAGGACATTCACTTACCTCGCCATGCCCCTGAGCCTGGCAGATGGCAGACTCCCCGTGAATATACAATGGTTGTTTCGTGAGGTGGCGACTCGCCCATCTTCAGCTTCAATGTACCCATTGCCCAGCAAATGGCAGCTCAAGGAGAGAAACTGTAGGCTTTGCCTGAAGAGAGCTGCATGAGGGCCTGCCACAAACTCTTGCACATGCACACCCACTCCTACATATTAGCTATAGGATAATGGTGGGGCAGGCAGCTAAAGACACACAGCCAGGTTCTAAGAGACAAGCTCGACCCCAGGTTTACCATCCTGTGAGCTACTATTTGGTCAGAGCCAAGCTTTATAAGAGGGAATACAGACGTTGCCAATTTATTGTCTCTTATTATTTGAACTTAACTGAGTGCAACTTCTTTGCATTTTTCCAGTGTCATTCAGACTTGTCCTAGTGTCTTTTTTCCACTGGGCTCGTGCCTGTAAAATCTGGGGCTGGTCCACAATGTGGAATACCCAGAACGGTTCCATCTCAGCGAAAGGCTCAGTCTGCCTTACTAATTGCTTGGCCCCGTTTTGCACTCATGCCTGGGGAAAGGGAGCTCTGTAGTCCTCTTCTTCCTCTCATAGCTTCACATGCTCACCCCACTGTCACCTCTGCAGTTGGCATTCCCAGTAAAGAGCTGTCCATCGGGTATTTGAGCTGAGTGGAAGATACTCTGGTTTCTCAGGGATCCTCCTGCAGGAAATCACTACATCCAGCTTCATTGCCCATGGGATGGCACAGGACCTCCACCCCCTGTAGTAATTGCTCACCACGGGGTCTCCAGCAGCCACTGAGGGGCAGGGCTCCTACACAGTGGACTCAGAAGCTCAGTTATATACTTCCAAAGACTTGGCTCTCTCCATCTTCCTGCTCTGACCTCCATAACACTGATTTCATAAGATTAGTCCCACTCTGGGTCCTTGGAAGACCATCAGAATCTACCAGGGAGGGGTGCATAACTACTTGTAAATTGCTTCTATAGATCCATAGAGGAACGTTTCTAAAACACCCACTTCCTAAATACGATATGTCCCCTGAATTAAATGCAATGGTTCATTCTACCACTACCAATGGCATTTCTCCAAAGCCAGGAAGCCAGGTCTGCCCAACAGGAAGAAAGATATCATGATGCTGAAACGGCCACTCGCAGTCTATTCTATCCCCAGTCAAAGCACACTGGCACTGAGAGTAGACTCGGAATCTGGAGTCTATTGATTTTGAGCAATTTCTTATCAAAGGGGAGGATCATTGGTCAGTCAGCCACAGATGAGTCTAAAAAAGAAGAAGATTCACAGCCTCCAGCATTCCCTTCAGGGTTCCTCGGATGGCCCTCAGCTGTGCCTACTTATCCTCACATCCAGTCTCCTACTGTTGCTCTCTAGTGTATCGGTGTGGGCAGCACATCTATCCCTAGAGTCCTTTCTCCACGGTCTCTGATGTATAAAGCCATGGCTCATTTTGCTCTGAAGCCTTGGTAATTGCATTCTGTGCAACAGAGTACAATGCAGCCTCACCTCAATGATAACTTACCACTGTGACACTCTGCATCTTGGGAAATCTCAAATTCTATGTGTGCATAACCAAACTTATCACCAAGTATATTGTTCTCCAAGAATCCCTGCATTAGTCACCTTTCTGTTACTCTAACAAAATATCTGAGATTGTCTGCTTTAAAAAGAAGAAAGGTTTATTTAGACCTTGATTTAGAGGTGCCAGTCCATTGTTACTTTGTCTGATTGTATTTGAACCTGTCTCCCTTGAGCCAATTGTTTCTCTACTCCACAAATCGGATTACTCTCTCCAGTGGGAATTCTCTAACGAACAGCAATGGAGAATCCAAACTTCTTCACTCACAATCTACCCCACCCGCTGACTCCTCCTCTACCTTGACTTGACATTGCCCCATGCCCTACAGCACATGACTTAAAGGTTCACCCCTCTGCTGTGGGTAGAGATTTCTTTTAAGTTTTTAACACATCTGTTGTGTATATGTTGATTTCTGTACCATCATTCTGGCTTCAAAGCCGTGCTTATAACTGTCTCATGAGTTCATATTTGATCTCCTGCGTAGGAATCAGGACCCCCATAGACAATCCATATCTACATTAATTTTACCATGCCCTTAGCCTAGCTATGTAGTGAGTGCTCAATAAATATATATAAAGATGAAATGGAACAAATAGATACTGGTTTTCCAATATTCTGTTGGTTCTTTTTATCTTGATGATTGCATTCTGCAACAGAGCTCATGTGAAAAAAGAAACCACACAGAGGACCCTCTCCACTCAGTTTGCCCAAATGGTAGCATCATGCAAACCTGTACAGTACCGCAAGGAATGATGGGTTGTCACCCGTCCATCTTGATCAGATCATCTCTGATTTTTCTTTTATTCATGTGTGCAAAATGCCATATAATTTTCTCATCACCAAGATGCACATACCTACTATGTCACCACAATCAATATTACAATATTACAGGGGTCATCATGGGGATGACCCCTGTTGCCATCTCTTAACACACCCTTCCCACACTCCTCTCTGTCCTCCTTAACTTCTATTTCCCTTTTCTAGAATGCTGTTGTTCTGTGAATCTTATCCAAACGGTATCAGATTTGTTCTGTCTTTTGGACTGCCTTTTGTCTTACTCAGCATTAAGTCTCTGGAGTTCCATCCCCCTGGCTGTGTGTGCTAATGGCCCGTTCATTTTTATATAGTTTATCACTCTTTGTTTAGCCATTTATTTGTTGAGAGACACAGTTTTTTTCTGGTTTGGTGCTGTTATGAATAAAGTTACAATGAATAATTATATAAACGTAAACTCTGATTCCTCTGGGGTAAACTCCAGTGTGCCATTTCTGAGTCTTGTGGTTATTACGTGCTTAACTTTACAGGATGTTTTCAGGGTGCAATGTAAGGCAGTGCAGCTTTTCCCCATCCTCATAGCTTTGGGTATCATGTGTATGACTTTATTTTACCATACTGATACATGCGTCAATATATTATACATTGAGTTTACAACTCCCTTGGTGGCACATGGAATTAGCATGTTTTCATTGTTTATATGATCCTGTCTAGCATCTGCCGAGAAATGTCTACTAATAGCACATCAGTTTTCTACTTGGATTTTTTATTTATTTTTTTTTTACTTTTGAGTTTTGAGAGCTCTTTTTATATCATAGATATTAGCTCCTGGTTGGTTTTACAGCTCCCTTCTTTCATGTTGAGGCCCATCTTCAATCATTTCACCATAGTCTTTATAGGGGAAAATTTTCAAGATTTCTCTGTCAAGTTCTAGGTCTCAAGGAATTTTTTTCCTTTTCTAAAACCTTTACCCTTTTACCGTTACATTTAAGTCCATGACTTGTTTTATACAAAATGTGAAGTTTAGAGTAATGTTTATACACATACTTGTCTTAAAATTTATTCTTTCTCGATTGGATTTCCTCTATACTTCTGTCAAAAAATCCATTAAGAATATTTATTTCTGGGTTCTGCATTCTGTCCCATAGATCTGTGTACATCTACATAACTATAGAGCAAACCTTAATTTTGGTTACAGTGGCTCCTCTCACCTTATTCTCCTTTTATAAGAGACTTTATCTATTCTAGAGCCCATACTTTAATATAAATATCAGAGCACAATTTCTTCATAGAATTATATTAAGACATATAACAAAGTTGATTGCAGATTAAAACTATTGTGACAGAATTATGACAGGAACTGCAGTAGACATACAAAATAATTTGGGAAGACTTTGTTATCTTTACTACATGGAATGAGTTACCCACTTTACATTCTATTGAAGGCTGAATATGCATATATTTCAGCCACTTCCAGCACGTATGAGAGCTTGAAAGTTATTTTTGGCAAGGAACAAGGATGAGAGGGGCAAGATATATCTGGGTCAGTTGTCCCCAGGTCTGGCCATATATGATCACCCACTTGGTAAAAGTAGGTCCCTCTGGGCATCGTCTAGCCCCAGTGACCCAGGACCTCTAAGGGTAAGTGACTCTCAGTTTTGGACCCCAGGTCTATGAGTGTTTCATGTAGAGAAGTGTGCAGACAGGGGAAGAGTGCCAGGGCTCCCCTTTCTCATACTGACTCTGACAAAAAAGCAAAAGAAAGCTGCAACCAAACCTCAAAGGTGAGTTAGCAGGTGTCTATGAAAAAGGACTCAGCATTCACATATGTACCTGAATAGCAGAGGCCCTGTCCTACAGGGAAGAAGACCTGTTTATTTGGTTATATATCTTCCCATTTCTTGTCCAAGTGTGGAAGAAACAACCGGAGTTCAGCAGATTGGTAAATGTTATTAATTAGTCATTTTATTGCATAGTTAATTAATTCTCCACAACCGAGGCCTATAAAATGATGCAGCAGCATGTGGAGCTGTAACAGTCTGAAGGAAGGGCTACTCAGATTGCTGGGAATTTCTTTTCCATGCGCAGCAGAACATAGCAGAACATGACCTATAACGGGCACACTCTCATTATATTAGTAGGTTGTCCCCATTTCCCTCATGTGAGACTTTGTCTCTGCTATGTCTTCTCCATTATACAGGGTCACACTAATGACTTACGCTGTGGCCCAACAGGTCTGTTTCTTCCATGCATGTGTTAATTCTACTAGTTTTCAATTCTTTTAATGATGGCAGCTACCTATCCACCTTGAGTAATGGTAGCTCTATTACACTTCACTTTCTAGGTGATGAGAACCAGGCATTAGGATCAAAAGAGGAAAAATCATTTAGAAAGAACACATGACTATTTGGAGCTAAAGGAGGGACATGGAAAAATCAATATAGAAAGATATTTCCTGTGTGGCCTTTGAGCCCTTGCCAGATGTTTTCAAGGACACTGAAACAGTTAAACCAGAATGTGGCATCCATCTTGGAAAATGGTGCACCAGTGTGGCAGCCAGGCACTTCCTCTGCTCCGGCTTATCTTATGTAAAGAAATTAGTTCTCAATTCCCTTCATGAGGGGAACCCTACCCCATACACACAAAAATTTGCTTGACTTAAGCTTCAGAACAGAAGAGGAAGTTGTGGCTATTAATGGTGATCGGCCTCAGAAGTAGCAGGCACGAACTCTCAGAAGTTAGCCCTTGGTAACTAGCCCAGGAGCTCCAGCCTAGCCCGTTGGCTCGAAGATGCTTCTTCCAGGGGAGATGAGCAAACAGGTACATTTCCTGGACGGAAGTCAGCTGAGGGCTCTCCCACAAAAGAGTGCCTGTGAAGAATCCCTCGGGGTTCTATCTCAGGAGACTCGCGCTGAGTGTGTCCACCTAAAAGAGAAAGCAACTTTTAGTAGGTCGTTCCCTCTTTGGACAGAAACCTCTCTAAATCACACAATTCAATAGTTTTCTTACAATCCCCGGATTGTTGGTTGGTGGGTATTTTTGGCTATTGTTGGTGGTGGTTTGGGGTGGGGCGGGAGTTGGTGGTAGTGTTTGCTTCTGGTTTTGTTTTGTCTTGTTGTTTTTGCTTCGTGGGGAAAAAAAGTACTTTCTAAAAATGTGGGAGGGGGGAAGGATGGAGAGTGAGAGAGTAGGGAGTGGGGAGTGGGGAGTGGTCTTCTCGGAGGATTTTTAGTGTTGCTGCTCTCTTAGACGATATTCAGTGGAACAGCTTGGATGCATACACCTTATTCAGGGTGAACAAGGGCTATATATGAACCTTGGAGAGTGGGACGGAGTCTTCAGAGTGAATGTAAATCATTGACTGGAGCATTAGTACTGGGAATGTCTCATTTGCATGGAACGGCATTCCAGGAGTCGCAGGCTCTGATTGGACAGGTTCTTACTGGGAGAGAGGAAGTTGACCTGTAGTTTTCCCAAGGACTATGTGACCTTCCTCAGGTAAAGGGTGTAGTGGTGGGGCTCCCCAGAAAAGGAGAAGCATAGAAGAGGAAGCTATGTTGGAAAAGGGAGTCCATTTTGCGTAGAGCTCACAGGAGCCATCCTGACATGGTAGACTGTGACCTTAAAATAGCAGGGTTTGCCCACACCTCCCACTGAAACAACTTGTTCTCATCTCTCTCTCTCTCTCTCTCTCTCTCTCTCTCTCTCTCTCTCTCTCTCAGGAGTGGGTGCTGAGAATCTCAGAGCATTTCATATGCACTGCAACTTGGGGCTCTTACCTGGGTCCCTGTGGGTACCCATAGATTGTTCAGCCTTCTTCCAATGCACTGGCCCCACTAAACTCAATTAGATGAGCGTTCTCCATATGGAGCCTCTCCCTGGTAGGTTTCACAGTTCTACAAACTCAATCCACGACTTCAATCCATGTCAGGATGCCTGATTCGCTAGAAATGTGTGTGAACTGCCTTCAAAGAGTCAGAATCCTCCTAGTAACAGGCTGTCTCTTTCAGACAAGAATGGGGCTTCATAGTCAACTTTCTAATACCCATCTCCCTCTCTGCTTGCCTGCCCTTGTCCTTTGAGGCTCCAGTTCAGGCATTTGTGATGGCAAAACGTCCTTGTATACAGTCAGGGAAAGGCACTCCAGGCTGGGACACAAGGGGACCAAGGTGAATAAGCCTTTTAACAATGCCAGAATCTCCCCAAAATGAACAAAAGCATGATAGCTTTGGTGCACCTTGAAAATAGAAAGAAACTATCAAGGAATGTTTCCTGACTATACAGCATGTTTTGTACATTGGATGTGTACACATGGTAGCATTTTACAAAGGTATTGATTGGTTACACATCTGGAGAGACGTATCCTCCCCTTACTCCCAGCCTGAAGGTTAGGATGTACTTAGTCCTCTGTCATCTTTGATGCAAGCTCTGCCCTCAGCCTCCACCCCCCAATTCTGGAAGGGGCCCTCACATTGGTCATTTTTGTTTTGGTAAGGTAGTCATTATGGGAAAGGAACCACAGTAAGCACTCAGGAGACAAGGTGTCCAGATGACACCCAAGGGTCCAGATGACACCCAAGGGGACCATCTCTCCAGCCCAAGTGAGCCCTGTGATGCCTCATCGCACGTTGAGTGTGACACCCACCTGAGCACCTCATCCCCATCCACAGGCTCATCCAGGTCCTCCCAGTCACTCTCACTCCCTGGTGATCCTTCCAGAAGGGAAGACTTCAGGAGAGCACCCGAAGAACAGAACCGAGGCAGAGGAATAGTCTCTGAATCTGCCTCCAGACACTCTTCACAGGGCAGCTGGCCTGCGGATGTGGAGGTCAGGGTCATGTATTCTTCAGAGTCCAAGGCGAGGGAAGAGCTTTCAGGTAGAAAGCAAATGGCACCATCAGCATCATCCCTGTCCAATTCAAGACTGGAAAACAGAAACCTGTGTCTTCCAGTCTGCATCAGAAATTCCTCACCCATCTTCTCCTTGCTTCTCAGGACCCTCACCCTGGTTCATCATCTAAGACCTAGCCAGGTTCAAACAGCTCCCGTCAAAGAATGCCCTTGGTATCAGGACACAAACAGCAAATATAATATGGTTCCTGCACTGGTGAGACTCCCAAGCTAATGAAAGCAAGAACAGCTCGGAAATATTGTAGCATGAGGAGCAAGCAGAGGCAACTCGGTGTGTTAGGAGCCCATGGAGGGTGGGGAGGGCGCTAGAAGGCACAGGACTGCAGGCAAAGCTGTGAGCTGCCCTCAGGTCTAGGACCTGCGTTTTGCACTGAGGTTCTGGATAGGTTTGTTCCTCTCAGTAACCTTGATTTTCTTATCTGAAACAATGGGACAGGATTTTTAGGATTGTTAGAATGTTCAGATTCAGTGATTGCTACACATCATATGCTTTCCAGAACTCCTAGCACAGGGTAAGGCTATGGTGAGATGCTGCTTTTAATGACTGTGATGTGCTGACCATTCTGGCAGACAGATTAGAGGAAAAAGTCCAAGGAGAGTAATAAGAACCTTCAAAGCCCCTTGTGCGAAAGCCCGGTCCCTTTTTTTTTTTTTTTTTTTTTTTTTTTTTTTTTTTCGGAGCTAGGGACCGAACCCAGGGCCTTGCGCTTCGCCAGGTCCCTTTCTAAGTACTGATAAAATGTGTGTGTTTAGAGAGGCAGTCAGCTGGAGTGACATTTGTTCCCCCATGTCAAAAGAAGGACACAGGAGGCAGAAGACCGGTGAGACGCATTATCTGGCGATGCACATGCAGATGCAAGAGAAAGATTCAGCCTTCCAGGGAGGATCCGAGTTAGCCATGCATGCCTTGGATGAGGAAAGAGGAGTCCCGCGACCGTGGGGTGCTCCACGCAGCACGGCAGACATGCAGAGAGACGCTCAGAAAATGTCTGTTGCTAATCTGGTCAGAGAGGATGAGAAGGAAAATCTAAGAGAGAAGGACAGACGTTTAGTTGCCATTTTAATAAAATGCATGGGTCCTCACGTCTCAGCTTCTTCCCCCATACCAGATGAATGAGTCAGTTCTGTTACCCACTCCCATCCCTGCTCCCCTTTCCCTGGAGGGACTTTCACTTAAAAATCAACCCTAGAACACCCGAAGAGCTACGAACCCACACACAGCGGACAGTATGTACCGCAGCCTGAGTTTTGCTGTCGAGGGTCATCATTTCCATTCCTGAAAGATAGCTGCAGGATGTGTATAAAAGTGCATTCCGTGTGAATATACGCATGCTTGTATATAAAAATAAATGATTCTACCACGACTGTAAAACAATTTAGAAGCTGCCAAGTGCTTGGAAGGGAAATCGGTTTAAAAATTTAATAAATGTGATCAAATCACACATAAATTATGGTTTTTTTATAAGCATAGTGAGGGAACACCAGGGAGTTATAACACAAGGCAAGAAGAGCCAAGCACTGCACAGGCAGAAGCAGGAGGCTCTGAGGGTGCAGAACATGGTTGCCTGTGGACCAGCAGAGCTGCCGGTCTGACAAGGCTCATCTACACCATCCGTCCCCTCCACACTGTCAAGTAATCCTCTAGTTTTGATGTGAGACTTAGCCAAAGAGAAAGTGATCTTCTCCTACAGCAAAAGGATAGATGGTGTTGGACATCCTAGAATGATGAGACGTGATGTGATTGTCACTCTATGCCCAAACTTTAGCAGGCAGCCTTGTGTAAAAAATGTATCCTCAGCCATGGGTGGGCAATCCAACCCTTCCTGAACTAACTCTCCCAAGTGTTCTGGTCACTTCTACACATTCTCTATAGTTTTTGCATTCAACACACACACACACACACACACACACACACACACATTTATATATATTTATATATGTATAATGTTTTTAAAACATTTAGCTATCTAAACAAATGGCATTTTGCCTATAGGGAAGAAGAATTCTAATGTGTCCCACAGAAGCATACTAAAGGTTGGCCTTGGGTGAGTTTCCTAAGTTGTTCCCTTTATCACTTCATCAAGCACATCATATGATGCCCAGGATTCCATTGTAAGGAACTGTAACTGTAACATTATAAGGAACTGTAACTGTAACATTGTAAGGAACTCTAACTGTAACATTGTAAGGAACTCTAACTGTAACATTGTAAGGAACTATAACATTGTAAGGAACTGTAACTGTAACATTGTAAGGAACTATAGTTGTAACATTGTAAGGGACTGTAACTGTAACATTGTAAGGAACTGTAGTTGTAATATTGTAAGTGACTGTAACTGTAACATTGTAAGGGACTGTAACTGTAACATTGTAAGGAAATGTAACTGTAACATTGTAAGGAACTGTAGTTGTAACATTGTAAGGGACTGTAACTGTAACATTGTAAGGAACTGTAGTTGTAACATTGTAAGGGACTATAACTATAACATTGTAAGGGACTGTAACTGTAACACTGTAAGGAACATTAATTACATAATTAGAATTAGAGATGGATGTGCTTGCCATGCTGACTCTATGTTGCAAAGCAGTTGAGTTTTGTTTGGTTTGTACAACATTCTTTAAAAAAAAATGTATCTGGGGGTTGGGGATTTAGCTCAGTGGTCGAGCACTTGCCTTGCAAGCGCAAGGCCCTGGGTTCGGTCCCCAGCTCTGAAAAAAAGAAAAGGAAAAAAAATGTATCTGGATGCCTTTAGGTATAGTCATCCTGGTCCCTGTTTGCCACAGTTCTCCCAGAGCCCAGCTGTAACATCCTGTCTTCATACAGTGGTCTCTTACTTTCTGTCTGAGATTGGTTATAAGACCCCCTCCAGATACCAGAATCTCCAGATGCTGGAACCCCCTATATAAAAAGTAGTACATGTTTGTGTATCAGCCACAGACCTCCTATTGTAAATACGAACTCATTTTTAGGTAATTTATAATAATAATACAATGAGAATGGTTTGTAGATAGTTGTTAGACTATATTACTTAGAAAATAATAGCCCAAACACCTGTATATGTGCAGTAGAATATGCATTAGAAATGTGCATTTTCTAATATTTTAATCTGGGGTTGCTCAGACACACAAGTAGAGAACCCATTGGCACAGAGGGTTGAGCACATTGTGCTACCTGTCAGACCCTATGAGTCTGCTCTTGTCACTCTGTTACAATGACCAGGAGAGAGAGAGTCATTGAATCCCAACATCTTTATATAGTTTTGAACACAAATTATTATTCCTGGTTGTTGCCTGTTCATGCCCTTGCATTAAGCTAAGAAATGTCAAGCAGCAAAAACAAACCCTGCCCTCCTCTGAACTTCTTCTACCCCTCTCCCTGCTCCTAACAAGTTTCAAGGTGTGTGTGTGTGTGTGTGTGTGTGTGTGTGTGTGTGTGTGTGCGCGCATGTATGAATGTTTCCAAACTGAATTGAAAAGTACTTTTTTCATGAGACTAAGAATTAAAACTAGAAATTCTTAAGGGTGGATAGATACTGAAATACAGACTAAATAAAAAACATAGTCATTCCAATGAAAGCTTCATCCTAGTTTTGAAGATGGAAAGACACTGTTATGTGGTGTTAATAATAAAGTTTTTTGTCATCAGTAGAAATGAGATATGCACAAGGTCTCCCTTTGTACCACAGCAACTGAAGAGGCCTTGGGGTGCAGAACACACACTGTGTGCTGGGAGAGAACATGAGGCCTGCCATCAGTAGTCTCTAGGACATACTGGGGATGATTGTCGCCTGGTGGAGTTTGCTTTTCCCCAAAGTTCATAGGTAAGGTTATAGCGACTGCAGCCACAGGCTTCTGTTGTTTCTTACTCCCCTCAAAAGCCTGAAACTGGGCTGAGTACCATGAACCACAGTAAGTGCTTGCTCGATTGTAATGTGCTGGCAATGCAATACACATAGTTTACAAAGTGTCTGCAAGCACGACCAACCTTACCTTCCCAGTCTCCTGATATCACACACGGAATAGCAGTTTTGTCTCATATCCTTTTCCAACGAGGTGGCCAATGCTGGTGTCTCTGGTTCTGGGTGGAGTTTGCACAAATGAGGATGGGACTCCATCGGATGCATCAAGGACCTGGCCCAGGGCCTCTGTTTGTCTCCATCTCCCTTCACCTCTCTCTCAGCCTTGTACGAAGACTCTGGCCTGGGACTCAGACCTTCTCCTGCATCCAGAGAGGTGCTGTCCCTCCAGTTGTCCTCTTGATCTAGGCTGGGGCTCTGCTCTGATTCAGCACGGGTTGCCATGGTCAGTCTTTGGTCTCCTGATAGTTCAGGGGTCTATTGAAGAAATTCGAATGGTTACAAGCACTGTCTCAGACCTTAAAATAGGTTTAAGACAGATCCAGAAATCAGCACCTGGATCTTGAATCATCCCATAACAGATGCCCAGATATCAGCATAGAAACACATTCAACAACAGCCAGGACAATGTGTCCCCACTACAGCCCAGATATAGTCTATCACATCAGGCCCTGAATATCAATATGGCTGAAGCACAAGAAAAAGACTTTTACACCAACTACAAAGAGGATAGAGGTCCTTGAACATGAAATGAATAAATCCCCCAAAGAAATCCAGAAAAACACAATAAACAATTGGAGGAAATTAATATATAGCTTAAGAAACCCAGGAAAACATAAATCCAGCAATGGGAGAAAGATAAAAAAAAAATTCCTTAAAGAAAGAAAAAAAATTCCCATGAACAAACAGGTGAAGGAGATGACGAAAACTGTTTGAGACCTAAAACTGGAAATAGAAGCAGTAAAAAGAAAACACAAATTAAGGGAATTCTAGAGATAAAAAAATTAGGATTTTGAACCAGAACGACAGAGGCAAGTTTCCCAACAGCAGACAAGAAATGGAAGAGACACTCTGAAGCGTTGAGATATGACAGACAAAATAAAATGTTAAATTTGATACACTCCTGACACCTCCAGGAAACTATGAAAAGACCAAACCCAGGAATAATAGATATAGAGGAAGGAGAAGAAACCCAGCTCAAAGACCCAGAAAATGTTCTCAACCAGATCATAGAAGAAAACTCTCCTCACCTAAAGAAGGAGATGTCTATAAAAATACAAGAAGATTACAGAACACCCAACAGACTAGACCAGAAAGTGCCCTCACAACATAATAATCAAAGCACTAAACATACAGCGCAAAGAAAGAATATTAAAAGCTTCATGGGAAAAGATCAAGTAACACACAAATGCAGACCTATTAGAATTACACCTGACCTCTCAATGGAAACTCTATAAGCTAGAAGGGCCTGCGCAGATATGCTGCAGGCTATAACAGAACAGCCCAGGGTACTACACCCAGAAACATTTTTTTAAAAAACCACCGATGGAGAAAATAAGGTATTCCATAATAAAGTAAAATTTAAACAATATCTATCTACAAATCCAGCCCTGTAAAAGGTGCTAAAAGGAAAACTGTAACCTAAGGATGTTAACTATACCTCTGAAAACACGAGGAGTAAATAATTTTACACCAGCAAAAGGAACAGAAAGGAAACACATTCACATACACACAACCACCACCAACAACAAAATAACAAGAATCAAAAGTCATTGGTCATGGATCTCTCTCAATATCAAAGGTCTCAATCCCTTAACAAAAGACACAGACTAACAGAATAGATGCAAAGAGCAGGACCCATTCCTTTGCTGTATCCAATAAACACACCTCGGGGTAAAAGTTAGAAAAAAAATATTTCAAGCAAATGGACCTAAAAAGCAAGCTGGGGTAGCCTTCTTAGCAAATCTAGCAAAATATAGTTCAAACGAAAATTAACCAAAGGGATAACGATACATACACATCAAAGGAAAAATCCACCAAAATGACATTTCAATTGAACATCTCTTCCCCAAACACAAGAGCACACAAGTTTGTAAAGGAACACTACCACAGCTTTAATCACATATTGTCCCTCACACACTGATAGTGGGAGACTTCAATATCCTCAATGGACAGGTCATCAGGCAAAAGCTAAACCGAGAAATCCTGGAGCTAGCAGATAGTACAAACCAAAGGAACCTAAAAGAAATGTATAGAACATTTCACCCAAACACAGAAGAATATACATTTTTCTCTGTACCTCATGGAACTTTCTCCAAAACTGACCATGGACAAAAATACAAGTCCCAACATAGACATGAAAATTAAAATAATTCCCTATATCCTATCAGATGACCACAGATTAAAGCTGGATATCAACAACAACAGAAACAACAGAGAGCTTACAAACTCATGAAAATCAAACAGCTCTCTACTGAATGAAAAATGGGTTAAGACAGAAAGAAATGGAAGACTTTCTAAAATCCAATGAAAATGAATATACAGTTCACTCAGACTTATGGAACGCAGGGAAAGATGTCTACATTTTTAAAAATGGGGAGGTTTCATATTTCCAAGTTATCAGCACTCCTGAAAGAAGTGTGGACAGAGAGAAGTAACAATACCCAAGAGGAGTAGATGCAAGAAATAATCGAAACTGGGGCTGAAATCAATAGAATAGAAAAAAAAAAAGAAAACACTATGAAGAATAAATGAAACAATGCATCTCTTAGAAAATCAACAAGATAGACAAACCCTTATGCAAACTAATTAAAAGTTAAAGAGAATATTCAAATTAACAGAATCAGAAATGAAAAGAGGCCATAACAACAAACACCAAGGAAATTCAAGGAATCATTAGGTTTTACTTTAAAAACTTGAACTCCACAAAATTGGAAAATCTAAAAGAAATGGACAATTTTCCCATAGATACCACTTACCAACATTAAATTAAGATCAGATAAATAATTTAAATAGACCTATAGCCCCTAAGGAAATAGAATCAGTCATTAAAAGTCTCCCAATCAAAAAAAACAAAAACAAAAACAAAAAGAAAAAACCAAAAAACAAAAAACAAAAACAAAAAAAAAAAAACTCTCCTTCTCCAGCAAGATGCCCAAAGGAAAGAAAGGCCAAGCGAAGAAGGTAGCCCAAGAGATCTCACACGCTTCAGCAAATGGCCTCACCACATCAGGCTGCAACGGCAAAGAGCCATCTTCTATAAGTAGCTCACAGTACCTTCTGCCATTAACCCATTCCCCTAGGCCCTGGACAGGCAAACAGCGACTCAGCTGCTTAAGCTTGCCCACAAGTACAAACAGGAGAAGAAGCAAAGGCTGCTGGCCTGTGCAGGGAAGAAAGCTTCGAGCAAAGGGGACGTCCCAACTAAAAGGCCACCTGTCCTCCGAGCAGGGGTCAATACAGTCACCACCTTGGTGGAGAACAAGAAGGCTCAGCTAGTGGTGACTGCCCCTGATGTAGACCCCATTGAGCTGGTGGTTTTCCTGCCTGCCCTTTGTCGAAAGATGGGTGTGCCTGGTCCACAGGAAGTCATACACCATCGTTGCCTTCACACAGTTTAACTCAGAAGACAAGGGTGCTCTGGCTAAGCTGGTGGAAGCTATTAGGACCAATTATAATGACAGATATGACGAGATCCGCCGCCACTGGGGAGGCAACATCCTGGGTCCTAAGTCTGTGGCTCGCATTGCCAAGCTGGAAAAGGCAAAGGCTAAACTGGGTTAAATGTACACTAAGTTTTCTCTACATAAATATAATTACATTTTTTATAAAGCCCAGGACTAGATGGTTTTAGTGCAGAATTCTTTCAAAGAAGAAGTAATAACAATACTCCTCAAATTATTCCACAAAATAGGAGCAGAAGAAACATTGCCAAATTCATTGTGTGAGTCTACAGTCACTCTGATACCTAAACCACATAAAAACCCCACAAAAGAATTGCAGACAAATTTCTCTTGTGAACATATATGCAAAAAATACTCAACAAAATACTTACAAACCAAATCCAAGAGCACATCAAAAAGATCAGCCATTTTGATCAAGTAGTTCTCATCCCAAAGATGCAGGGATGGTTCAATATACAAAAGTCAGTAAATGCAATTCAGTATATAAACAAAATTAAAGAAAAATGATTACTGACCTCTTGGCAAAACCCAACCCCCCTACGTGATAAAAGTCCTGGCGAGATTAGAGATACAAGAACATACCTACACATAATAAAGACAGCTCACAGCAAGCCAACAGCCAACATCAAATTAAATGGAGAGAAACTCAAAACAAGTTTATTAAAATCAGGAACACAACAAGGTTGTCCACTCCCTCTACATCTATTTAATATAGTTTTTGAAGTCTTAGCTAGATCAATAATGCAACTGAAGGAGATCAGGGGGATAAAAATTGGAAGGGAAGAAGTTAAAGTATCTTTATTTGCAGAAGATATGATAGTATACATAAGTGACCCTAAAAATTCTGCCAGGGAACTCCTTCAGCTAATAAACACTTTCATTAAAGTAGCTGGATATAAAATTATCTTATAAAAGCCTTGCCTATATGCAAATAACAAACAGACTGAGAAAGAAATCAGGGGAACGCCTTTCATAACAGCCTCGGATAACATACTTTGGGTAATTCCAACGAAGCAAATAAAAACTTCAGGTCTTTGAAGAAAGAAATTTGAGAAGATATCAGAAGATGGAATGGTCTTTCATGTTCGTTAACAGGTATGATTAACATAGTAAAAATGGGTATTCTACCCAAAGCAATCTTCAGATTCAATGCAATTATTATCAAAATTCCAACACAGTTCTTTACAGAGCATGAAAGGACAATTCTCAACTTCATGGAGAACACTGAAAACACCCAGGATAGTTAAAACCATCCTGAACAAGAAGAAGAACTGTTGGGGTTGTCTCCATCGCTGACTTCAGGCTGTACTAAAGAGTCGTAATAGTAAAATCACAGAGAATCAGTAGAAAACAGACATTGTGATCGGTGGAATCAAACTGAAGACCCAGACATAAATCTACACACATATGGATACCTGATCTCTGGTAAAGTGGCCAGAAATATACACTGGCAAAAAAACAGTATCTTCAATAAATGGTGCTGGTCAAACTGGATGTCTGCATGTATAAGAACACAAATAGATACAGCCTGAACAAAACTCAAGTCCAAATGGATTAAAGACCTCAAAATAAAAGCAGATACACTGAACCTGATAGAAGGGAAATTGGGGAATGTCCTTGAGTATATTGGCATAAGACATGACTTTCTGCACAGAATAGCAACAATTGATAAATGGGACCTCATGAAACTGAAAAGGCAAAGGGCACTGCGGGACAAAGAGGCAGTCTACAGAATGGGAAAAGATTTTCACCAACTCCACATCTGATGGAGGCTGATATCCAAAATATGTAAAGAACTCAAGAAATTAGATATGAAAAAAAACCCAAAATATCCAATTGAAAAATGGAGAGCAGATCTAAACAGAGAGTTCCCAAAAGACCGGCCTCAAATGGCTGAAAACACTCAAAGAAATGCTCCACAACCTTAGCCACCAATGAGATGCAAATCCAAATGAGTCTGCAACTCCATCTTCCATAGCTAATATCAGTGACACAGACGACAGCTGATGCTAGGGAGGCCGTGGAGCAAGGGGAACATTTCTCCATTGCCAATGAGTGCAAACTTGTACAGCACTGTGGAAATCAATGGTGGGTCCTCCGGATATTAGCTGTTAAGTAAAACCCTAAACCCAGAGGGATTAAGGAAGAGGAAGGTTCTAGGAGGGATGCAGGGATCTCCCTGGGAGAGAGAAATAGAATTGAGTTTATGGGAGGATGGGAGGGCGTGGGGAGCAGGTGGGGGGAAGATGGGGTGGAAGGAGAAAACGCAATGAGAGAGACTAGAATGGGAGGAGAGAACTTGGTAGGAGGGGGACCTAAAGTTCGGAAACTTCCTGGAATCTATAATCCTAATGAATCTAGGATCCTAATGAGGAATCCTTAAAACAGGGGATACAGAGTTTCGACTGGTCATCTCTTGTAGCCAGGCAAGGCTTCCAATGGTAGGTGCATTCAGTTGGGATGTTGGCCAAGTGTCTCACAGAAATTTCTAAATGATCTAGACTGTTGCTAAGACAAAAGGCTGCTCTCTAAAAACCGAAAGTGGACCACACAACTGACTGGAGAAGTTGAAGTTGTGCCTACACAGAGTTCTCACCCTACATTCTAGTCTCTTGGGCGTGGGAAGGTACTCTGCAAACTGCCAAGAGGAAAATATGGACACAAATCCAGTCATAAAACCATTGACTCACGATTTGCCTGCAAAATACATTAGGACAGTGGTGGCACAGGACCTGCCTGCAAAATACATTAGGACAGTGGTGGCACAGGACCTGCGGGAGAAGCGAGCTAATGTCTGATTTGACCTAAGGCCCACTCCATGTCACTGCTTGAGTAACCAAGAACCAGAGACTAGATAGCCCAAGGATCTAGGGTAAAACCAAACACAACTGATCTAAAAGTAAATGAATAAGTAAATAAAATGACTCTGGATGATATTCTGCTGTACTTATAGGCCAGCGCCTCATCCAGCCGTCATCAAAGAGGCTTCTTCTGGCACGAAATAGGAGCGGATTCAGAAACCCGCAGCCAGATGTAACGTGGACAGAGAGTCCATCCTGGAGGTCTCTATCAAATCTCTCCTCCTCAGAGCTCAGGGAATCCTGCAGAAGAGTGGGGAAGACTAAGAGCTAGGGGATGTGGACACCAGGAGAACAAGGCCCTCAGAATGAACTAAACAAGGTACATTTGAGCAGCAAGCACAGAGCTTACATGGGCCTCTATCAGGTCCTCTGAGTATATATTATAACTATTAGCTTAGAGGTTTTTTTTTTTTTTGGTTTTTTTTTTCGGAGCTGGGGACCGAACCAGGGTGCGCCTTCAGGCAAGCGCCTACCACTTAAATCCCCAACCCTAGCTTAGAGTTTTTAACGTGACTTTTGACTGTGAGAATGAGTAGGTCCCTGACTCTTGTACCTGTTCTCAGAACTCTTTTCCTCATGTTGGGCTGCCAACTCTGCTTCCGCTTATATTTTATTTCCCATGTTTGATTGTTATCTCTTAGAAGCCTGTTCTTTTCTAATGAGAGACAGAATGGGAGTGGTTCCAGAGGGAAGGGAAGAGGGGAGGAACTGGGAGGAGTAGAGGGAGGGAAAACCATAATCAGGGTATATTGTATGAGAACGGAATCTATTTTCAATAAAAGGAAAGAGAGAGAGAAACAACAAATTAAAAAAATCCTTCTTTTTCATAAGAATTCTTAAGTTTGTCTTTGCCTATCATCAGAGCTTTCTCTTGAGTCCTAGCACAGGGCTCTTTCCTGAGCCCTTCAACACTTCTCATGGCTTAATTCCCATCTGCTGCCTGCAACCCTGTGGCCATTTAGCTTCTGTTTTTAATGACCTATTGTGATTTTTAAAGTGGGAGGCTACTTTTTTTTTGTAGCAAGACAATCATGTCTTACTGGAAGACTCTACACTTTATAACAGGGCATTCTTGTCTGATCCCAGCCTCGCTGATAACAGTAGGGACGTTTTATAACTCCAGAAGTGAACATGCTGGTCTTTCACTTCTCTTTTGAACCATTTTTATCAGTTTTTACATCGGCCTGGTTCCCTCTTTGAGTAGGTTACCCATGTGTTAATCTTTAGAACTGTATGGAAGTTAGGATTTTACACTGTCCTGAAAATTAGGTCAGCATTTCTACCCAACAGCCAACTTCCTTCCTTCGCAGAGCAAAAAAAATCAAAAGTCTGAAGTCCCAACCCTGATCTCACTTGAACAGAGAAAGCTTCACATCTGCCACCAAGGAACCTCCCTTGGGTGAGCCTTTGTGACAGCATACCCCCAACCGAGAGAAAGGGACACCCACAAAGATGTGCACTTAAATTATAAATCAAAACCAGCCGCCCACTGAGAGATTGTGTCTATTATGCAGAGCACAATAAAAATGAAAATCTAACATGGATGCGGTTTTTAAAATAGAGACAGAAGAGTTACACTCCTCCCACTCCTGGGAGAGCTCCTGAGTCTTCCTCGAGCCCTTGCGCTCACTCTGCCTCAGACATTCCCTGCAGGCATCAGTCCTCACAACATCTCGCCTGTGATCTCCAGTGCCTTTTGTTATCCACAACACCTACGTCCTCACTTACCCTTTGACTCAGCCTCTCCCCACCCCAACGTTACCCTCTTACAAAAAGATACCCAGCTTCCTCCTGCCACTCCTCTCCGCTAGCTTCAACCTCTGTGCCTTGCACCTACTACAACTTCCTTTGGGTTCCCAGTGAGACTGTGTGGCCTTCCCCCCTGCTGCCAAGCCTCTGGCCTGCTCAGTGCCAGGGCTGTGGCAGTAGATGTCACTGTTCATTCAAGGCTTCCTGAGAACCTTTCTCTGCACCAGGTCTCCTTCCCACAGACGATCTTCCACCTTTCTCAAGCACCCAACAACCTCCTCCCACGTCCACAGCCTGCGATCACCACTTGACCAGGTAGATGTTAAAGCTGATAAAAAAATTATTCAAAAGAGATGTCAAAGACCAGCATGTCCACCTATGGAGTTGTAAGCGTCTCTGTGATCACCACTTGACAGCAAGAACAATACATTAGTTAAGAGTCCTCCACTGGGCCAGAGAGACGGCTCGGCGGTTAAGATCCTGAGTTCAATTCCCAGCAACCACGTAGTGGCTCACAACCATCTGCAATAGGATCTGATGCCCTCTTCTTGTGTGTCGGAAGGAAGTGACCGTGTACTCACATGGAATAAATAAATAAATCTTCTTTTTATAAAAACAAAGAGTCCTCATCATCACAGAAGTCTTCCTGGTCAGCTTGTACCCTCACCCCATTCACCGTTAGCCCACCAGCCATCCACTCCTTTGCTCTGCTCCATGGTGACCTCTGAGAGAAATGTGTCTCTAGTAGATTATCTCTTCCTAAAGCCACAGGGCACTTCCCTGACCTTTCCTCTCTCTAGCTTTCAGCAACCACATTCAAACTGGTGCACCCTGCTTAGGGGCACCCTCACTCACACTCTGTGTACAAAACACACACTGCTTCCTGGTTCCACCTCCTCCCCTGCCCCTCCTCCTCAGCCTCAGCTCTCTATACCAGACCTCTCAGTGCTGGGCTCTTCATGTTCCCAAGTGAGATGGTGGATTCAACCATTCCATACCTTTATGTAAGTCTACATACTAGCAACTTCCAAACTCATTTTGGTTTTTCTGGGGGATTTTGTTTGGTTTTGGTTTTGGTTATGGTTTCTTTTTTCTTTTTTTTTCCCCTGTAGCCTGGATCTCATACTTGTTCTCTACAAACAACTGCCTGATAGAATTCTTTACTGGATTCCTAAAAGCGCCTCTGTTTTCTGTGGTACCAGAAACTATTGCTTCTTTTCCATGGGCTCTGGGAAAGACTCTGTGGCTCATAGCTATGCTTCCCCACACCCAGGAGTTACATTCAGCTCAAGGGATGTTTCAGTCAACATTTGGGTTTGTGCCTTAGGTCAGTGCACACTCTAATGTGGGACAGGTTCCAGAGGCCATCTCAGCTCCAGAGCTCTTTGTGGGATCAGCTGAGATCCCTGTTATGGCTGTGCCCTGACCTCATTCTGTGATGGACAGCTCCCTAACCCACCCAGGTGATGTTCCAGGTGGCCAGGCACATAGACTCTCTGTCCTCGAATCTCTGTCAAAGAATCAATTCCCCAGAGACCCAGCAGGGAGCCCCCAACAGTGTCTGACCATTTCATGTGACAACTTCATTAGGCAGGAGTACCCAGATATTTGGTTGAATACCACCATCGATACCACTATAAGTATTTTTTAGGTATGGTTTGCCTTTGAGCAAAGCAAGTATACTGCAGGCTGTGGGGAGCCACATCCGATCAGCAGAAGTCTTGGAGAGTAGACTAGCTTTCAATCAGAAAGAAGGAAGTTTACCTCCATGCTACCATCCCACCTACACCTCATCGCTCACCATACAGAACCTGTGTTGAAATGCTGCCACCTCTCCAGCTGTTCTGACCCAACTGCTCCCCTGTGGACCACAGTCGGAACTTCCTCCCAGATCTCCTGAGCAGGTTAAACCAGCTGATTGGCCTTGTAGAGTTTACACTGGCAAGCTCCAGAATTATTTAAGTTAATTCCTTACAATAAGTACCCCATCTGTCTGTCTGTCTACCTACTTATCTCTATCTATCTAACTATCTATCTATCTATCTATCTATCACCCATCCATCCATCTATTCATCCACCCATCCTTTCATCCATCCATTTGTCCATCCATCCATCTGTCCATCTATCCATTATCTCTCTCCTTTGCTCTGTTTCTTGGGAGAACCAGACTAATATAAGCATCCAGGTAAAGCCCTCACATTTCAGGGTCCCAGTGGCCCCTATCTCTGTACCAGCCACACCCATCTGCTTTGGGAGGTGGGATGGGTATACATTTTATCCCTTGGTGTGGAAACTTGTATAGGAAGTTCCTTGCCTTGTTTATGTGCTCAGGAGGCCAAAGGACACAGCCTCCTTGTGTGACCAGAGTCTAACCATTTTCTACACATCTATAAGGAGGCCCCATGATCATCACAATAGGAATAGGGAGGAAAATGGGTGCACTTAGATCTGGAGGGCCATACTTTTTCCTGTCCCCATGACAAGGGCTATTATTATGGCCCCTAAAAGTAGTGATGGGCATTTCAGGGCCATCAGACTGAAAAATGAATGACCGGCGGGGCCAGTGAGGAGAAAAAAGGATCCATGTCTTACCTGCCACCCCTGCTCCATCTCAGGCAGTATCCCTGGAGGGGGTCGGCAGAGGAGCAACGTCACTTCCTCTGGAGCCCCGCGCAATAAATGGAGCACCTCCTACAAGAAAAACAGTCACAGTCATATCTGGGGTTGCCTTACTGGGGGCTGCTGCCTTGTGCTATTTGCCGCTGCTCCAGGAAGCCACCTTAATCTAGTGTTTGGCTCCAGAGAACTTGGGAAAGCAATGCAGTAAGGGTAACACCCAAACTCCCAGGATCCCAGAGCCAGGAGCAGCATCTTGAGATCTCACAGCCTGATGCAACAGAGGCCTTTGGGGTCTCCTCCCAAACAGGCTGAGGCCCTAGGGATGCACCCTGTGGAACTGCAGTGACCTCATCTACCCTCCTTGCCTTTCCTCTTGACCCTGCTTGTTTCCTTCTACACTGCCCAGGGATAATCCTTCCAAAAACACACTCCTGCTGATTGACCTCCCTCCCCACCCCAACCATGCAGCTCACAGAGCCTGCATTTGCCTGACACTGCGCTCGCGCTCACGACTGATCTCACCCCTTTTCATCTTTGCAACACAACCTGAGCCTCCACAATACAAACCACCCGCTCACTGCCTGGGGGCACAAGGGGACTGTGTATTCCCATTTTTCTATCTACATCGGGAACTTTCAACCTCCCGCCTCGGCCACCTTCTGGGCTAGATAATTCTTTGTTAGGACCTGTATGTTGAAGGATATTCAGCCTATCTCTATCCTAAAATGTCAACTAAAATGTATCAGTTGTGGTAACCACAATTGTCTCAGGATTCACCAAATGTCCCACAAGAGGCAGCATCATGCTCTTTGAGACCCTCTGGCTCTGCTGCTCCACAATGTCCGCTCGACTACTCAGGTCTGCTATAGATTGGACTCTCCAAGTTTATGTGTGGAATGTCCTACAAAGGCTCGTGCGAGGGTCCCCAACTCATGGATTTTTGGGGGGATAATGGGATCTACAGGAAGTAGAACCTATGCAATTGGGTTATTGGGCTGTACCCTTGAATGGGATCTGTCTCCTTGTCTCTCTGTCTCTGTCTGTCTGTCTTTCTGTGTGTGTCTCTCCATCCCAGTTGTCACGAGCAGACAAGCTTCACTTTGCCACACACTCCCCACCATAAAGTTTGCTTCACCACAGCCCCATAGACAGTGGAATCAAATGATCACTGACCGACACCCCTGATGCTAGGAGCCAAAGCAAAATTTCCCGTCTTAAAGTCCGTTTTCTCTGGCATGCTGTCAGTGGCAGAAGGCACACGGTCCCTCTTCCTGGTGTGTGAATACGTACACAAGAGCCTGTTCTTTCCTTTCCAGCCTCTGTCCTCTGCAGCCTCTGTCTTTCCCATTGCACCATGGCCTCTGAGGATGCCCAGCTATCTCCTCACCTGTCTATATCCCCTCATAGAGCTCCCTGGCAAGCCTCTAATAAACCTCTATCCCGTGCGGCTCCAGGACCTTCACAGCCTCCCTATCCCACCCTGGAATAGCCTGCTTTGGCTTGCACTATCTGGGCTGCATGAGGCCTCCTCATGGACTTGACTGGAAGAGAAGGAGGTTGGTGTTGGCTCCCGGCTTCCTCTGCCGGGTCATCACAGGATGATTCCATCCCTCAGTGAAGACCTCAGGTCATGCCAGGGAATCCTTGTACCCGCTCTCTCTTGAGTTGAATAGCTTTTCCTTCCCACTCTATTTTGACTTTGGAAAGATGGGTGGCTACACTCCACATCAGGATCCTCACCTCTAACTTCCTAATAACATGCCCACACCATTATTAAAGTCTCTTCAAATGACTCTATTTTCTGCCAGTACCCCAACTAACAATGACATTTCCTTGGGATTTTGTACTACAAGTCAATCTCTCTGTCTCTGTCTCTCTCTGTTTCTCTGTCTCTCTCTCCCATCCTCACTCTCATATTTCTTTTATTATTAATTCTGTGGGGTTGGGGATTTAGCTCAGTGGTAGAGCACTTGACTAGCAAACGCAAGGCCCTGGGTTCTGTCCCCAGCACCGAAAAAAAAAAAAAAAAGAAAAAGAAAAAAAAATTCTGTGTATGCCTATGTCTGTGTGTGAATGTGTACATGTGAGTACAGGTACCAGTAGAGGTCAAAAGACGGATCAGATGCCCTGGAGCTGGAGTTACAGGAAGCTGTGAGCTACTGGACACAGGTGCTAAGAACCAAACTCAGGCCCTCTGTAAAACAGAGCATGATCTTACCGACAGCCATCTCTCTGGCCCTTCGTCTCTTTGACTACAGGTGAGACAATCTCTGTATGATACCTCTGCATGCAAAGCTATAAATTCAGCAGACAAATCTCAAGGAGATTGGAAGGGGCCCTTTTCAGTCCCTCCAGCTTCATATCACCTCCCAGAATGTTCTCAGAGAAACCATTAGCCAGCACACAAGTAAAGTGTCTTGTTCAGCTCACCGAGGGGCGTGCTGAAAAGCCATACCTACTCAAGGTCAGATAGAAAATAAATATGAGTACACCCTGTCGATTGCCTTCTATAGGCTCCGAGCCCAGATGCAGTTGTAGATTCCAGAGTATTCTCTGTGGACCTAGCCTTCAAAGAGACAAGGCTTGTCTGTGCAGGCATTCCAAGTTGTACTCCCCGCCCCCCACGCCCCCAGCTCTGAGCACCTGGAAAGCAAGGCCTTCGATGGGCTTTCCATTCACTGCCAAGATAATGTCACCAGCTGCAATGGCTCCGTGTTCTTCAGCTGGCTGTCCAGGAAAGAGCCTCTTAATCCTTACAAGGTCACTCTTCACATGGATGTGGTTTCCTCTCTCCATCTGCACGAAGCTGAATCCCAAACCACTGCTATTCTTCTTCAGTTTGACTTCGAACTTAGGACCTGTTAACATGAGCGTTCATGGAGACAGACCCTTCAGTGTGTTGCAACTGGCCAGCCTTGACCTGTGAGTCATCGTGGAGATGAATATTTCATGTGCTATCTTTGACGATGGAGTCCAGTGCACACACATTACAAGCCAGCGCTGCCCACAGATAGAATCTAAGTAGTAAATAGAAACCATAAAGGTCCTTTCAAACCTTTCAAGTACCTATGTGCTTTAAAAATGAAAGGAAACAGGTAAGATTAAATTATGTACCATATTTTAGTCAATACAGATGTTCCTTGGTTTACAGGGGGATAACATCCTGGCGAATCCCATGCAAGATGGAAAGGCTGTGTTGAGAATGCATTGAATGGACCTAACCTTCCCAACATCCTAGCTTAGCAACACAGCCCGCTGCAGTTTCCCCTGGCAACTGTGTTACTAAGCCACATCCCACCACCACTTCCCAGGATCTCAATGAGAGACTCCAGCTCAAAGCACGGTCTCTTTTGAAGAGTGTGACTTTCACACCCTCAGTATGCTATGTGAGACTGTCGGGATGTCTACATTACTACCACATCGATGTGGAATCAACAGAAAAGATGATCGAGCCTGTCTTCATTCTTCTTACTGAGTATGTCTTTGCACTCCTGTGCATTCTACCCATTTGGATTGCCACATTTCAAGTGTTCGACAGCCAGACGCACGTGACAACTGACATACTACATGTTTAAATATAAACAACTAAATTTGTAAGTAAGGATGGGGATTTAGACACACACCATCTGCTTCCAGCACCAAGTAAAACTTGTCACATCCAGATTCCGATGTAGGATCTCAATGGTGTTTTATTACTTGCAGCATGAAATTTTACTAAATGGATCATGGGGACAGTGACACTGTACTCCGGAGAATGCTCTAACTGCCTTTCTGCTTAGCCATGTACACGGACCATAAACCAGTCACTTCCGGATTCCAGAGATGAACACAGCCTTGGGCATCTAGAGTCTGGTAGCCAAAGGGTAACCAAAAGAAGCCTCTGGTCTTCTCCTGGTTTATCTTCTAACTTAGAAGGTAGCCAGTGAGCAAAGTGGCAGAGCCTTGGCTTGTGACTTTTCACTGGAGCAAGAGTTAAAACAGCTGAAGCCAAGGATGAGGTCCATGGCACAGGCATATCCGGTCTGCATTGCCAACCCCGGCCTCTACTGCTCAGTGTTGGGCTCATTGTTCAAATGCACCATTCGAGTGCACAGAAGACGTAAGGGGGAAACAGTCAGAACTGATTTAAGGATGATGGCACCACCATGCATCCCTCCTATAGCAGGGCCATAAAACTCCCTAAGGGAAGGGAGGGATATGGCTAAGAGCCAACCCATGATGCTCCATGGAAACAGGCCTTTCCTAGCAGGAAATAAAACGACATAGATGTACAAGCCATTAAGAGATGCAATATGTCCCTCTAGGCTAGTCATTGCTTTGGCCTTTTAAAAGATGCTACTAATAAGGCTAGGTTCCTGGTGGCCTTGTCTTCCTGTCTGCCTAATCAGTCCTAGGACGGCTTTGTTACATGTGCCTGGCTGGAACGTGCAATCAATTGTATCTGAAAATTCCTGACCCTTCATGCCAACTTCATCCCTAAACGTTTATGTGCAAACATTAATATTCAGGCAGGTGATCGGGAAACCGCACAAGGCGTGGGAGCAGAACTCTTGGTGGTAGTCATTTTTGATGAGGATCACGACTCACACTGCCGGCATATTGTTTTAGCCCCGAGGAAGCCTCCCTGCTTTTCCCCTTTGACATGACAATTCCAAAGCAGCATCGGACGATATGACAACGGTAACACTCCACTCTCTCCTCTTACCGTCTGTCACTGAGACACGGCTCGCAGGTCTTCCAGGCTTGGCCGTTACCAGGGAAACAGCCATGTGCACCTCTCCCATCCTGTCATCAGCAGAAGGACACTGTGGTGCAGCCCTGGGGCCTCTTCTCTCTAAGACCAGCTGTGCCACCTAGAAGGATGAGGGGACAAACTCAGTTTACACGTCGCACGGCAACGGCAGATGCTTCTTCAGTTTCTGGTGCCTCCGATGAGTTGCTTCATTTCATTCTCAAATCCAAATCTCCAGTCTAGCTCTTCCTGGGATGCAGATGCAATTGTAAACAGTGTCGTTGAAGGTAACGTGTGTTCCTGTGTCAGCACACTCAGTAGCAAGCTTGCCTTTCCCCTCCCTCCCTCGCTAGCCCCTCCCCTTCCTCATTCTGCTTAAAACATCCTTCCTCTTGTATATGCTCCTCCAGAACATGAGGTCATCCCCCTACTAGCCTCTCAGGGGCAACACTTGAGGTCATCCATCTCGTTTGGTTTAAAGCTTGTGAATTCTCCAGCAACAGCTAATTCTTTCAGAGCTTCTCCACCCCAGCTCCACTGCAAGGGGCAGGACAGTAAGCTCTCACCTGGCTTGCTGGCCCATTTCCATTTCTTTGGTTCACTCCCAGTTTAGCTACTAACAGACTGGTCTAAGACACAACGTTGAACTCGCAATGACCGGTGAAAAGCCCCCAGTATCTCCAATCGCCTGAACCCTCGAAGCATGGAATGGCATCTCAGGCCCAGGCTGATCAACCCTCCTCCATTTTTTTCTCTGGTTTGATTTCTTATCCTTCCCCACAGCACCTTATGCTCTCACTGTCCAAAACGGTTCAGAAGGCAGTGACTGGGCCTCAGCATGGATCTTACTAGAAACGCCAAGCTTCCGTTTGGGGACTTTGACCCTGACTCCATCTTTCTGCTGCAGTTGTCATCTAGCACGAGGCCCATGACCCCACACCGGTGACTCCTACTTGCCACTGTGACAGTATCCAGATGCATTTTCTCTAACCATGTGTGTGATAAACAGACAGTGCTGATTAATTATGCGTCCTTCTTGGGAAATGAGGAGAGACTTCACCTAGACCTGACAGTTGGGTAAAAGAAGACCTTTGGAATCTTTCCTCTCCCTGTTAACTCTTTCATCACTAAGAGAAAGTGTGGAGATATGAGGTTCAGGATCCTGGAACAAATAAAGAGCTCCTGTGTGAGGCAGAGGACAGAGCCCTGTGGGCGTCACATAGATTGGGAGCGCAACGAACACCTCTAGCTCTTGGTGTACAGAAACCCAGAACAAACCAGCTCAGGTCCCGATGGGTGGTGTAAGCTTGGAGTGACAGACAGTAACACGGGGCCACCGTGGGCAAAGTGTGAAAGGGACGGGGCCAGAGTGCAGGTGTATGCCCTGTTCAAGGGGCTGGCAGAGGTAGGAGTACAGCCAGTGCCAGCCTGCAGAAGCCTCTGTTCTCCTTCAGTTCTGTTCTGCTGTCTGAGGCCTAAGTCAAAGCAAATGACTGTAGCTTTCCAGAGCTATTTAAAGGGTGTGAGGTTTTCAACTTTAGAAACATCTGTCTGCTACCTCCTGAGTTTCACATTCTCACAGAAAAGCAGCGTTGTTAAAATGAAGAGTGAAAAGGGGGCAGGGGGAAGGTAGACTAAAAAATCCCACTCTGTTTCTTGGCTACCTCGCTCCTACCTAGAGGTAACTGTAACTTCCGAGGTTGTGTTAGAAAGCCCTGGATGTAAGCGAAGGTCCCTAGTAACAGTGTACTCACCTGCCCAGGACCCTTGAGACACTGCACTGCCTGCTTGTGAGTAAGGCCACACAGACTCACTCCATCCACCTGCAGTAGTCGGTCACCTGGGAAAGGAATACAGCCATGTTCCCTGTCCCCCAGGGACGCTAGAACTCCTGTAAGACTCCTGCCTGGAGGTCAGGAAGCAGAGCTGCCAGGTGCCCCTGGGCTCAGCAAGAGCCTACGTGAGCCTCAGTATTAGCTGCCTCTCTGATCGCCCTGTGCCTGTTCCTGGGGCGCACGACAGAGCAAGGACATGAAAGCTTGTCTATTATTGGCTCACGGTGTGGCCAGGCCAGGCCTCAATGCCTTTTTCTTTCCTCCTGTTTTCCTGTGAAACTATGAAAAAAAAAACATTTTCAACTTGCTCAGGGATAGAATTTGTATCTCCAGGGTGTTTCCTATTTGAAAAAAAGAAAGAAAGAATAAAAAAGGTCAGGAAGACAAGAGTTGGTGTTGGAAATCCTGGAATTCAAGAGGAAATAAATAATATCTTTTGGTTTAATTAGGGCACTTTTGGAGGAAAATAAAAGTCACCGATTTCCTTCAGAACAATGAGAAATGAGCCAGGGTAGAGAGAAAGCTCATGGTGTCCCTGGGTCAAACTGGGGTCAACAAAGTCTGTCTCCTAGGGGAGAGTAGACAGAAAGCTCACAAAATGCAGTCAAGACAAAATCCAGACAAAATGGAGTCACCCATGCCAGTGCTGTTTCCTAGGGTAGTGTACATGAAAAGCTCACAGCTCATGTTGTCCCCCATGCTAAAGTGGGTCACCAACAACAGCCCCATCGTCCTAAGGAATGCTCTCTCCGAGCAGCTTCTCATAAAACTTTTACCTGGTTTTGTTATGAGCGTTAGTTAGACCAGTGCCATCTATCAGGAGGGTGAGGCTGGTGAAACCCCCCCCTTTTCCCAGGCAAAGAAACCAACCCTGGAGACAGAAGTTTCTAGAGCTGAGATGAGCAAGGCCTGAGCTGATCCTCTCAACCAGGGTTCCAAACCACAGAAAGCACAACGTCCAGCATGAAGTGTCCCTCACCCTGCAGGATCTGTCCTTCCTTGGCAGCTGGGCCTCCAGGAATGATAGATTTCACATAGATTCCTCCATGAGGTACACTTGTATTAATGCCACCCTACAAAATACAAAGCAATACTCAACCCATCCATCCCCTCTTGGGTGTCTCCCACCTCCCTCACAGGGCAACCCATCTCTTCCAACTGTGGTCTATCCCACTCCAAGAGCCTTTAGCATTTGCCCAAACTCTTCCCCAGGGAGTGAGAAGGTCAAGCTTACACAGACCATAACAACACAGGCTGAGTGGCAAAATCAAGCTCCAGGTGGCACAGGGCGGGTGCTCTGTAGCCAGTCCTGAGGATTCAGGACTTGTGTTCTTCTGTTCAGCACACCTGGTATGTTTGCATGTTTGTTTGTGAACACAAAATCAGGAATAAAAATAAGTTTAAACA
This sequence comes from Rattus rattus, assembly GCF_011064425.1. Taxonomy (NCBI): domain Eukaryota; kingdom Metazoa; phylum Chordata; class Mammalia; order Rodentia; family Muridae; genus Rattus; species Rattus rattus. Next base: position 9,303,546 of record NC_046166.1, on the reverse strand, counting down.
ACTAATTATCTTGAAACTTTGTTTTGGAGACGGGGGGTCTTTCTATATAGCCCCAGGTCCTCTCCTGTAGGGTGACAGGCACGTGCACCATGGCTGGCTCTGCTTTTATTAACTTGACAATGGAGCATGAACCTGCAAGTTAAAAGTTCAAGATTTGCTTTACTTAGCTAGACGTACACACAGGCAGGTATTTTATCAATGGTGTTTTTCATTCTCGTTCAGTCTCTTACTCCTTCCCTGCCTCTACTTCCCTCTACCTCACTGCTAATAGCACAGTAACAAGGGATGTATGCTCATAAACCTCTCTCTACTTTCCTCCACAGGTGGATGATCATATAGAATTCAAAATGGACAGCCAACCCAGTCGACTGAATGGCTCTGCTTCAGTCTGGATCTTGACCATCCCTCAAAGGCCCACTGCTAAATCTTAGCTCCTGGCCTGGTGCTATTAGAAGGCAGTAGAACCTGTTAGAGGTGGAGCATCATGGGAAATCTTTACACATGAAGAACATTATGAGACTCCATTCTTCCTCTTTCCTTTACTTCCTGGTCACGAGGGAGTGGCTTTATCTACCCCATCCTTCTACCAGGATAAGCTACCACAGTCCCAAAGTGGTGGAGACTACCAATCATGAATTGATACTTCTAAAACTGCAGGCCATAATAAAACCACCTCACTTTGTAATTTGATTATATTTCTGGTGTTTGTTATAGAGGCGGAAAGCTAATTAATGAGTGGCACTATGGGCTAATGCAAGTCTAGGCAACAGATTCAAGACTCCTCAGAAACTACGTCTCTAGTAATGCTAACAAAAACCTTTAAATGGCCAACAACCAGGAAAGGGCCTCTGATCCACCCACAGTCTGGCTACGGCTGTGACCTCACACCCTACCTAGCCTTCCTTGCTAGACCTCAGGCTTTTCACCCTCTACCTATCTAGTCTCAGTTGGCTTAGAAAAGTGGACTGAACTTGCACGTGAACAATGCAGTTCTCCCTTCTCAGAGAAACAGATTTAAGCTCATTTCACTCTCTTTAGTAGTCTTTGTGTCTTATCAACAAACACAGACCAATCAAACTGCGCTAGGTTATGTATTGCACAAAATAGAAGTCCATGGCCAGTTTTCTGGCTTTCTTCCTCTCAAGCACCCGGTGGAAACCCTTCCATGTGGGCGGAGCTAGTGCTGACTCCCCTGTCTTAGGGCCATCAGCTTGGTTTCGGTGCTTGTGTGGCAGAGTGCATGCAACCTTTGCTCGGTTGATCGGTTTTCATTCTCTTCAATGCACTTGCCACTGTTAGTAGCACAGCATCCAACGCCTTCCCATGAACAGCCTTACTTAATGGGATCCACCCTTTTGTGTCTATGGCCCACGGGTGTGTGCACTTTCTTCATTACAGTGGATATTGTCAGCTTGCATCCCAAAGTGAATGTGCATGTGATTATCCACATCCCCACCAGCTCGGTACGACAGTACCCTTTCTGTCTCACATCTATATTTGGCCAAGCTGACAGTTATAAATTCTAAAGTTTCCCTTTAACTTGCTTGCGTACTCCAGTAGCTGTTCGTGGGTTTGAACGTCTTTTATTTGTTCAGCAGGCATTTGGACTTAAGTGAGACATTTCAAATAATTATTTTTGAAATGAGAATTCTTCAAAGAAAATTAGTGTTCTGACGAGTCAAAAGAAATCACCAATCTCCTCTTGGCATATGCAGCCGCATATATCTGAATAATCTAAATTTTAGCAAGTTTTTTAGATGAGAAAGTGCTGTGTTTGGTGTCATGTGATAGGATGGTTTTATGAAGCCAAGAATACATTGACCATACTTAGTCCCAGCTTGTTTTGTCTCTATGGACTCATGAGCCTTACTTCCTGGTGTTAAGAACCTGCTGGAGGTTCAGCAGTTCAAGGCTCCTAGCTGTAGACACACAAGGGAAACAAAGCATGCTGTCCATTTGCTTATCTCTTGGGTCACCTGTGAGATTTTTCCAATGCTTTTGACACTGCCTTGAGTGCTGGGAAATTCCATTCTGTTTCTTTGACTCCAACGTGTCACCACTGAACTCCAGCCCCGTACCACGGTCTTAAATGAGTCATAGTCGGTGTTCACTAACACAATCAGTGTCTTCCAAACTAGGACCTCTGAATTTGTGTGCACCACTTTTGTAGACACCATTTCTCATGCCCTTGGGTGGCTAGTTACAAAGGGAATGGCCCTTCTTAGACATCTACCAGAGAGAGCTCAAAAGCCAAGTGCAAAGGGTCAGACGTGGTAAAGACCTCAAAGGTGGAGCTTTGTCCTGATCCCTTGAGAATGGAACACAAGTTTATTTACCCTGCTCAGAATGGTAGTGAGTTACCCACTGACCCCGGATTTCCATCCATAAAGTTACCTTACTGTCCAAGCTTGAGCTTGGAGCCAGACTAATTCACCCAGTTTCCCTCACATTAGCCCCTTCTACTGCTGCTCTTCCTTAGAACCTGTCCAAAGCACAACCTCAAGTTCCTCTGAGTCCCACAGAACTCTTTGAATTCTAATTACCCACAAAAATCTCAGTTTAACCCTCACATACAATGTGCACTTAAGGACAGTGAGCACACTGTCAGACTGAAATGCCACCCAAGGCTCTGGATGGCCGCCATTTTATTGTTTTCCCAGTAGCCTAGGAAGTCTCACAGTGACGCTGAATCCAAGCGTTCCATCTTCTTTAACCAGCTCCACGAAGTAGATTTCACCAGCATCCAGAGGGGATGGAGGACAAGAACCAGCGCCCTGCTACAAGGAAACAAATGGGAAAACGGAGTCATAAGACACCTGCTCTACGTCTGTGATGCTTAGCTCTCACACGTTACTAGAGGCTAGCAGCCTTGCACCCAGACACAGCATGAGCATAGATAGATGTCTCCAGCCTCTTCAATTCCTTTCCACGTGACCTTACATGACCCTCTCAGAGGGTCTTTCCTCCATTCCTAACCCACAGAACTGGACTCTAATAGTGCCTCCTAACTGTGACTATGAATGGGCCAGCACATGGCAGGGGATGAATTAATGTGGGTTCCTCCTGTCTGCACTTCCTTTGCGAACTTTCATGTCCGAACTGAAGCTGTTCAGGTGCTCCCGGATCATTCAACACACAATGCCAGCCCAGTGCAGCATGCTGCCTACCAGTCACAGAGCAACTTCTTGAAGCAAAAGCAATCCTCAGGAGGATCTCCCACCATTCCTGGCAATACTGGTCATGCTACGGCTGGTTTTTCAATAGTTGAAGGCTTTATGAAGAAGATCATACCACGCACCGGGCAATTTCTTTGGTACTTGTGACAATAACTATGTAAGATTTGTTCATCCGTTCCACTATGCACAAGACATTTATTGAGCACTTATTATGTCTAGGATGATGCATCTATGCATCATCCATCACACATCTGATGTTTGAGCATCTCCTCTGAACATCCTTAAGTTTAGTTACTACTAATACAACACTAAGAGATAAAACTTGCACAGGGATTAGGTCTTGAAGGCACAAGCCTTGTGAATCACAGTAACCTTCCTCAGATGTGGTTCCTCGACCTGGGACTTCCCAGTCACCAAACCGTGATCCAAATAAACCATTGTTTGTAATTCACTCGTTTTGCTATGGCAACAGGAAGGGGGTTGAGGACGTGGCAGTCCTAGGCAAGTTGCTGGAGTCCATGAGAAGAGCCACCTGCCAATGTTTAATATTGTCTAAGGCGCTTGAGGTGTTTAGCAAGGAGATCCCCAATCAGATAACTGATAAGTGTTGTGATAATAAGTTCATGTGGGTGTGATGAAGGCGGTATCATCGCATGGATGCAGCTAGTATGGAGAAGAACTGAAATGTGAAGCCAGGTGTGGCTGAAACATAAGCCCATGGGCACATCTGGATTCCAACACGATATGTGGAGCTAGATAGAAAATGTCCCCTTGCTGTCCCTGTCGCCCGGCCACAGAGCTGAACACGTGATCCAGAAGAGCCTAGCTGGTATAGTCCTATAGCTGTTCAGTCCCCCATCGACTACCCCTAAAACAAGCTTGCAGGTTGCCCACTACAAACACAGAGCCTTCTCTGCTCTTTCCCACCAAAGGGAGCGTTCTAACGAGCAGCCTGAGAACACAGTTTCTGTGCTGGGGTCCAACTCTATAGATTCCAGTCTCAGATCTGCCACTAACTCCCCGGATGCTTTAGCACAAATTTGTCCTCCTTGTGCCCAGGTAAAACAGTAAGGGGGTGTGTGGGGTGACTGTTATAACTATGTCACAGAACTACATCACAGAGCTTTCATGAGATCACTTATATAAAGTGCCCAGGATAGGTGGACACCCAGGCGGGTGACTCTTGTCATCATCATTATTCTCCACTGACTCTCTACATTCAGCTTTTGTTGGTTTGATTGATTGACTGATTGGTTGATTTTGTCTAAGGCAAATTCTCACTATGTGATCCAGCTGAGACTTGAACTTGCTGTGTAGATCAAGCTGGCCTCATATGTGTGGCAATCTTCTGGCTCAGCCTTCCAAATGTTAGTATTATGGGAATGAGCCTCCAAGTCCAGCTACATCCAGCTCATCCTGCCTGAGCCATCGAAATGAGCATCACGGCCAACCGAGAAGACTCTGGCAAGAACAGAGACCTACTGTAGGCCAGGCCTTGCCGCTTGGGTTCAGAACTGCTACATCATAGTCAATGCACTCAGCACGCAGACACTCCTGAGATTAAGGCGCCTGTAGAGAGCCCGAGTGGACAGGTCACTGGCCTTCTCTGGTCCTCCTAACCCAAAGCCTATCATTGAAACCAAGGATTTTCCCTGAGTGAGATATAAGGTCCTTGTGTGAGGAATACTTCCTCTGTGCCCAGAGGAAGCTGCATCTTTAGCTCCAAAGACTAAGGGTTGGGGACACAGAGAACTGCCTCACTAAATGCCATCCAGTTGGCTCCTGCTTTCTACCTAATCACATTTCTCCACTCTTCTCCATTTACACCAAACTTCCTATAGACCACACTTGCATTTAACTGTGCCTTTGGGTCTTCATTTTCTCACAAAATCTTCTATAAAGCATATATATATGCTCCTCTCTTGTCACTATGTCTTTGTTACAAGGACCATGTCCAGTAAATGGGGAGAAAAGATTCCTTCTACATATTGGTACAGCATGCTTCTCTGGACTGTGAGTATGAGAACTGTCTGTTGTGTTCTTTGCTGTGTTAGCATTTCACCAGAGCCCAGTGCATAGGCAGTGGTTGGCAACCGTTTGTGAAATGAAAGAATAAGTGCATGGTTGAAAGAACTGAGTCCAGAGGAAGCAGTGGGCCCCACCTGGTGGAAACAATATGTCCTATGGATACGCATGGCTAGTCCTCCCCTGGTGGCAGTTCACAAGATGCCAAACCACTGGGATGCTTTGGCTTAGTATAGGCTCAAGCACAACTTCCCCCAACCCACGTCAAAGTAACAGATCCAAACATCTGACCAATGCTGAGCACAGGATCCATCTTGGAGGTTCTTGTGGTCAGACGTCATCCTTCTACTTCCACAAGAGAAATATGGGAGACACAAACAACTTAACTGTTTAAACCAGAATCCCCCAAAGAGCAAGAAAGTATAAGCACGCACAGTTTGGGCTAGGGAGGAGCGTTCATACCAGACCTCTTCGAAACGTCCTGGCAGTTTTTAGAGAAAACAGCTAAGCACCTAAGGTAGAAGCAGCAGTTGCTGAAGCTGCTCTGAGCCTGGAGTTGAGAAGGACAAATGGCTGATGGAAACCAGGAAGTCATTCTGCAGAATGCTGGGAAGTGCTCTGCTCGTCACTGAAGGGATGACTACCTGTGCCAGCACAGGGCCAGTGACATGCTTATTCCATTGGGAATAGTAAGCATGAAATTTAGTTACCAGCTCAAGGACCCATTAGAAGTCAAGACTACAAGACAGCCAGTGGCCCATGCCTTGTCCTCAGTGCCAATCAATTCCCTCATGTTCTCGTGATCAGAACCAGCTCTAATAAATGAGTAGGGACACTAGAGGCTCTAGGCTGAGCCCTGGCATCCATGTCAGTAGCTCTGCTTCCTCCCATGCTGCCAGCTTATAGCTGTTTGACGTCACACATCAATAACACGGGGACCAGGACATGGGAGCACCACTGCACTCCACATCCTATTCCTTTTCTTCCAGAGTCTGGGATGTAGACCAAGAAGATAAGTATCTACTAGAGGGGAGGGTGAGGCCCATGCCTGGGTGGTGAGCTCTGCACCTGAACCATTTCTGGTCCTCTGACATTTCTGTCCTGGTCCTGTGTGTGTGCTGACTGTCGCCCCCGGCACCTGTCGCTCAGGATGTCTGTACAGAATGTGCCAGAACTTGCCGTGCTGTTCTTATCTTCACTGGGGATGTTCCCACAAACACCTACAAAAGTCAAGCCAAGAAGTTAATGTTTGGAGAGGCTGGAAGATCGCTCGCATCCTACACGAGACACAGACGTTTCCTTGAGTGACATGGAGAACGTTGACAGTTGTGGAGGACGCTGTGAGCTTAGCATTTCAGAGAGAATGTCAAATCTAGAGTAGAGAAAGGGAAGGTTCTAGATGTGATTGGAAACAAGTAGAAGTCACTCGTGTGGCCCAGTTATGAAAACATGGGAGCAGGGGCTCCTGCTGTTTATGTGATTGGGACAGGGCAGGGACGGGGGAGGAGAAGAAAAGAGAAAGGGAAAGAGGAGGAGAAGGGAGAGGAGGGGAAGGAGAGGGAGGGGAGGGTGATGAGTTCTTTCCATCTTCACAACAGGCTACCAGGAAACTGTCATCTCAGTTTAATTAGAATCAGATCAGTTAATTAATTAAATTGAACAGATGAACTACTTTGTCACAAATCCCATGTTCAATATGTGGGGCTTCTCTTAACCCTGATCTTTGACTAAACATGCAGTATTATTAAGGGTGTACTTGGTGGCACCTGGCTATTGGCACCTCTAAGTGAAGGCTGGCCATGAATCCCTTCTTCCTCCAACCGGCACAGAATACATCAAAGAGCGTGAGATGTGGATAAGTAAGTAGACCCTGGAGTAAGGTAACCAACATAGCTGGCCTTTGATTTCTTCATATCAGAATATGTCAGCAGCGTAATATTGCAGGATTGGTGAAACAGATTATTCTTAGACTGAAGATTCTGTGTGTGTACATAAAGGCGTGTGTGTGCATCAGCAATTGTACTTAATGTGCTCATGTTAATGGCTCAACAGGTGTGTATCGGAGAAAGGCAAGCATAACAGAGTTCCGTGAGACCTGGAGGTGGGAACACACGTGTGGATTGACTACTGTGACACAGCTGACTAGCGCCCAGGGAAGTAAGTGCCTATGCTCAATTATCGGATCAGTTTGACTTAATAAATTTGGTCTTGGGGTTGGGGATTTAGCTCAGTGGTAGAGCGCTTGCCTAGGAAGCGCAAGGCCCTGGGTTCGGTCCCCAGCTCCGAAAAAAAGAACCAAAAAAATTAAATAAATAAATAAATAAATAAATAAATAAATAAATAAATTTGGTCTTGAGTGTTCCAGATCTGAGACTCTGTGGTATCGAGTGAGTGGGGAGGATAGAAGTTCAGTCTCATGGTTCAGCCATGGTCCTGATTATTTTCCTCACATACTTCACTGTCACTATCCGTGGGGCAGTATTGCAAACATCCATCCACTTTCTTCCATGCCCTCATTAAGCAGGAGATGGGACTTGAGACCTGAAAAGCCACACTGTCCAACTGTGCCCCCTGTACCAGAAGGATAAGCTAGGAGCGGCGGTGGTTAATGGTGATTAGCAGCTTGATAGGATCTATAATCCGCTAAGAGACGTATCAGGTCAGTGAGGGCGTTTCCAGGAAGCCTCTCCTCAGAGTGGGCAGCACCTTCTGACCTTGCGAGAAGCACAGCTCTCTTGCTGGATCTTCTGTTGCTTCTGGATATCTATCCTTAGCAGTGTGGTCCGAAGACCAGCAGCTTCCCAGGAATCTTCAAGGCTCTCAGTGCCACACGGGATAGCTAGGGCATCCAGCCTTGTGCATGAAGCAGCTACCGTCCTCAGCCTCTCCAGAGCAGGCACCCACTACTGTGCTACCCATCCTGCACCATTTAAGTCAGTCTTTTTGAAAAATAAAAAAAATCCCCTTCTGTAATATATATATATATATATATATATATATATTTCATTCTTTTGGTTCCCTTCCTCTAGGGAAACCTGACCTTTTACAGCTGATTACAGCTCAGATAGCAATAACTGTTCATAGCTGCTCGTGATAGCTGTTAGCTGCTGGCTCCTAATGCCCAGTCTGGAGCAGCTGCCGTAACAGAAGGCCACCACTGATGTCTTTCTCCGGCAATGGATCAGCTCAGGAGAAGCAGCTATTGTATCAGAGTCATGTTCCCCACAAGGAACTGGGCCACCGCACAGAGATGGCACTGAACTCCCAGACAGCGAATGCACCTGTTGTCTGGAACCGCAAAACTGAACCCCGTCAGAGTGCCCTAGATTTTGGATACCAATTTCCAACATCTTGACCACTATAGTAGGCTGCCCTTGGGCCTCACTGAATTGTGATTTGCCCATCTTGTTCATTTCCTGACAACATAGAAAGTGAACTGAGTGCCCTCAAGGTGGAGAATGTGGAGGGAAATGCCAAAATTACTGACCTGCCTCAGAAAGAGGTGTTGGGGCTGTAACATCCCAGAGAGACAGTGGCCTTGAGGTCAGCATGATGGGAGTGCTGGGGCTGGCCCCCAGGCATTGTGAAAGACCCTAGTGACACTACCTGCAGTGAGGGTAAGAGACAGCTACTTGGTGACAGCCTGTGCAAGGGTGAAACTGGATTTCCAAGAGCAGCTGTGATGCCTGCATTTAGAGATGAGCCTGAGTTTGCAGGCCACCTCATGTAAGTTACACAATCACCAACCCAAAAAGCATCAGTAGTAACCAGAGTGAAGGGGAAGCCTCCAATGTGGGGTCCTTAGTGAGCAGCCTCCCTCTGTCCCTTCTTTCAAGAACCCCACCAAAATGCCCCAAGTAAACACAGTATTATTCTTTGTCCTATGCACTTGTTGCTTAGCTGTTGTTCTTTAAGTCAGAAGATGAAGAAAACAACCTTTTTCAACTAGGAATTTAGGAGCTGATCTGTGGCTACACCGTAAGAATACTGTGCCTGCGGTGCAGAAGCAGCCTGGGGACAAGTTTATTCTCTTTTCCAGACACCTACGCAACTGCTCCACCCGAGCTCAGCTTTAGAAATCTTGGACTTGAGTGTCGATAAGAATTCCTTCCCTGAGGATGTCGGGGAGGTGAGGTGAGAGGGAGGAACTGGGAGGAGAGGAGGGAGGTAAGGTTACGAAGCTATGATTGGGATGTAAAGCAAATAAATTAATTAAAAAAGAATTTCCTTAATTGTGAAGTGTCGAGAAACTGGCAATTTCTTATCAGAGAAGGAGGAGGAGGAGGAGGAGGAGGAGGAGGAGGAGGAGGAGGAGGAGGAGGAGGAGGAGGAGGAGGAGAGGAATTTCCTCCCTATCATGCGAGGGTGGGCAGAAACACAAACATGATGATGGGTATATCCAGCCATAAAAATGAAGAGGTTGCTGCCTTTTGGGGAGACAGGCAATTATGGGACCACGCTCACCCCTGCCACTGCAGAGCCTACTGATTCATGCCACTGTGTTGCCCGCTTACAAGCCATGGCCATGCATGCGGAGAGCGACACGGAAAAACTACATAGAGCTTTGCATGCTGTGCTCAAGGTGATAACAGGGGAGACGGATCCATTGTCCAAAGTAAGATGAAACGAACCTTTTGGCTGAGAAATGATTAGTTCTATGTCGTCAGGAGAATTCTGGATCATTTTAACAGCCATGTTGAATGTGAAGCCCTCCATGCTGATGTGATTCAAGGCTAGTATCTTCCCTCCTGGAGAGAGAGCGGGGTAGGGAGGGAGGGAGGGAGGGAGGGAGGGAGGGAGGAGGGGAGAGAGCTCAATAACCCCAGCGAGGAAACCGGAAAAGTGGTACCTTAAGACGTCTCAGGCAATTTAACTTAGGGTGTACCTGGTTTGATCTTTTTAGCTCTCTCTGCTGGTCCCCCAGGTATAAGGGAAGATATGAAAATGCCAGTCTTTGATTGCTCTCCGTCTTCTCCCTCATAAATGACAAAACCTGTAATCAAGATGGCATTTAGGGATAAGACGAGAATGACTGTGGCTCATGCAGCTACATGGTGCTGGTAACTTCACCTCAGTGGGACGCCAGGGGAAAGCGGACTGTGCCCTCCGCCATCCACAGCTAAGGTTAGAACTGCAGCCCACCAGCACAGGCTGGCTTTGTGACGGGAGTCTGGGTAGCCTGCACCCATCTGTGCGTTGTATGTGCTTCGCATGCACGCGGGTTCACATGCATGTGTGTGCACATGCATGCAGAGCTCAGAGTTTTATGTCAGATGTCTTCCTGGATTCCTCTCCGCTTTGTTTATCGCTTCATACATTCTTTCACACGTGTTTATGGGTATTTGCACGTGTGTCTGTGTCCCATGTGCGCAATGCCTGTGGAGGCCTGAAGAAGGTATCAGATCCCGTGGGTTGGATTTAGCTCAGTGGTAGGCACTTGCCTGGGTTTCAAGGCCCTTCCCTTTGGGTTTGGTCCCCAGCTCAGTGAAAAAAAAAAAAAATTCAGTATCAGATAGCCCCTGAGACTGGGTGATGGTTGTCCGGCGAGTACCAGGTTTGTGTCATCTGGGTTTCAGCCCTTCCACTTTTTTTTTTTTATTTTTTTCTCAGTGAATGGCCCCCTGAATTCAGTCTAAATAGCCAGCTTGCTGGTGGAAACCCTCCGTTTCCTGAGTACCAGGTTTTGCAAGCACAGCACCCATACACCCAACTTTTTTATGTGGGTACTGGGGATCTGAGCTCTGGCTTCACATGAGCATGGCAAGCATTTTATCAACTGAGCCATCGCCCCAGTCCTAGGGAAGATGATTCCTAACCAAACACTCTGTTTCCATATCTTACACAGTCTAAGGGTTTGAAATTGTGATTATTAATTGAAGACGAGAAAGATCACCTACTCCTCTACATTCCTAAGAACCTACTTAAACTGCAGAAAGGTCGGTACAAGATTTGTCTGCGTATGTGTGGTGGGCGTGTGATTCTGTGCTTAGACACACATCAGTGCCTGCAAAGAATCCTTCTTCCCAATAGTCTTAGCGGTTTCCTGGGGCATTAAAGGAAAGGAAAAATGGAAAGAATTGTTGAAAAAATTCAAGATAGGAGAGAAGTGTCTGGGTTGGGAGAGTGAAAAATTCAAAGGAAAGAATGGTGTCATTCTCCCTCTGCTGAGAAAAGCCTGGGCCTCACCTTGACGGAGCCCCCTTACCAAAGCCAAGAAGTGGATCTCGCTTCAGCATCACGCACATGATGTCGCCGTTGGGTTCGTCCATAAAGCCCTTCCTCTTGCTCTTCTGTGACCCTGAGGCAGAATCAAAGCAGCATATCTAGGTTTTCCCACCCAAAGAGTTGGAAACTGAGAAAAATGCACACACAAAGAACAGAGAGCAGCTCATAGAAAATCTTCTGTCAGCCTGGGAACAGATCACTGAGCGCCTATTCCACTGGACCACAACTGGTCTGCTGTCAGTCAAGATTTGACTATAAGAGTAGAGACCACGGCAGAGTGGTCAGTGATGTCCATTTTCTGTATGATTTACCATAAATCTCCCCCCCCCATTCCACCCTGGTGCTAGAGATGGTGCCAAGTCTCACACACACACACACACACACACACACACACACACACACACACACACACACACACACACACATACAATGTTCCTCCTTTGGAGCAATGTCCTCTCTACAAAGGCCAGTGACTCCGTGATAGTCAGAGACAGCATGAGCCCTGGAGGTGAGAGTGTGGCTAATGTCTCAGCAAAATGGTAAATGCTGAGAGACCTTCGGGCAGCCTTTAAGGCTGTGGGAAATAACTCTAAAAACATGAATTCAAAAAGATATCATTTCTCAACTATGCAAAATTTAAGGATGCAATATGAATTGTATAAGGAGTTTCACGGATCTGAAGTAACAGAGGCAGCTGCACTGGGAGCCACCTTGTCAGAAAGATAATAAGGAAGGCGATAAAGAGACTTAAGAGACTGGTGATTGCATGGCAAGATCCCACCCACCTAATCTTTTTGTTTATGCTTACAAAGGCAGGCAGATTCCCAAATTCAAGGTCAGCCTGGGACAGGGGGAGTTTAGGTCCAGGCCTAAGAGTAGTTAGAACAGTAATTTCAGGATAGCTTATCATCTGTGCCTAACCAAGACAGGCAGGTCTCTGAATTCTTTGGCAATCTGTTTTTTAAAAAAATATGTTTGCTGTCTCTTTCTGAGAATCAAGGGGCTGGGGACATGGGATGCTGATTCATAAGATACTAAAAATGGAGGCTAGGGTAATAACTGAATTGATATGTAAATATAAGACTGGGCTTTTGGCCTGCAAGAGATGAGTTATCCAGAAAGTTTTTAGAGCAGCAAGAGAAAGCTGTCTTGAGAAAGAGCAATCTGTCTCAAGCAGAACACAGGCCATTAGCTTGTAACCCACAATTTGACTTCAAGTCATTTGTTTCACTGTTCCCAGATACCCATCCTCTCAGGGACCCCTCTCCAAACTGAGACTGGTCCTTGGCAAGATGGAGTCTAGGCCAGTGCTCTGCCCCTGAGTTAAACCTCTAGTGCTTGCTGTTTTCTTGTGACAATCTCTCGATGTGGCTCAGACTGACGTCCAACTCACTATGAATCTAACACCGGCTCACACTCTTGATCACACTGCTTCTGCGTTCAAGTCACATGTGTGACCATGTCCCCTAACTTCTTTTTTCCTGGCCTTGAGACATAATGGAGGGTAAGCGCTGGTTATATTTCCTGGCAGTGACAACTGAAACTAAAGCACAGAGGTGAGACGACCCAGTCTCCCCACTCTGCGTCTTGCAATGGCCCAGATTTTGAATGTCTCCAAAGGCACCGTGAGTTGAGAACGTTGCTGCCACCATGTGTTGCTACTGGACAGAGTACAACTTTTGGGGGAGGGGCTTACAGGTACATTGAAACTGAGCCATTGCACGTGTGGTCTAAAGAAGGAGATCGTCAACGCCACTTTCTTTGTCTCTCTGCCTTTCTGCTTCCTCTCATGAGTGATCAGGCCTTGTCCATCATCCACTCCTACTTTGATAACCTCTGCCCTCACAAGCCCAAAGAAACAGGGCCCAATAGCCAGGATGGAGACCTCTGAAACTGTGGGTAAAGATAACCCTTTCCTCTCCTTTGATTTTGTTTTAAGACAGAGTCTTAATATGTAGCCCTGGCCAAACCAGAACTTGATATGTAAACCAGGCTTGCCTTGAACTCCCGGAGAACCCCCTGCCTCTACCTTCCCACCCTTCTTTTTAAATTGACTAACCTCACAATTTTTTTTTCTAATAAAGAAAAGTTAACATGAGTCTCTACTAGTCACCAATGTACAGAGGTTGACAGCCCAGCCTGTGGGTCCTAGGGTACTTCCCAAGATTGTCTGGAAGATACCCAAAGGAGAACCCTAAAGTTGTTTCAAGAAAGCTGGAGTCCTGGAGTAAGACTCAATTTCTGTTGTAGTTCCAGTGAGAAAAATCCCACACTAGTGACTGACCATCACAGTCAGTCCACTTCTTTCCTCCCCAGGAAGCCATGCCTGAGCCTGGCAGACAGACATTTTAGTTAATGCTGGTTTCAGGCTCAACATTCTTTAAGTATTAGTACTTTCCTTAGTTACAGAGTCTCTGTCTTCGTTTTTGACTGGGACCATGTGGAGAAAACCACACTCCCCTCCATGTGCATGCTTTCTGGGGAACATGGAGACCTACTATGGGACCATGAGAAGCAACAGAGCTGGTACTCCTCAGACTGGACCAGACCTTTGGGAACCACCTCCCCAAAACTATCACCTTCTAGAATCATGGGCCAGCCAAGGCCAGATGTTGTCTGTGAGAGGTCTTCTCAAATCCAAGGAGTTTTAAGAATAACTTTCAAAGTGACATGATTGTGAACTTTCTTTGTAAAACAAACCAAAGTGGTGTTTTGCAAAGAAGTGCAGGTGTGAGGCTCCCTTCCCTGCACCTGGCCAGGGTTCAGTCCGCACCTGCACACGTGCTGTGACCAGCTGTCCCAAAGAGAGTACGAGTTGGCCTCTGGTTCAAACCGATGCTGTGCAGCTGCTCTCCACCAGTGTACGAGCTGAGGGAAAAGATCGAAAGGTAAGATCGGTGCTCCTGGAAGAACTTCTTGGCCATTTGTTGGTGTGGCCTGGAGAAGGCAGCTTTGTCGCCAGAAATTCAGCAGATTCCCTCAACCAACTCCCCTACACTAGACGCTGGTCTAGTGAGGGAGACAACAGAATTCTAGTGAGGGAATGGCGTTAGGGCCTCTGTCCCACAGCGCTCATTATACTCACCCAGACTTCACATGAACCTTCGCTCTACACCTTAATTTGCATATGCAGGTGTTCTAGAACCCCATTTCCTCAGCCATAAAAGAAAAATGATCTTCCAATTTCCTAGGCTCATGAAGGTCTCCAAACCCAAGCTGAAGCTAGACAGCTATGCTGGCTCACCCATGTTTTATTGTTCGCTCTTGCTTTCAGCTAAAAGTCTCTAGAAGAGCCAGGCAACCCCACACATGTTGTCCCTTGACTGCAGGTTCAACCAGATTAGTTGAATGGCCCCCACCTTGACACATAGGGAGTTTCTTATTTTTTTTTAATTTATTCATTTATTATGTATAAGTACACTGTCGCTGTCTTCAGACACACCAGAAGAGGGCATCAGATCCCATTACAGATGGTTGTGAGCCACCATGTGGTTGCTGGGAATTGAACTCATGACCTCTGGAAGAGCAGTCGGGTGCTCTTAACCGCTGAGCCATCTCTCCAGCCCACATAGGGAGTTTCTTTGCAGGCATTCAACTGGCTACTTGTGCAGTGGCATGGTCTAGGTGTATTTGGTTCCCCAAGGGCTCAAGGGTTCAACTGTTGAAAGTTTGGTTCTCTGGGAGGTGATTTTGGGAGGTGGTAGAGGGGCCTAGTAGGATATAATTAGGTCACAGGCAATTCCTTCTTGGAAGGGATTAATTAGTTCTTATGGGATCCAAGATGGTTGTTCTGAAAGAGCAAGGGGCTTCCTGGCCCTGTCTTTCCACTGAGTCTCTCTGACCTCCACCTCCACAAAGACATACGTCATTAGACAAAGCAGCTAGGGCTGAGAGTGGGAGTAGAGGGATCAGCAGAACCAGCACCATGCTGTTTGGATTCTCCATTTTCAACTATGTGAGCCATCTGAACCCTTCTCTCCTTTAAGGTACCCTTCTAGGGTCTTTGTTTATATAAAACAGACTGGTGCCTATAATATTCCCTTAAGCAAAGCCTGTTCTGCATAGTACACTGATAATGAATCAAGTGGCCCAGGGCCACCTCAAACACACCCAGAAAGATGCAGAGTGCAGAAGGTGAGAACCAACACCAATGAGCTAGGGAATAGCAGGCCTCCAGCACAGCCAACCACCAGAGCAGTGCCATTTAGCCTGCCCCTAACATCCTTACCACACTGGTTACACACCTGGACAGCAGCAGGGGATGCCCATGCAGGCAGTTGTCCATGGACCCTCTCTGGGTCCCCAGGTTTGGGAGGTGGAGCTTGTCGTGGGAGCAGAGGCAGACCAAAGCAATTCTTTCTAAGCTGGGAGGAATCTCATTCTGCAAATACTCCCTTGCATCTGGCCTTGCAGTTAATGCACCCAAATTGACTAAAACTCATTAGGGGTCAGCCCTGAACCAGTAAGAAGCCAAGTGCGTATGAGCCAGAGGTGGGCCAGCCCTATGGGAGTTTGGGGGGCATCAGCCTTCCAAGACCCAAGTGCCCAAGGAGAGACATTAGCAGTCGAACAGGCTCAAGAGAAGGAAAGACACCAGCACCCAAGGAGGACCTGCGAAGGGTGGGAATGTAGTGTCTCTCGGTGTCCTTTTAAGAACAGCAAGGGCTTATCTGGCCTGGGTTTCTATGGCTCATGTGATCTGGGCCACCCAAGGAATCGTCTCTCAATTGTTCAAAATCCACTTACTGTTGACTGCAGAAAGACAAATGGTATATGAGTAAGTTATTACATGAGGAGTGACACTCATAGACAGAAAGTAGTGTGTGCTAAGGGCTGGGTTAGGGTTAGGCTTGGGTGGGAGGTAGTTTCTACACTGGCAGATGAGGAACTCCAGGAACGGTGGTGAAGCCCAACAATGCAAATG
The DNA here is from genome assembly GCF_011064425.1 of Rattus rattus. Taxonomy (NCBI): domain Eukaryota; kingdom Metazoa; phylum Chordata; class Mammalia; order Rodentia; family Muridae; genus Rattus; species Rattus rattus. The sequence goes on along the minus strand of NC_046166.1, from coordinate 9,287,196 downwards.
TATCCAAGGCCAGTGCCTTAGAAACAACAAAGTAGAAAGCATAAAACGGTTATGATGATACATTTTATGCCTTGTGTATTTTACCTCAAGAGCTTTTTTTTTTCTTTCTGAAAATGCCAACCTCTCAAAATTCATTTACTGAAAACTTCCACATTCTGTCTCCAGAGCTGAAGATACAACTGGCACAGTGCTATTCTTGGGAGTCTCTGAGCTTAGAGCAGACGGATGAGAGCGCGTGCTTGTCAGGACCGCACAGGCGGGGAGAGGCTGTCCTAAACGGAGCCAGTGCAGCAGGGGAGGAGCCAGCCCCTGGCCAGGCAGTCAGGAAAAGGCTCCAGAGGAGTGACCAGAGGGAAGTGGCCAGCACCCCTGTAGCTCTGCATAAACGACTTCTATCAATGGCACTGGTGATGAGGGCTCCCCTTAGGCTGCCTGCTGCTCCCACTCTGACTCTAGCCAGCATGCCTCAGATACCAAGCCATCAGAAAGACCTGCGCTTCCCCACATGATCTCGCCTGGTCATTTCTGCACACCCTTGAGCGCCAGGACACGTACCACATCTGTGCTGCAAATACCAAATCCATAGCACCCACCCAGGACATAGCATCATAGTGGATGCTGAAGAAACTACTCCAGTTAGACTGATGGGACAAGGGACAATCTAGTTCTAAGGACCTGCTTCTACCTGTCACCACGCTTCCAGTATATGAACCTTTTTGGAAGACACTTTATATCTAAACATTAGCAGAGGCCTTTAGAGGAACGAGATAGCCGAACCCCACTTCCTTCCTCTTGCTATCCTTTCTCTCCCACCCAGCAGAAATGGCTTCTTTCACCACATACTCCTGCCATGGCATGCAACGGGTCCCAAATCAGTGGGGCCAGATGACAATGGACTGAAACTGTGAGTCAGTATTCACCTTACCTCTTTCTGAGTTTATTACTTGCAGTGTTTTGTTACAGCAAGACTGGCCTTCTTCTGCATTTTCTTTCTTTTTTTCCTTTACATTTTAAATTACAGTGTGCATGGTGGGTGCGTGCGTGCGTGCGTGCGTGCGTGCGTGCGTGCGTGTGTGTGTGTGTGCACTCACACACATACGCTACAGTGTGGGTAAAGGTCAGCAGGCAGCAGATGACTTTCAGGGGTTGTGAGGTTTGGCAGCAGGTACCTCCGGCTGCTGACTCCTCCCAGCCCTGCTTCTGCCTGTAAACAACGAAGTGCTAGAAAATGCTCTAAACCAATGGGTGATGGGTAAAAGATGGCCACAGAACCACTGACACGCATTGAGATGGGGCCCATTTCTATTCCTTTTGAAGCTGTATGAACTCAGAAATGATGGCAGACGTGAGGAGGTGCTGGCTCTGGTATGACCGCTGGCAAGCTCTTCCAGGTCCCTAGAGCTCAGAGCAGCAGTGCAGACCCTCACTGGAGTATGGGAAGGGCTGAGGCTGCAAAGGAGGAAGAGGGTCTCAGCACGGAGTACCCTAGCCACCTCCACACAGAAGGCATCCTCCGATGACCATCACACCCTCGATAGCACGCAAAGCCACAAAGCGAAGTTCTGCCTCCTTTTCTAACCCAGGAAGCTGGGAGGCCGACTGCCAGCCTGCACCTCTCTTCTTGGGGCGCTTTGTCATGGAGACTCAGAATGAGGTTGGTTTGCGTCCTCCATATTGATTGACATTTGTACTGCATAGGGAGATGCGTTTGCATCAGCAGAATTGGGGCAAGAATTCCCGAAGCATTACTTTAAGGTGTCTGCATATATGTGTGTATTTCAGTTCAAATGAATCATCTGTTCCCTCCTGCTGAAGGAGATGTGGAACTCATCTCCCCCCAAAGTGGATCCTTCCACCTCCTCTGCAGTAAGCAGCCTAGAAATCTGTGCTATTTACGTAATTGACTTGTAAGCGTGATCCAAGTTCTAGGCTATTTTTAAATGTATGGATCATTGTTTGACAATGGAACATTGCATTAGGAGCTCTCTGCATTCACATTCGAATTTGAGTGACAAGCCTGGAGAGTAGCGGCAGGTCAGGGTGGCAAGTACGATCTCCAGGACTGGTGGCTGTGCTTGTATCCTAGCCCCTGAGTTTCCCTTTCTGGAAAATGGGGAAAAAACAATACAAACTTGGCAGCTCTGTGTGGGTTAAGTCAGCTGGGGAACAGGTGTTCAGAGCAGTACCAGGCTTATGATAGCACACGGCTTATGATAGCCCACAGCTTATGATAGCCCATGGCTTATGCTAGCCCATGGCTTATGATAGCCCCTGGCTTATGCTAGCCCACAGCTTGTGATAGCCCCTGGCTTATGCTAGCCCATGGCTTATGCTAGCCCACAGCTTGTGATAGCCCACGGCTTACGATAGCCCCTGGCTTATGATAACTCCTGGCTTATGCTAGCCCATGGCTTATGCTAGCCCACAGCTTGTGATAGCCCATGGCTTATAATAGCCCGTGGCTTATGCTAGCCCATGGCTTGTGATAGCCCCTGGCTTGTGATAGCCCAGCAGTGATTACTGGCATTTGCTAATTTTGCCTTCTTCAACTTGCTGTCACCACCCAGTTCTCTCTCTACCAGAGGGTCTCAACAGAAGGCTACAGGAGTGACATCTGACCCTATGGCAGTCAACTTAAGCATAGTGGTCTCTGGTCCATCTCTGGATCACATTAACAGCGACCCAGTGAACACACATGTTCTTAGGCACAGACTAAAGTCTCTGGTACAGATGGTCCAGTGTACCACACGCCTGGTCTTCTGGGCTCTGAAGAAAGGCGAAGCCTACCTGCTTCTGATTCTCTCCATCTTGGGCTCCTTGCTACCTTGCATGTTCTCCATAGCTGTGCCCAGTTGGCCTCCTGTGGCATTCTGCAGCCTGGGTACGCACAATTCATTTTCCGAGCAGGACAGTTTCTGAATCCAAGTGAGAGGGTTGGCCTGTGTCTGGTGTGCAGAATTCAAACTGGCTATTTGTGCAAACTTATTCTGACCTGAATTGGGGAGAAAAGACAGACAGACACAGGAGATTACACCGGCTTCACTCATTGCTCTCGATACAGTGACACACTCCTGACCATGACTCGTCTCTCCCAGTTCTTTTTCTGCACGGAGAGACTTTAAAACTGCCCCCTGCTACCTTGGAGAGTTCTTGTGCCTGACTCGGAAAATACAAGTTCTTCTAATCAGTACTCGCTAATGAAAGATGCTTCGGAAGCCTTAGAAGAGAGCCAAAACGGTCCCTGAGCTGATAGACTGGGAGCCAAGAACCTGCTCTAACTGGTGCCACTCCACGCTCCAGCAGGCCCTAGACAAAATGAGCGTCCATGCCTCATTCTGCATTTCCCCTCACAGACCTGCTCTCGCAAACAGTTCTGTAGCAAAGCATCAGGCACCCACAGGCTCTTCCCGTACAGGATCATCTCTAATGTCTACACAGCTTACTATGCCCCTGAACTAAGAGTCTCCTGCCGGGTCCTAAAAGCACACGTCAGAAGTACTGACCCTCAGCTCCAGTCCTTTCCCCCTTCTCAGAGGGCTTAAGAAATGAATCCTGGCAAGATACTGAAAATGGGGCTGTGGTTATGAGGAGAACCGCACTCAACTATTTGTGCTCAGAGAAAAGTGAGGTTTCACTAAAAGATATCTTAGGTTAACTAGACCTTGTTCAAAGCTACATCTTTTTTGCTGCTAAGGATGTCCCAAAGACACTGGCATGCTGAGAGGGCAGTGTCTGTCCACTGCCACTGTCCACTGGGCAATTCACAATATAACTGTGATGTCTGTGATGATTTCGTCTGGATGTTGAGGGCTCAAGCCCAGGTTTGTTACAGCATCTCAAACACCCAAGAGGCATCCTGAGCTAAGGGAAAGGTCACTGGGGAGAGACCCTGGGCCCCACAAGAGTTGTCCTGTAAGCATAAGCTCAGGGGAGGGCCACGTACACCCCAAAGGCCAAGACCCACCCACAAAAAGGGCTGAGAAAAGACTTGGAGCCCACTAGGTCGTGATGGCAAATGCTGCCTGATTTCATCCTGGAACTGTGCACTTGTAGGAACTGGTGACTTTTACTTCTCCCCAAGGATCCAAACAGAACTGTGAATAAAGTGCCTACTGAGACAATGCGTGGAGGGATGACTAAGAGACATTTGGAAAATGTTCAACTTCTCACCCATCGAAGAAGCAAAACAAAGCCACAGCGAGAGATCAACTGTACCTGTCAAATGAGCACAGAAAACGCAATGGCATCCACTCTTCAAGAATGAAGAAAAAATAAATGAAATCAGGACGGCACAGGGCTCCAGTGACAGACACTCAAGAGACACACTGAGGCTTTAAAAAGTCCCTGGCTGGGTGCCCAAAGTTATACTTCTGAGGTTAAGGAGTGACACGGAAGCCAGAAAAAAATATTTTTCTAATGATGTTTATCACCGTTGCATTTGCAATTTTGAAAAATATATCAAAAGAAATGATTAATTTTATTTCCAAGCAAGTCATTTATTTATCCATCCATCCATCCATCTATCCATCCACCCAACTACTCATTCATCCATCCATCCATTCATCTATCCATCCATCTGCCCATCCATCAAAGAAACAGGTACTAAAGGCTGACCCCATAGCATATGCCTACAATCTACCTGGAAGGCTGAGGCTAAAAGATCCTCTGGCTACACAGCAAGACTGACTCTAAATTAATTAGCTGATTGGTGAATAAATGAGACAAAAAGCATGCATATACCACTTCTTATTTGTCTGTTCTATACCAGAGCTGGGAAGGTTATGACTTACTGTCCCTACCTTCAAGAAATTCCTCATCTATTACAGATGTAGACACACTTGAACACAGCGGACGTCACAGATAAAATGACAGAGGTCTGCAAGAGGAGGCAGTGGCCCCCTCCACCTGGGAAGGGATCAGCTGGGAACAGCCAATCAGAGAAGGCTTCAAGATGGAGGTTACCTTTAACTTACTCTAGAAGAGACAGACTATCTCGAGAGTCTGATCCCAGAAGGGCTGGGTAAAGCATCCCTGAGGAGGCCACTGTATTAGTTGCTTTTCTCTTTGCTGTAATTAAATACCCACCTAAAGCATCTTAAGGTAGGTAAGTTTTATTTCGGCTTGTAGTTCAAGGGAGAGTCTGTCATGGTGGGAAAGGCATAGCAGTAGAAGTGTGCGTCCACAAGCAAAAAGCGGAGAGCAATGAATACCAATGCTCAGCCTGCTTTCTCGTATTCTACCCAGGACTGCAGCCCACAGAAATGGCGCCACCTGTAGTTAAAGTGGGTCTTTACACCTCAGTTAACCCAGTCTAGATAAAATCGTTCATGGCTATGCCTGGAGGTTTATCATGATCCTGTCAAGTCGATGGCCAGTATTAACCATCACAACCACTGAACACCAAGACACAGAATACTGCAGTGGACATGGATTTCGGCAGGTATCAGAATGGCATACAGGACAGCTGGGAAGCAAAGCGAGGCATCAGGACAAGGAGGAAGTCTAAGCTGGGGCCAGACTGGGAAAGGTCCCCTCAGAACTTAGGGGTCATCTCTTCTGACAGTGTGGAACTGTGAACAAGCTTCTGCAAGGGAAGCATGACTGTGACTGGATCAGAGCTTTTGAAAGACTTCTCCAAAGGCTGAAAGACCAGTCAACAAAGTCTAGCCGGATGCCTGTCTGACAGCATGGGGTGACAGGTAGAGTAGGAAGGAAAGGTACTGGTCAAGTTTCCCAGTTTTCTGTAGAATGTGATTGATGGTCCCACTTAAACAAGATGTCAAAAAGAAGGAGGTGGAAGAGACCAACTCTGGAAATGAGTCTGGGGACAGGTAAAAGTTGTTGGCTCTCCCCCCCAGGAAGCATTGAGACTGGGGAGATTTCTCAGTCTTGAAAGCACCAGGACCTGAGTTTGAGCCTTAGTGATTGACAGAGAAAAGTCAGGCACAGAAGCGCGTACTTTTGATCTCAGAACTGGGTGGGGCAGGGGTGGAGGAGACAGACAGATCCCTGGGACTCCCGGGCCTGATAACCTTATCCAGTCAGTGCCTCAGCTTATCAGGAGATCCTAGCAGACAGTCAGCTCCTGAGGACAGACACCTGAGCTTGTCCTCTGGCTTCCATGTGTATGCATACACATGTACATACATGCTCACATGCGTACACACATGCACATACTGGGGTGGGGTGAAAACATGGTTTCTGCAGAGTTTCTCACAGAGATTCTTAAAAGGCAAAGGGGAATTATTTAAGTGGACCTTCTTAATGTAAATGAAATGTTAGAGCCCTGAAAACTCCTAAGATTACAGAGTTTGAAGTTTGAAAAACAAAACAAAACAAAACAAAACAGTGTATTAAGAGCCAAGGAGGCCTGAAGGAACAATTTCACACGTGAGCTCAGAGTGCCTGTACAAACATTTTATGGCTGCTCAAATCAGGCCATAAGAACAGTAAGTACCCGTCATGTTTACACACAGCATCTCGGCAACAGCAGGTACGTCAGGCACAATTAATTTGCATCTAGACCCATGGAATTCTTCTGGAACCAGCAGCCCATGTTTCAGGGACATAGTCACAGGTTTGTGCTGTTGTAGACCATGAGTTACTTTTACTCCTTATGTTTGTTTCTGTTTCCCAAAGCTCTGACCCTGTTCTCCAATTCATTCAGGCCACAGACTGGCCCTTAAACCTCTGTGTATATTGCCTGGCCCAGAAACAAATCCGATAGGTAGAAGCCACTGTCACCATTGTTTACAGTACACCGAGCACTGGGTAGTGAGCTAGAAACATGACATACTGTCTCACTGGTAGCACAGACCTGAGAGGCTCGGTGTATCCTAATGAGGACACCAAGATTCAGAGAGGGACCTGAGCTCTCAAAGCCACACAGCCAGTAAGTGGCACTCAGCAGAGTTTAAGAGACACCCGAGGCTTCTTCACTAGCCAGGGCCTTTCTGCCTTGTGCTTGGGCTGAAGTCACTTAGGTTCCTTTGCACACAGATTCTAGTTCAATAGGTGTGAGGTGGGTCCAGAATTCGGCATCCTTAGTAGCTCAGGGGCTCTCAGTGCATCATTGTAGCTAAATGTTCCCTTTTACAAACAGAAGAGATACACAGAAGTCAAGAACAAACATGATGTAGTCAGCACCCAAAGAGAAGTCTCAGGCATTCAAGGCTCTGCTAGGAAAATGGTGAAAAGCACAGGGGAAAGTAGGTGAACACTAGGCTCTGGAAGCGGCTGATACATGGTTTCATTTCTCCACACCCTGGTTTGCCCCTCATAGTCTTGCCAGTTCTAGCCTCATAGGCTGACTTAACCTGTAGAGTTTGAGAGAACAATGCATACGCTGTGGTCATAAATGAAATTTTCATGTGTGTGTGTGTGTGTGTGTGTGTGTAGTGGGGAAGGTAGGTGAGTAGTTTTCCTGCATGTATGTCTGTCTACCACTTGCATGTCTGGTGCCCAAGGAGTCAAGAAGAAGGCTTGGGATCCACTAGAACTAGACTTACAGATTGTTATAAGGTGCCATGTAGACACTGGAAATCAAATCCGTGTTCTTGATGGAGCAGCCAATGCTCTCAACCATTAAGTTCTCTCCAGGACCAAAATAAGGTCATTTTTAAGGGATTATCACGTAGAAAAGGAGGAGGAGAAATAGTCTATGGCTCTATAGTACACAGTCAATAAACACTAACTAGTGTCATGCAATTGGATGACCTCATCTTAATCATTAATATCTTTCTTAATTACATCAGTAATACAAGCCCATTTCTAGGTTGCTCCTGCTACCATATGACTGCTCAAGAGTGCACATGGCTGTCGCCCCACCCCCTACTGAAGGGAGGAGATATTCCCCTGTAGGGCAGCACACAGGTCTTTGTTACCCTCCCTCTCTCAGCACCGTGTCATGGACAGCTCCACTTGCCATTAGCTCCTGTATTTATTACCTTAGGGCAGGCATCTGCAGTCAACTTGTGAGTTCAGAGGATATAAACCTCCTTTCGGCTTCTACAAGGTTAGATGGATGAACAGAGGGAGAGAGGGAAAGGAGAGAGGAAAGAAGAGGGAGAAAGAGAGAGAAGTAGAGAGAGAGACAGAGACAGAGTGAAGGGGGAGAGAGAGAGAAAGGAGGAGGGAAGGATGGAGGGAGAGATCGATATCCAGTTGCATTCTGAGAAGATTGTATCAGTTTGCCCGAGTGTTATTTGCAGTTTTGTGAGAGAGCAAACCTGTCCACTTGCGTGTTGGTAACATAGTATACACTTACCAGTTAAAAGATGGGGAGGCTGCTCCGAGCCCATATGCGCATTAAACCAATGCTGGGAAGAGCAAAGGCCCAGCAAGTATTTACAGGTCTTGGCTGAATCCGTGACAAAGGTGTACTTTTTCCCAGTGGTGCTGCTGGTGACAGTGAGCTTCCTTCTCTGGAGGAAGCAAGCACAGACTTAGAGCCCTGACCCCCTTTATCTATCCCTTAAAGTACAAGGGTGTAAGCAGTGATAAACCATCAGCTCCCCGCAACACACTTCTGGAGATGCAGGGCAGGTAATGTCTGACGAAGGCTCAACTTCTTTTCTTAGACAATGGCTAAACAAGACCCTTCTGCTTATTCTCCTTCCTTTGTGAGCCAATTGTTTGTCATATAATTGCTATTATCAAGGAGTGTGCTGGACAGAAAGAAGGTAGAATGAGTCAGGGGACACTGGGTCCTCACAAGTACATTGCACATTGGTGGGCAAGCACTCCCATGGTTTTTATTCTACAAGCTCCAAGCTTCTTGCTCTGATGGGACAGGGAGTCAGCAGAAAACAGGCAGGCAGCTGCACTGTAATAAGCAAGCAGAGAAGCTGAGCTGCATTCAGAACCAGCCACCACCATGGCGGCAAGGCACTGACCCGGATCCTCGGATCCTCACTATGCCTCATTATAATACATTAGCATAGTGAGAGCTCTGCCAATGGAAAGATAGAACAAAAATATAGGAGTGTTTTGAGCAGCATGCAAAGTAGCACATGTGCACTGGAAGCCTCCTTCCTTGTCTGGAAAAAAAAAAAACATAAAAACAGAAACACTTCTCCATGAAATGCAGCCTGCATCATTGTTCCTGGCTACCCTGCCTATGGGACGTCTGCCCTTCTTTTCTGTAATAAACTTTCACTTTTTATTTTTATTTCTGCCATGCCAAAGACAAAAGGCCCCATAAATGACGCCCAGGTTACAATTATGCTAAGAACTCTGTGAGCATCTTGTCTTCATGGCTGCAGAATGAGGAATCGTTGTGTTTACTCTAAACATGATGTAGAAATCCTAGAGTCTAGGAACAGATTTAGAACCCTCAGAATGCACCCCGTGCTTTGGGTAGTACCGTGATCCTTTAATCCCAGTGCTCAGGAGGTAGAAGCAGGTGGATCCCCACTCCAACCAGGGCTGCATAATGAGTCCCTGTCTCAATCAGTTAAACAGTCAATCAAATAAAAATGAAGTCTAAGGACTATCCTCAAACGAATTTGAAAGGGGGGGAAACCACACACACACACACACACACACACACACACACACACACACGTACATTTAGACTGCATTTGTAGCACAGAAACTGACAACTAGAGTGAGCAAGTCTTCCCTTGTGCAAACTGCACACTTGACTTACCCTGCCTCAGCCATACTAAAAGGTGTGCTAAACTGTATTTCTATTCTCTCTTGATAAAGTACAGCAAAATGCTATCATGTGGGGAAAAAAGTAAAGGAAAGAATATGACATCCAAAGTCTAAAACAAGAAACTATGCATGCAGGTTTTACCAGAAAATTAATTAAGTGGGTTTTTTTCTATCATTTGCGCTATTTAAAAAAGTATATCCTCTGACTTTTTAAATTTGTATCTTTGGGGGGTTCTTTTCTTATTATCTAAACAACATTCCCTTTCACGAGATAGCTTCTATGTATATTCTTTGTATTCTTTTGCTTAAGAAGAACCCTGTGTAGCCTTGCACAGTCTGTTCTGCTCTGTGCATTTGTCTGAAAACTGGAGGTAACGCTGGAAAACACCACTGTTATCAACACCATACGGCTCCCCGTTCTAGAAGGGATGAGTTCTGATTGAATAATCAAGAATGCATAGATGTTAAGGTACCCAGGGGTTGTACGTTTTGAAGACAGCACCAGCATTCCCTTGGCTACTTCCTTGCAGGGTGAAAAGATGAAGGGGGTGTGTATGCCTGAAGCGCCCTGGCTCCAGCTGTAACTGCCAGCCGAGGCTCCCCGAGCTGATCTCAGTTCTTAGGCTTTGCAGAGCTCACTACTCGGGGCTTGCGGAAGCACGAAGAGTCATTTCCTCTGGAAGACGTTTAATTGGCCATGAGCACCTGGTGATTTTATGTCACGTGACGACTTTACAGCATAACAGTCCATTCATGCCAAGGAGGAAATTGATCATCAGGGGATGGAAATCCTAATTAATCCTAATTAAATAGTTTCTTTGAGATTATGAGCTTTGATGACTTCCTGGATTTGATATTTAAAAAAAAATTATTTGGCCTGGTAATGAAAAACAAATACTTGCAAAATGAATCTTATGCATACATGTATGTGTGTGTATGTATGTATGTATGTATGTATATATGTATGTATATATGTGTATGTATGTATGTGCATGTATGTATGTATATATGTATGTGTATGTATGTGTGTATGTATGTATGTATATGTATGTATGTGTATGTATGTATATGTATGTATGTGTATGTATGCATGTGCATGTATGTATGTATAAAAATAAATTTAGGGGGACTGTTGAACTTCATAGCCTCAAAATTTTCCATGCTTCAAAATTACCACTTAGAGAATCTGCATTTAGACAAATTTCACTGAAATCTTTGTTTAGTTAAAAAATACAATAAAGTGAACAAGAAACAATATAATAGTGTTGAATTTGATTCAATAATTTGTATTCTTTAAATATCTTTCAGTTAAATTAAAACAATTAATGTTCTAAAAAATTCATTAATGTAAATGTTCATTGTTTATATTCAATGAACATTTGGTGAAAAATATCAATATCCTGATAATATATGAGTGGGTCAGTTTAATGACCTCAAATTATGCTAATTATTGCATATTTTTATGTAAGCTTTATTTTCCTAAATACACATAACTTATTAGGAAATTGTATTATACATCAGACACTGACAATGTTAACTTCAAAAATGAGATTTAAAAAGAAAAACACAAAAGAAACATTCTGAAACCAAATAAAAGCAGTTTACCTAGGGAATGTTTGCATCAGATAATAAAAGATAATGATCTAACGAGGAGAATTTAAACAATAGGAGGAAGGTAAATAGAAGAAAGGTTAAGGGCTGGAGAGATGGCTCAGTGGTTAAGAGCATTAACTGCTCTTCCAGAGGTCCTGAGTTCAAATCCCAGCAACCACATGGTGGCTCACCACCATCTGTAATGGGATCTGATGCCCTCTTCTGGTATGTCTGAAGACAGCGACAGTGTACTTAAATATAATAAATAAATAAATCTTTAAAAAAAAGAAGAAGGAGGAGGAGGAGGAGAAGGAGAAGGAGAAGGAGAAGAAAGGTTAAATGTGTCTGAGCCACAAGGCAAAAAACTTTGTCATCAAACGAGTCATTAGTGGACCATAAATACTGACCTGGATGACCCCCATGACATACTGACCTGGATCACCCCTGTGACATACTGACCTGGATCACCCCTGTGACATACTGACCTAGATGACCCCCATGTCATACTGACTTGGATCACCCCTGTGACATACTAACCTAGATGACCCCCATGACATACTGACTTGGATCACCCCTGTGACATACTGACCTGGATGACCCCTGTGACATACTGACCTAGATGACCCCCATGTCATACTGACCTGGATCACCCCTGTGACATACTGACCTGGATCACCCCTGTGATAAGCAGGGACAGTCAGCTCCCAGGGCCCAGGACCAAGTTGATAAAAACTAAATTCAGGAACTAAACAGTGAAAGGGGGGATTTTAATATGAGTTGAAATGGATGGTCAGGGAGCTTTGCATATTTTAGTATTTCAGTGGCCATCCAACGTACTGTCTGCCAGGGTACCTGCAGTCTGTCTGAGACATACCAAGTGCCTGAGTACTACTGAGCACAGAGAAGACACAAATCCTCAGAGCAGATACTTCAAATCCTTACAGACTCCAGACAACCTCAACTTCATTTTTTCCTTCAGAGCCCACGTGTCCTTGCTTGGGGCCCAGATGGGTTCCCGGGGTGAGGAAGAGTGCGCAGAGCAAAATGTAGCACCTGAGGATAGAGGCTGAAAGCAAGCAGGCAAGGGGTAGCATGGGAGAAAAAAATGAAGGCTTCCTGGGGATCTCCCGGCCCCCATCTGCTTAAGTATTTGGTCCTCCCAAATATATCTGTGCACCAGAACACAGGTCGTATGTAAATATATCAAGAGAAATTCAGGTAGCCACTACCACTTAAAATGGCCACAGATCTAGAGAAAGGGAGGCAAGGGTGGCTATCAACTGAGCTCCACTCACATGAGTTGAGATCATCCCAGTTTCTCTCCATGGAAACTGGGACGTTGTGATTCTGCGGCTGCCTTTCACTTCATAGACGATGATGCCTTTGGTGCAGATCCCCAAGGCCATTCCCCCTTCTTGTCTCTTCTTTGCTGGGGAAACGCGGTGAACCAGGACTCCATATTCTGGGAGTTGCTGGACAACCTGGAGGGAGGAAAAGGCTCCATGAGGCTCCATGTGACCCCTTGTGAGGAAAAGGGTCCATCGTTGCTAAACAAGGTGAAGAAACATTCAGCTAGACTATTCTTTCTTATTCTGGAATATAACTATACCTTTGACATGATGACCTTTTTTTTTTATTCATTTTTAACCTAAAGAATGCTTTCTTTGTAGAACACCTAAAAGAACATTTGGGACACGTTCCTATAAATATAGGACACTAGGATACAAAGATGGTGAACAAGTGTTTCTAAGGATATAGACTCTCTTGGAACATTTCAAAGTCAGGGGTCCCCTTCCCAGTTGTGTCATTCATATAGTCCCATTATTTTTTTCATGTTCCAGTTGCAAAAGCTGAGGCTCAGGTATAAAAAGGAGTTTTCAGGCTGCCAGCAAGGCTGTCCCAGCAAGCTGAGCCAGGAGCAACCTGCAGGGGAAATGCCTATCCCTCCAGCATGCCTTGCCACTTGTCAACGCCTCTGCAGGATCCCTGCAGTCCCAGGTCTCACCTCAGTTTATCAGGCTAGGAGACTGAATTTTGCCAGAGGCCAAGGGTCAATCAGAGCTGGTGGCTGAGCCAGGCCAGATTGAATTCTCAAGAGTGCTTCAAGCAGGAACATGACACAAATGCTTTATCGCCTGAACAGTAATCACATGGCCAGGAAGTCCTCATGGGAAGGTCGATGCACACAGACATGCAGGAAGGGCTTCCTGGTGCAGATATCTGAGAGCCCCTCACTGGGGGGATCTGGTGCCACATCTTTATCCCCAGCAGACCGCTGTGTCTTATCTATATCATCTCCCTCATCCCCAAGCATAGTCATTGAGAGAGACCAATTAAAGATCTTGTTACTCTTTCTCAAGCTCATTGCTGACCGCTCTCCTGTAGATGAGTAATCACTCTAGACAAGGGACAGCCAGCAGGCACCCTGGCTTTTCGTCAGATTGTGATTAAATGTCTGGATGCTGAGCCTTCTGCTCCTAGCTTGAGGAGACACTGTCGTCATTGTTACCATTGTCATCATCATCACCATCGTCATCGTCACCATCACCCTCATCGCCGCCATCATCGTCATGATCACCATCACCCAATAAAAACACTGAGCACTTGTATTGAAACATCCATGGCCAGTCTGGACACCGATTAAAGCATGACAAAGAGAGGCTGCCCAAGCCAGTGTGGCACTGCAGACGGGTAAGGAATCTGATGAATTTGTTGCTGTAAAGCACTGAAATAGTCAAGGTGGGAATAAAGACGCACTTTCTAAACTTGCTTGCCCCCTCCCTGCCCCAAACCGTTTTAAATGTTTAGCAATCGGCTTTTCATTTCTGTTTTTTTTTTAAGATTTACTTATTTATTTTCTGTATACGAGTACACTGTAGCTGTCTTCAGACACACCAGATCCCATTACAGATGGTTGTGAGCCACCATGTCATTGCTGGGGATTGAACTCAGGGCCTCTGGAAGAGCAGTGGGAACTCTTAACCACTGAGCCACCTCTCCAGCCCTCGTTTCTGTTTTTTAATTATTCCAAGGGTCATGATATTGAGTAGCAACAACACCAGATACTGTTTCCTTATCCTTGCAGAGCCTTCCTGAGGCAAAGGCTATCTCTTCAAAGGAGAAAATGGAGGCCCGGGAGGGCTAAGTAATCAGATCAGCTGAAATCCGACAGTTAAACGTTTTTGTCTCTACAGGCCGAGTTTCTTCTAATTCTCCAACTGGAAGGAAATCGTTCCCCTACAAAAACCCAACATTTTACTGTGCACGTGTTTCTTCTTCTGTTCTCACGGTCTAAGGAAGTCACAAAGAAAGTTAGGGATAGAAAAGATGGTTCGGACCTGAGTTCCACCCCCAGCACCTACGCAAAAAGCCAGCTGTGGTGGTGGATGTTTGTAAGCCAGGCACCAGAAGGATGCAGCGATAAGAGGCTCACTGGCCAGCTGGCCTAGCCTAATTGGCAAGCCCCAGGCCCAGGTGAGAGACCCTGATTCACTAATGTAACACCATACACACAAAGAAAACAGCTAGTGGCATTATAGGAATTTCACCCTCTACTGTTCTTTACATATGCATTTGCTTTCACATAGCATTAACCAATAACCAGGGTACCCAGTAAGGCTTGATGCTCCACCCCATTACTTCCCCGTGGACAAGTCCTGTTTGGCCAAACCACCAGGTGTATCAGTACCATGCTCAGGTGAGGGATACAAGGGTTTGGCAGCATAGATACTGTTCACTGAGCAGGCAATGGTTATTTGGACCTATTGGTGGCTGTCCTACCCAGACTGGAGTTCACAGTTCAGCTTGGATTCACACCCACACAGATTCACCAGCTGTGCTAAGAACAGTCAGCCTCCTGTTTGTTTCCAACATGCTCAGGTTACCCACGTGATGTCA
Source organism: Rattus rattus (assembly GCF_011064425.1). Lineage (NCBI taxonomy): Eukaryota > Metazoa > Chordata > Mammalia > Rodentia > Muridae > Rattus > Rattus rattus. The sequence continues at coordinate 9,272,049 of NC_046166.1, read as the reverse complement.
GCTTCCGCTTCCTGTCCCTCTTGGTGCAAACGCCACCTAAAGTCTCAAGCCCTGTTGAGACAAATCTAAAACAAGGTGCAGGGCTATGAAAGCAGTGTGTGGCAATGCACTGGAGTAGATGTGGCCGTATTTACGTGGTTTGATTTAAAAACAATAGCTTCGGTTTCTTCACTGTTAGTGGATATGATGTTCCGGCTTTTGGTTTAGTAAGCTTAGGGGAAAATCAGAAATAAATTCTCCTGGTCTCTGAAGGACAAATCATTCAACTGATCCAAGTAATGGCCTAAATTCCTCGGAGGCAGGAATGGGCGGATCTGAATAGAAGAGTCTGCTTGACTCCGAGAATTCCCTCTCAACAACTAAGATTCAGAGCATCCCTAAAGACTGGGAACACAGATAAATATGCGCAATATTTTCTAGGACATCTTCAATCTGTTAAAAGTAAGACAGTGTATCTGTCTCCTGTCTCCCACGGTGCCCTTCCTCAACCCTTCCACCACAGTTTCCTGTTCCCCCAAGCAGCAGAGAACAAAGTGAGATTGGAACCAAGCCATCCTAACTGTCCCTTGCTGTCCTGCCACCTCTCAGGCAGTGAACAACAAAACATATGCAGCACCTCAGGATGCATCCATTGGAACGCAGAGAAGGAAACCATGGGATTTAACCCGTGTGATTCCAACAAGCAACTGGAATTGTTTCCACAGCACCATCTGCAATCCCAATCCCTAGCTGAGCTGGAACAGTCCAAGCACTCGGGACCCTGGAAAACAGTGGGTTAACCTTGAACAGGTCCTTTAGGGATTCACACCCTCACACAGCTGTGGACCTGCCAGACTGAGGGTGGAGTTTAGTAGTGCTCACCCTGGGCCGCTGCCAAGTCTGCTGCCAGTGGGAGGAAATGAATTGGCAGCGTAGAGCATCCGTGAACCACGCAGCAGGCAGCCACCTGGGAATGATTTCCTCTTTTTTATGAAAAGAAGAGCCTCGGGGAGCTATAATTAAATATCTAGTGGTGGTACAGCGGCTATGTGTTAGGCTCTGCGGCTCTGGGGTTCTACTGGTACTGACATCCTGGTTAGAGGGATAAGAAATATCTAGGAGGGGTACAAGATGCTTCCACAATATGCAGCATCAGTGGCTGAATTGAGCACTGCCAATACCTGTGGGACCCCACACGTGGCATTCTGCCCTTAATGAATGTAACGGAAACACAGCCAATGATAGAATCAGAAAAATACTAAATGCAGTACTGCATGTTGGAACTATTTATAAGGCAAGGAATACAGTGCTGAGGGAGAGCGTGTGTTGACTCAAAGTAAGCTTTCAATTCTTGTGCAATGCAGAGTTACATAGAAGGACTTAAGTAATATGTGCCCATTTTAAATGCATATGCATATAAACATATGAAAATGCATAGGGAAGTGCGAATGTATCAAAATGTAAGTGTGTTTCACTCTCCGAGGTATCGTGGCAGGGAAATGCTGTCTTCATATTTGGGAGAAGACTGACTGAACTCACGCTGTGTGTGGTACAGATGCTTCGAGTGGGTGCAAAGCTCCTCCTCTTCCACACTCTGTACCGAGAACAGGCAGCCTATGAGTTAGTCACTGTGTCAGGCCACCAAAGGGAGTGGTAGGAGTCAGTGTATGTCTCAACGTGAATGAACGTTGCGTTCAAATGATCAAAATCTGCTCAGTGCTTTCTGTGAAGCTAGGAAGTTAAACAAAACAAACAAACAAAAATAACAAAAAGCAAGCAAACAAACAAACAAAAAAAGCCTTCAGCCTTAGGCTTGTAAGATGGAGGCAGGCTGTGAAAGGTACCCTGATTTCAGGTCGAGATAGGTCAAATTCCCGGGAACCCTAAAAAGGATGGCGGGAGCATTTCCAGTCTCCCAGGAGATCAGCCCCTTCTCACGTAGCTACACCCCCCCCCCAACCTCCTGAAGAGAGGTTTGAGACAGATCAGTCACACAGGGCAATGCCCCAAGCCCTTCCTCCACAGGTGAGGCAGAGACCACAGGTCACGTAGGCTCAAGACGGATCAGATCTGACGCAGACGCAGGACCACGCCCCCAAATATGCAGATGAAGTCTTCCCAAGCTCTCGGGCCAAACCAATAGGAAGTCCCTGCTGTCAGACACCTACTCATGCAAAAACTGCATTTAAGAATCCTGTTCAGAAGCATTAAAGGTGTGCAGGAATTATTCCATCGTCTGAGAGCTTCTGTCATAAGAGTTGTAACACCACCGCTTTGGGAAGAGATCTGCTCTCTCAAAATCGCCACCAGAAGCTCCCCTGCACCCCTCGCCAGCTAGTCAGTCTCCTGCTGGCTCGGCTCAGCCTAGCTGGAGCTACCACAGCAGCAGTGACTGAAAGGAGCTGCACAAGCAGAAAGCAGTGCCCCCCTCCCTGCCCGAGTTCTCTCCCCTTTGCCTGAACCCGCACGCCTAGCTGGACCAGAGAGAATCACTGCCGGCGTTTCCTGACACCAATACCTCTCTCAAGACCCCAGAGGCCCTCACCTCTAAGAACTCCAGCTCAGCATCCTCTCCCTGTGGCGCAGGACTGAGTCGGTGCATTTCTGAGACTTCTACTTGGACCCGGATTGCTGTCATCCGCTCAATAAGCCTTGCCGGGATGTAATCTTGGATTCGGAAGTATGTTTCACCCTCCACCTGCTGGGAAGGACATGCAGAGGAAAGATTAGTCTGGAGGTCTTTCAGACAGTTGTGAATGGAAGGGAAATGTGTGTGAAATCACAGTCCCAACAATTTGGGACAAGGTGCCCCAGGGACATAGTGTTGGGTTTTATATTAGAAGTGGGGACAAACAGTAAGGAAGTCTCAGCTATGACATCATCTCTGTGTAGAGCCATGTCTGGGGAGACCAGGTCCCTCTTGCCCATCCCCACCCCTGACCTCAGCCTCCCCCAGGTCTGAAGCTTAGGAAACCGAGACTGCAGCCCCTCAGGAGAGACTAGATGATTCATGTTATTTAGTCCCTAACACTGGGTTCCCTCAACCCAGACTTAGGGACAAACAGAAGAATGGTGCAGTTCATGAAGATACCATCTCCAGGTCCACTGCCAAAAAAACATGAATAAGACAGGAGCAGGGAGTGGGGAGCATACCTTACTTAAATATTTCTGATTCCATCTATCCTGACCTGGAAGCACCTCTTGCCAGCCATTGTCCCCTCAAGCTTTGATGGTAGTTATCCTGAAGGAGGAAGCTGGGAGCTGGGTGAATCTGACCTCTATTCGGAGGGTGACTTAGCGAGTCTGACAGGTTCAGAGGGGAAAAACCACCATGCTCACTGCACCCCACATTCATGCTGTGCCACAGGCTATCTACATGTGGTCATAGACTGAGAATCCCAAATTTTCCAGGTGACCCAGACTGAGTCAGGGATCAGATCAAAGACAGACAGACAGACAGACAGACACACACACACACACACACACACAGAGAGAGAGAGAGAGAGAGAGAGAGAGAGAGAGAGAAGAAAGGAAAAGAAAAGAAAAACTTCTCAGTGCTCTAGTGCATTAAAATAAAATCACATTAGATCGGCCAAAATTCAGAACCCTGATGACACCAAGTGCTGCCGGCACCGAAGCAACAGGGATCCACTTTTATTACGAATGGGAACGGAAAGTGGTGCAGCCATTTTGGAAGACAATTGGTCAGCTTCTCACGGTAGGTACTCAGCAGGCTCTAACTGAGGGCCTGGCAATCAACCCCAAAGACATGAAGACCTACATACACAGAAAGACCTTCCATGGAGCCAAGAGTGTAGCTCAGGAGAACAGTGCTCGCCCTGCATGTCGTAGGAGGCCCTGGGTTAGCTGCCGAGCACGGGATCTAACCAAATAACTGCACATGGTTGCTCATAGCAGCTTTTAGTCATAATTGCCAAACCTTGGAAGCAAAAGCTGTCCAGGGATCAAGTAAAAACAGCATAGTCCGTCTGGGCAATGGCATACTACTCGGTCCTAAAAAGAAACGCGCTAACAAGGAAAAGACATGAAGGTGTTTAAATGCGTGTGACTAAATGACATAACCCATTCGAAAGGTTGCATACTGTCTCTGAACATGAGACCTCCTGCTACAGATACACTGAAGAGATGAGAGGTCGTCAGGGGGACAGACAGGCAGAGCACCAATAAGGAGAACTAATGGTTTCTAGAGCAATGAGACTGTACGACACGAGAATGGTGGCACATGCCATTATGTATTTGTCAAAACCCATATAGTACACGGTGCCAGGAGTGAACCCTGTGCGAACAGATGACCATCTGTTGGCATTGGTTCATCAAAACAAATGGGCCTTCTGGTACAAGATTATATTGTTCGCAGGGGAAACTGTGGTGAGGGGAGTTATTGGCACAGCAAATCTCTACACTCCTTCCTGCCATTCAGCATTGCTGTCAACCTAACTGCTCCACAATAGCCTGGCTCTGAAGTGTCCCAGAGGTCCATATGCTAAAGGCTGTCACCAGCAAGTGGCTCTGGTGGGAGATGCTTAGGAAGTTGGAGCCAGTGGGAGGGAGGGGGATCCTTAAATGTTTGCCTTGCCGCCTGGATCCAGTCCCTTCCCTCTTTCAGCCATTTTGCTTCTGGCTACCATGGGTTTTGCTCTGCTCTGCCCCTGACATTTGCTGCCTCACCGAGGCCTACCTAAAGCAAGGGAGCCTGCAAACACGAACCCAAGTCTGTGACACCAAAATAAAGCTTGTTTCCCCTAATGGGTTACCTCAGGCATTCTGCCAGAGCAACGGAAAACTGACTAACACGTGTCCTAAAAAAAAAAAATTATGTTAATCAAACATTTAGGGAGGGGGAAGTCACACAGGATCTTTGTCCCTGCGCTTCTTGCTAAGAACATCTCTAAGAGAAGATGTCAACGTGAACCCAGAAAGTTCTGGGCACAAGTACTTCTATCTCCATGGCCTCTATAAAACAGAGTGTTCAGATGCAGCTGGTGTGATGATGATCGTAAGTGTCCCTTACATGGCACTGTCATGGGAATGCCCAACAGGGGACTGGATACGTGGAGGAAGCCCCAGCCCTGTGGAGTCCTAATGGGCAAGCGCTCCAGCTCCGTGGCGTGCTCAGGAAGGCTACAAATCATGAGAGGGCAGAGCACAGCTGGAGTGCAGCAATGTCTACCACGATATAAAATCCCCACGTGTGATCAGGCGGGCGGGCGGGCGGGAGGACTCAGTGCCCATGGAATGCTGTTCTGCTGTGATGGCGTGATTAAGGAGATTTATTTTTATACTAAATTGCCTTTGTCTCCCTCTTTAAAATGCAAATGCAATCATGTTGCTTCCCTGCTTAAAATTCCGCAGGGGCTCCCTTTTTTCTGGAGAGCAGCTTTCAGTTCTCACCACCACCAGAAACACTTACCAAAGAAAATATATGCCCCTTAGTAAGACAAAGTCACCCCAAGAATGACGGTGGGGGGGGCACCTAGCCAGCCCCATCGCTTCATGAAATGCCCAAAGCCTCTTCCTCTTTCCCAGCAACAACACAGAGAGGAGCTGTCCCTCTTTGAAGCCTCCTTGCTGTCTTTGGAATGTTAAATGTTTCCTGGAGTCCATAAGATCTCAAAGCCCTTGGTGCTATTAAAAGGGAAGTGGAACTTTTAAAAACAGTGGTTCCCGATTGTGGATCTCTACTCCTTTGGGGTTGAATGACCCTTCCATAGGGGTCACATATCAGATGTCATGCATGTCAGATGTTGACATTATGATTCATAAGAGTAGCGAGACCACATTTATGAAGAGGCAAGAAGAATAACTTTATGTTTGGGCTCAGGGAAAACACGAGGAACTGTATTAAAGGGTAGCAGCATTAGGAAGGTTGAGAGGTTATTAAGAGGTTATGTGAGAGGAGTTGGGTCACTAAAGACTAAAATCTCCCTTGAGATACTGAGACCCCAGACTCCTCCCCTATCCTTCCTGCTTGCCTTAAAATGAACGGCCTTCAGCATTCACTTCTATCATGATTTCCTATGTTACCATATCCCAAAGTGACAGAGCTGATGATCATGGATTAAAAACTCTGAAACCATGAGTCAAACCATGAGTCAAATACAAGTCTTTCCTCCTTGTAAGCCGATGGAACTCTAGCGCACTCCCCTAGTGCTGCTTGAAGTACTCGCACACAGAAAGCCAGGCACAACTCTGGATTCTAGGTGATAGCAATGTGTCGGAACAGGTTGGTCGGTCGTAATAAATATGGCAGGATAGTTATATTGTTTGGCGGGGAAGACTATAATACAGTGCAGGCGGGAAATCTCCGCACCTCTAACTTGATCTTACCATAAAGCTAAAACTGCTCTAAAAATAAAGCCTGTTGACATACAGTTATTGAAGATGGAGTTTTTCCATACAATATATTCTGATTGCAGTTCCCCTCCCCCAACATCCCCAGACCCTCCCCACTTCCCCACTGCCCAGACCCATATCCTTACTTATATATGATTCAGCTGCTATGACAAGAGGCTATTATGGCCACCAAGAGCCGCTGTTGGAGAGGACGTGCCTCTCAGTAAAAGTGCCGCTGACTGATAATACACTTAGACTCAAGTTCAGACTTTAACCCTTAGTGGCCGTGTACGCCACAGAGTGTCCATCTAGAATAGGCAATGCCAACTTCGCAATATCCACGTGAGTTAGATGTTCAGGTCAATGGCAGATCAAGTGATCTCTTAATAAAGATTGGCTATTACTATTGGTGATGGCAGTAATAGAAACTCAGGAAGAGTATACATTGCCATGGCGTGGCTTTGGTCTGGGGGATCCCCAAGGCTCTAGTGTGGCTGGTCTTGATCTGCAGTAAGACGTTATTGGGAAACGATGGAGCTTTCATGCAAGACCATGTGGCAGTCCTTAGGTCACTGGAGGCTTCTCTTCAGAAGGGACCATGGGACCTCAGTCTCTCTCCCCCTGACTTCCCATTTTGCATTGTGAGTTCCCCCTGACATGCGCTTCTACTAGGAGGCACTGATACCCAGCACCCTCATCAGAGGCCAGACCAATGGGGTAGCTCAATCTGGGACTTTAAGCTTCTAAACCTTTGTGCTAAATAAACCTTTTCTCTTTGTAAGTTAGTTTTTGAAGGTATTTCATTATAGTAGCACAGCTGACTGATGGAGTAAGGGAGGCACTAGATTAGAACTCCATTACGTTGTATGAACTTGCTATGTTTATCCTTATATGACCCAGAACACAGGCTTACTGTGTTCAGCTTGTTTGATAAGTGAACGGGTATGAAGGTGGTGAATGGATAGAGTTTACCCCAGTCTCAGTTATAGATGCTAACAACTCTTTTCAGAAAGCAAAGCCTCTCTATTTTTCACAGCCTCTGCTTCCCACAGTCACCTTTCTAGTGGTTCTACCCTACGGCCCCAGGCACCACCCTACCTCCTTAGGATAACTGCCGAACTCAGCCTGCAGGGCAAGGACGCCCAGTTGCAGCAGCGTCTCATCATTGCAATACAGCCTCTCTTCTAAAATGTCTTTCCGTAGCTGCAGGTAAAACTGATGCCTCGTCAGGCTGTGCCTAGCAAAGGAACACAGGGATAAAGACAGCCTGGGTGCCAAGAGCCAGGAATGTGACACACGGTCCGAGAAAAATGGATACAACCCAGCAGAACCCAGAGAACACAGCCAGAGAGATCCGTGTGGGTTCGCCCACCCACACCCTGCCTCCTGATGAGGGCTTCTCTATACCAGATAATTCACCCAATGCCCATGAGGGTGTAGTTCAGGTGGGTATAAAACTGATACGAAGTTAGGTAGTATCTCTAGAAAGCTCATGTCAATGCCTACCCTGGAAGCCCCCACCCTGAGCTATGAAGGCACAGTGGGGACTTACAGCAAGGAGATCTTTGATGGCAAGTAGACTGTGTTTGGAATACAGGGAGCAATCTCTCCTTTTGATTAGAGTCTGCCTCTAAAAGACTAGTTTTCCTCTTAATTCTATTACATCAGAATCCCATGGACAGGAAGTGACCTTTATATGTAATATGTAATCTATCATCCCTCAGCCCTGCCTCTGCCTGTCCACTACCTGCAGTGCCAGCCTGGACAGGCATAAACCTTTAAACGGTCCCAGGAACGGACTGTGGCACTCACCGGAGCAGCCCATAGTGACTGACGAAAAACTTTATCCGCAGAAAGAGTGTTAAAGTGTCCACGGAACCTTTCGGCTGCTGCTCTCTCCAGCCTTCTGGGGCAACTTTGCACAATCTGGTGTTGGGCTCCAGAAAAAAGAACTCTTCACCTGAGATGGAAACAGTTTGGAGGAAGAATCAGTAGGGAGTGGCCCACCCTTGGACCCATCCCTTACGCTCTGCTCAGAGGGGGAGGGTATAAGCTGCATTGGTGTAGAACACCCTTCTCCGTCTGGTAACAGGGGACTCATATGGTGTACAGGAGCCGAGAGTAGGAGGCAATGGGAAACAATCAGACACAATTACAGCCAGCCCACCATATGCACAGCCTCTGAGCCTGCAGATGCAACTCACTGCGTACTGAAATATTTATTTTGCATATACCAAATGTGTACAGGCCCTTTTGTCATTATCCCCTACGCTGTACAGTACGACACACCTTGAATTAGGCCTTCTGCATGCTCACGAGGCACAGGGGAGCGAACGCAGTACATGCACACACCACCTCATCTTACTTATGAACTTCTGCGGATTTGGGGGTCTGCTTAAGTCCTAGAATCCATTTCCTGTGGATGCTGAGTGGTGACTGTATTTATGACAAAGAGTTGCCACTTAGCATCTGGGCCTCAGATGTCATCTGAGACAAATAAATGAAGTCCCTGCCACACACCAGGTCTTTCTGCATCAACGGGACCACCTTGCACCTCCCAGCCCCCCCCCCCCCCCCCCCCCCCTCCCCTCCCCCCCCTCCCCCCCCCCCTCCCTCCCCCCCTTCCCTCCCCTCCCCCCTCCTGCTCCTTCCCGTGTGTGTGTGTGTGTGTGTGTGTGTGCATGTATGTGCATGCGTGTGCACATGCGTGTCCCCTTCCCTCCCTTTATCACTCTTTCTCTCTTCCAGGTAAGGATTCAATGAGACGGATTTCCTCTGGGAACCAGAAAGCAGATCCCTACAAATAGTGACGTCAGCTGTCACTTTGACCTTAGACCTCGAGATCCCGACTTCAAGGGGAAAGGCTCCTGTCTAAGCCACCCAGGCATGGCACCTCGTCGTAACAGTCCAAAGTGACCAAGGCAGAGATAAGAACAGTCTCGTGTTGCAGCTCAGCTCTTCAGGTCCTGCAGAGCGAGTCCTCCAGCCCCTCTAGATCGAAGGCTGGGTCAGCCGGGACCGCCGGGCACTGCCTCCGTCCTTCTGCTCCTTTAAAAGCTGCTCTTGGGCTCTTGATTTCTCGCTCTTCCCCTCTCCCCCTTTGTCCCTTCTCTCCCCATTACCCTCCCCCCTTCTCTTCATGTCCTGCCCTGAATAAACTCTATTCTATACCAAAAAGAAAAAAAAAGAAAAAAAAAGAAAAGAAAAGAAAACAAAAAGAAAAAAAAAAGCTGCTCTCAAACAAACTGGGCAACTCCCAGGATTCCTACAGGCCTGAGCCTCTGTAGATTCCAAGCTGTCTGCTCCTGTGCTGGATCCACCCTCCAACCCCAGCAGTGGGGACAGTGGCTTGTCTAGGGTAGGACTCCCACCCCAGTTAGAAGGTAGGGCTTTTAAATTAGCCGCCAGCCTTTTCTGCCTGGGCAGGTATGTGTGGAAAGGTAGGTAGATGTCATAGACGTCTAGGTACCTCTAACGGCCATCACCCCATCACCCCCATCCTTCCGCCTTCGCTGCTGATGGCCATCATCCCACAACCCCAGCCCTCCGCCCTTGCTGCAGAACTTGATTCCCCATGCCATGCTCTCTTTCCTTCAAGTTGGATGTTCTCCAAGGGAAAATGAGATCCCAGTACAGTCTTTCCAGCAAATCCTCTCAAGATGGTCTCTATGCAGATCCATGATTTCCCCAGGAGGCCCCCCGGCAGCTCCAGAAACCCAGGACTCATCCCCGTAAGAAGGGTTTATAATCACCTCCTGGACTGGAGGGTAGGGGGTGTATTCGCTTAGATTTTACTTACCTGCTCGTTTAGTATTTTGAACATGTGCGTGCATGTTCATGTATATATAGGAGCACATGAATGCATGTGCCTGTGGAGGCCAGAGGACAGTCTTTAATGTCATTACTCCAGCACCATCCAGCATTTTTATTGAGGTAGGGACTCTATGTGGCCTGGAACTTGCCAGGTAGGTTTGATTGGCAGGCCAGCAATCCCCAGGGATCTGCCTATCTCTGCCTCACTACCACTGGGATTGCAAAGACACACCATCACACTTAGATTTTTTGGTACCTGAGTCCAGACAATCAAACTCAAGTCCCTCCTCCCCTCCTCCAACCCACCCAATCACAAGGCAGGCACATTACCTACCAACAGTCCATCGCCCACACCCTGGTTTCCACTTAACATTGTACACTTCACATCAATATAACGCAGTTGTTTTCTGAGGGCTGCCCAGTCAATGTAGCTCTCACCCCTCATCACCGAAGCTTCTTTCACAGAAGACAGAGCCCATGATAGAAAGTCACTACTGGTCAAATGCAGAGGACACCTGACTGTGGAGCACACAAGTTGCTATGACTACAACCTAACCCCTATACTAAGTTCCAGAAACATGGCAGGAGAGGGAGTGGAGAGATTGTAAAAGCCAGCAGACCAGGAAGCCTGCTGCAAGATTGTTTTTCAGATATGACAGGAAAGCTATACCCTTGAAATCTCAACCGTATTAGCTGCCTAAACAAGGTCTGAACAGCAACAGTGCCAATGGGCATACCAGCGTGGATGGGGCCGTCTCAGGAGGCTCTCACCCTAGATGAAAACTACAGACAAGAATTCGTTTTACCCAGAGATGAGCTCTCTGATTAGTTATCCAATGCCAAGTGTCATCCCTGAAAACACACACACACACACAAGCATCACTAAACACTACACAGACCCAACAGGTTGCATTTGTGTCTGTGCACACCTTACAAGCACACGCAGCAATACTGACAAATACGAGGCTATGAATTTGAGAGGTAGAGCATGGCTGGAGTGGAAGGGGATGAGATGTTGTGACTCTATTTTAATTAAAATGTTTTCAAAAATAAAGTTACTATTCAGATCTTTGAATAGTTTTTGTTACATAGCAGGCACTTAAGAAGAATACAAAGTTTCCTAAAACTGCTTTCCTTTGTCACAAAGGTTAAAGTTCAGTGGTCATGACCTATGTAACAGCATAAAATGGCTGTCCTGTCTGTTTGGAAGTGGGGCTCTTGTGGAAGAGTTCTGACGAGAACCCTGGAGAGACAAGGACACTGCCACGAGCCCCACTGTGCTACGCTAAGAGCTCACAAGCAGAAAGGCCCCTCGTGAGAAAAAAAGGCTTGGGAAGAACCAAGCAAACCATTCTCTCAGGAAAGATTAGCTTGGGATCTTTGAGATCAAGGTGCAAAATGCCAGCAGCATCCCAGATAATTTAGAAATCTCTCTAATGTTTGTCTGTCTGCCTTTGGAGCATGCACGGTAACTGGCCAGTCCTGGCCAGCCACCAACACGTCCTACCGCCATGTTTCCATGACAGTGCTTCACTCGATGCTTCTCACACAGGTACCCAAAATGCCCCTCTTCCCAATGCTAACCTGGGTCAAGGTAAACAAAGTAAGCTGTCCCAGGATCAAGTAGCTGTTCAGAAGGAACCCATGTGTCTGGGTTTCCGGAAGCTCAGGTCACTAGTGAGATCAGGAAGCACCTACCTTTCACGTAAGCCAAGCCAAAGTATGTGGTCTCCCCAAGGTTGGTGAAGGACATGACGGCATTGAAGACGGCTCCTGCCGTGGACTCCATATCACACTTCACCTCCAGACACTGTCCATTCAGCAAGAGCACACGGAGGTCTCTGAGAGCCAAGTACGATTTCCCTTTTTTGGTCTGAAAGCAGTAACAGCATCAGTGCTCACAATTAAGCTGAGGTGGTGAGCCTTTAGCCTGGGCAGTCACCAGGCTGTGTATGCTCCATGCAATGCCTCATTAACTGTCTAACTGCCTGTGGAATGAGTGGAGTTCTGCTCCCTATAAGCAGATGAAAACCTGAGGCTTAGAGACAATGAGAGACTTTTCCAGGCTTGCGCAGTTGGTTATGGCAGACCTGACCCCAAGTCGGGTCTGAGGAATCTCTGAGGTGAGCAACATGAGATAAGACTGATCTCATGTTTCCCTGGCTTTTCTTCAGACCCGTCCATGAGTCGTGAACCCCTGACTGAGCCAGGAGAGGCTTTCCTAGTGTTCATCCGCACTGCTCTGAGCTATGGAGAAGTTAGATGGGCATGGTGGTGACATAGGAACCTGGGAAAAGAAGGACACCATCCCAGCCTTCCCACAGCCCTGCCTCCAGAAGGCCAAAGAGCCAAAAGGCAGCATTGCCAGACAGGCCTGGCCAGACCTACACCTTGGCTCTAAGAGGATGGAAAATGGAAAGATCATCCTACCAAATGTTCAACTTTAGCTGAGAACCTCATGGCTCCTGCCATAAGGGCATGTACTGGGCTAAGCCGGGCAGCACCCCCAAATAATGCTCTCTGTCTGTCAGGCCCTTTCCCTACAACCCCCATGCCTTTCTCCTTCTCTTCTTAGCACCTCAGAGCCACTTCCCTGGGTAAAGGAGCAGTTTTTCCTCATCCTTACCTATTTTTCTCTACCCTCTCCCACACGGACATGTCTTCTCGGGTTTTTTAAAGCACAGATTGCTACCTGGCGTGCTTTTCTGTTATGCATTTGTTTCTCTTCTCCTTCTCCCAGACTGTAGGCTTCACACGGAAAGGACTTTGTCTGACACAGCCTACAGGGCCGGGCCTGGCAGAGGACCCATCCGTGGGATTCTCCACGGCATCTGTGCTGAGTGAGAGGAAGGCTGAACTGGGAGTGAGGGTGAGAAGGACAGGGAGCCACAAGGAGCGCCTCTCCTGAGGGAGAATGAAAGGCAGGAGTGTGGTGGCTATGCCCTGGCAGGGGTCTGAAGGGACAGGATAGATGCAGGAAGAGGAAGTGACGAAAAGAATACTTTACACCGATTTGAAAAGGCAACATGAGCAGAGATGGAAGGAAGAGAGGCAGAGACACACAGAGGTTCATGGAGGTAGCACGGAGAGGCTACCAATTTGTCCTCAGAATGGGCCCCATTTAAAGCATGGTGAGTCTCGAGTCTGTTCGGCTTGTGGATGCTTTCCCATCCCCCCCAGTCTAACCAGTAGTTACCACAATGGATCCAGGCAAATGTAGGGTCACAGGGGCCTCTGCAGCCAACAGGATGAACTCCGGTCTGGAAAACTGAGAAAAAAACCCAGAATAATCAAAGGTAGAAGATAGTTCTAGGCCTGGAGCTCATCTCTCTCTGCTTTCTACAGCCCTCGGCCTCCCAGTGACACCCACCCCCAAGGAAACAGGTTCCAGCAAGACAGTGGTGCCATGGGCAGAGACCGCCACCGTCCATCTCAACAGAGGCCTAAGAGTGAGGTGGGGAGACTGACAGCACGCCGACTCTCCTGGATGTTTCAGTAGAGGCTAACATCCATACTGAATTACGTAATCTTCATGTGTATGGAAAGTCTGAAACAAGCTGGGAATAGAGGCTCACACCTGTAATCCCAGTACTCGGGATGTTGAAAGAGGAGGAAGTTTGATGAGCTGTACAGTAAGACCCTGCCTCAAAACAAAACAAAAAACCTTCAAGAAAGCCAAGAGCTGAGGAGGTGTTCGGTCGCTAAAAGTGCCAAGGCCAAGTACTACTTGAGTACTTGAGCTCAGTCCCTCAGACTCACGCAAAAGCCAGGCAGACACAGTGGCATACACCCATCAACCCAGCCCTGGGGATGTGGGGACAGAAGGCTCCCTGGGGCTTACTGGTCAGGCAGTCTAACTGAATTTGGTGAGTTCCAGGTTCAGTTAGAAATCTTGCCTCAAAAACAAGTTGGTGAGCAGTTAAGTGGGACCCCTAAAACTGACCTCAACAAGTTAACTAACGAGCCCTCAGCAGAGTTCTTCACCTGCCTCTGAAAAATCAACAGGAACAACCCTTACCTGCAGGCCCCATTAGCCTGGCCTTCAAGACTTGGCAGGTTGGTGAGGCTGCTCTCTGGACTCAACTCCCCTGTATTTTCCCATTCCCCATACACACACACACACACACACACACACACACACACACACACACACACACACACACACACACACACACTTGCCAACAAGAAATAAGACTCACTTCTTCCTAGCCACCTTGCAGTCCCAGGCATGTCCCTTCATTTTGCCCGCCCAAAGGGCGTCTGACAAGGGCCCGCTACCACGGCAGCTCTCCTCTGAGCCATACTGTGCTATTGCTCTACACACACATGGCCTCAAACTGCAGAAGTGGACCTGAAACCAACCTCACTTCATAAGCAGGTATAGCCAGGGAGGCAGGACTGAATGAGACCTAGCTTCGAGTGGCAGGGTTCAAGTTTCTGTTGGTTCAGGTCTATGAACCCCCATGCCAAGGTCCCTGGGTCCTGAGGCCCTCTGCATTACGGGTCCCAGCTGGGACCATTCTTGATGGTGTCCTCCAGCTCCAGCCCCCTTTGCTTACCTTTCCCTTTCTGTGCAGAGAATTCCTTGGAGAAGACGTTGCTGGCTGTGAGCTTTCTGCTTCTGCCAAGAGCATAGGCCCTGAGCCACACTGTGGACCTTCCTCACAGTCACAGGGACCTGCACCTGCAAATGTGCTGGCCAGGGGTGAGGACAGGTGACACACTTGGTGATGCATCTGTTCTGTGACAGATTCAGCTGCCACCTCCTGTTATCCCCCATCTCGTGAGAGGTTACATAGCCTCTTCTGTTGGTAAAGCTGAGACCTTCAGAAGCCGAGGCTATACAGCCATAGGGTGGGGAAATACAGCCACATCAACTTAACCCTTACCCCAAGATTCTGTCTCTGTGCCCACTATGACCCCAAGGTCCCAAAGTTCCCTAAAGAGATGGCTATGACCTTGATTTGGAAACTTTAGACATTTAAACTGTTTTGACAATAAACAGGCATGCATCACCTACCGCAGACCAACCACACATGCAACAGGGGTCCTGTGATACAGTGGAGCTAAAAAAAACTCCTATCAGCCTGAGGGGCTGAAGCCATCACAGCATGCACGGTATGCAATGTACTTGTGGGGGTGCTGGGGTAACAAATCCACTCCCCAATAGTGAAGCCTCTCCAGCTTTCAGTTGGTCCCAGAAGGCAGACAGAGAGGCCGGGAGAAGTGGCTAGTCCTCACTGAAATCACCAGGCCATGGATCTGAGCTCTGAGAAGCTGTGGTCTGTAGCCACTGCGCCCTGTGGTTGTTTGCTATGTAGCGGGCAGGATGGGCCTGGGGGGCACCACAAAACCACCAAGGCTCATGCTCCATGTCTGAGCCTGAATGGGGTTCCCAGGAGATATGGGGGTCCCTGACGACACACTTGTCAGGAGGCCCCACGTACCTTGGCTTCTTACTAACGTCATTCTCTGAAGAGCATCACTAAGCAGCAAAGAGGCAGGGTATGCAGGCTCCCCCACCAAGCTCACAGTGCACAGTAGTGGGAGACTCACCTGTTAACAAAGCCGCTACGGCTGTGCGCTGTGGTGCTCCAGCATCGCTCCAAGGAACTCTGTGTCTCTGTGCTTCTCTCTGAAACTAACCAAGCAGCACAGTGGGCAGGGGTGGTGCAAGCAAACAGCCTGGCTGTATAGGGCAAGCAGCCCAGACTGTGGATACCAGCACAACTGATCAGCTGTGTGGGCTTGGTGAAACTACTAGATGTCTCTGAGTCTGTGCTCTCAGACTGCAAATGGGAAAGAGACTGGGGGTGGGGGGTGAGAAGAGCATTTGAGGGGAGTGAGACTAATGACAAAAACCAAAGTAGCTCCTTGATTTAAGAACAATGAGCAAAAAGTTTAAATAAAAATAAACTTTATAGGTTCGGTAGCACGCCCCTATAATTTCTGTACTCAGAGGCTGAGGTAAAAGGATCATGAGTCCAAGGCTAGCTCATGAGATACTGTTTCAAAATAACAAGTAAATAGAATGTGGTAACTTAGGGGCAAGCAGCCCAGATGGATCAGCATGACAAGATCTGGGATCAAAGCTCTGAGTCGTATCTTGAGATCTGGTTTAATTGAGCTGGGATGACTCTCTAACAGGAGTCTAGACTGGTTTAATTGAGATAGGACGATCTATTCTAACTAGGAGTCTAGACTGGTTTAATTGAGATAGGACGATCTATTCTAACTAGGAGTCTCACTGTCCTATGGGATGGGTTCCCAGACTAAATGAAAAGAAGCGAGTGAACTGAGTGCCGGTATTCATTTCTCTGTGCTTCCTAATGGCAGATGCAGTGTGACCAGCAGCTGCCTGTCACTTCTGCCACATGAGCTCCTACACTGTGGACTGTACCATCAAACTGTGAGCAAAACCAAAGCCCGCCCCTTCAGGTGCTTGTGCCTGTTAGCACCTCACAGCAACAAGAAAGGTAACTCCCGTATGAGTCAAGTTTGGAGAGCTGGAAATCAGGGCCAGGCATGTGTAAAGGGTATTGTAAAAGGTGTTCTTCCAGCATACCCAACGTAATGGCAACAGCAGCAACAAAGTCTTTTGTGAGCTATTTGCTCGTCATTCCACTTACAAGATCATTTTTAAACCCTTTTTCTGTTTGTGGGCTGGAGAGGTGGCTCAGTGGTGAAGAGCACCTACTGCTCTTCTGGAGGCCCTGGGTTCGATTCCCAGCACCCACGTGGTGATTCAAAACCATCTGTAACTCCAGGTCCAGGGAAGGCGATGCCCTCTTCTGGCTGCCGCAGGCATCAGGCGTGTGCACGGTGCACAGACACCCATACAGACAAAACACTCAGACATAAAATAAAACCTTTTTCTTGCTTTTCTAACCTGTTCTCATCAATTTGAACAATTAGACTTCAACTTAAAGAGCTAATATTGCATGCAATTAACTCCGTTCAACTATTAAAACTTTATTAGGCACAGTGCCTCTAGGCCCAGGCCCGTGGCATTTCCTGGGAATGAGGCACTTGTGTGGGAGAGCTCTGTGTATATAGCAGGGATGTCCACACACTCAGGGCAGGAGACGATAGAATGGTCACCTTGAGTGTCCTCTGTCCAAACAGGAACACCGAGGGCCTTTACTCACCTCTCCGAGGCTGCAGAACATCGGGGGGCCGAGATCTAGGGCTCTCACTGTCCGCCTGATGCAGCCTGCTCCTGAGAAAGCAGCTTCTGCTCCGCTGCTCACAAGCGTTTTCCTCTGCAACTCTCTTCTCCACCTGAGTGAGCATTGTGGGAGCCGCAAATCAGCAACAAGTCAGAAGGCTACGTTCACGCCCACGCACGCAACCGCCCTGTCAGGCTCACCAACTCTTTGCTAGACGAGTGCTCTAACGCCGAGCTCCTAAGTTTTTTATTTGATTTTTTAACTAATAATATTATTAATGTCAATTTAATTTAATTAGCCGATTTAAGTCCCAATCGCCACACAGCTAGTGGCTGCCCAATGGGAAAGATGGGCTCTATAACTGACCTCAGAGATGGTGCCCAGCACCAAACCCACTAGCCGACTGATATGGAGACTGGCGGGGGCCGGGTACACAGCCACCTCTTCCTGATGAATCCGGCAGGCTTCCAGAACCGCCTGCAGCGGCCGCCGTCTCCGTGGCTGGTCTTCACACATGGCCAGCAGGAGGGAGTGCATAGGCTCTTGAAGCTGCAGGGGCTACAGAGCATACACCGGTGAGAAGTGTGGCCATGACCAAGAGAAGTGGCTGCTGTGGGGTACTGAAGCCTACATGTCCTGGAGACTCCAGAAAACACATTCACTACAAGTAGAACAAGTTCGCGTCTTCTGGAACGAGACATCTGATTGGTCATTGAGTCTGAGCAATGGTTTCTACATCCAGAGTGCACAATACTGCCCTCTAATCTTAGCTCTTCTGCTCGAATGCAGGCTTGGCAGACTGACCAGAAGTTTGTGTTGGGCATCACGGACCTTGACCTGAGCCAAATACTTGGACACACACACACACACACACACACACACACACACACACACACACTACTGGTCTGGGAGCCTGCTGCTTTCTACGGTTATTTGGTTCTCTCATGAGCATTTCCCCCTGGAACACTAGTACAAGTGAATCAGACCTTTAAGTTAAAGTGGCTTACATTTAAGTCAGCAGCAGCAAAAGCCATAGTCACAGTCACCATTGCTAGAACTCTGCCATACACACACATCAGGTCAGAGAAAAAAATATTCCCTTTATGCTCTCAGGGAGCCTGTGTTGTGCCTGTCTTCACAGTGAGCTAGAGGATTTCATATGTAACAAAGACAGTTACTTATGTATTCTCCCTAATGATTTTAGAATCAGCTCTTCCTAAAGTGAACCTGCTGCCCTGCGAAATGTGTTCAAGTACATACACAGCTCACTAGAGGCCACTATGCCCAGCACAGCTGCTTCAGGAAGCACGGGATCCCACAAGTAAACCTCAAGCAGACCTCAAGTGATAATAGGGGTTTAGGGACAAGGTACAAAGACTTTTCAGGTGGCATAGTTGCAAAGGCAGAGGGGTACAGGTGAGCTGGTACAAAAGAGCTGGTGTGTGTGTGTGTGTGTGTGTGTGTGTGTGTGCGCGCGCGCGCGCGTGTAAGGAAAAGATGACAGTAGGGACTATGACAGAATGGCAGTGTGGGACCCAAAGAACTGGGTCCAAGCTGAGGCTGGCAGAGGTAAGCCAAGTACTGGTTTACAAGTCACACATCCCAAAGACAAGCCCTGAGGATGTCAGAGAACCAGCAGGCAGGAGCAGAAGCCACATTCTGGAATCCATGTTGCCTGGTAGATGCTGAAATATATAATTATGGGGTAGCAGGTAGCCAATGGGGGGCGAGGGTCTCACCTCAGGCACAGCAAGTTGTAAATAGTTTTCTGCTTAAGAGATGGGAGGTGAAGAAGAGAGGGAGGAAGAAAGAGAGGTGGGTTGGTGAGAGGGGAGGGGTGGTCCTGTAACTAAATTCAATGATGCTTTTATAGTCCTAGTTTTTAAAGGACTCGTATGATGCCAAATGAAAATATGCATTCACACATGCATGCAGGTTTGGACACACATGAACACATATACATGAATGCATGCATGGCTATGGTACATGTATTCACCGGTTGCAAATGCTTTACCCCATAAAATTTCTATGTTTTGAGGCTTGCCATGGTCAATAACAAGCTGGTCTGAAACCTCTTTCAGAGGATACACTGCGGGGTGCGTTGTACCTCAATTACTGAGCACAGAACACATTTCACAGGGCGGCAGTTCACTTTAGGAAGAGCTGATTCTAAAAGCATTTGAGAGAATATATAAGTAACTGTCTTTGTTACATATGAAATCCTCTAGCTTGCTACTTCTTTTGAACAGAGCAGACAAGTAAATCTTAGGTTGACTCCCAGTCTCAGCTTAGGTCTGCTTGGAGTATTAGAGAAGATGTTTGTTTATGGATTCAGGGGCCAGGGAACGAGTTGTGCAATTGGCTTGTAATGCCTATGTATGGCTTTGGACAGAAGGGTGGTAAGATCTACACTCAATGTGTGTGGTCCAGCACAGGGGAGAGCCACTAAACTAATCCAGAGAGATGACCTGGGAAGATACAATGTATTCTTGTGTACAGACCTGCTTTGGTGGAACACGAAACCCCGCTGACCAGTAGAGAGTCATCCCTAAGGAGTAGACGTGCGTCTGCCCAAGAGAAAAGCACATGGTTAGATGTCAGGCATGTGACTCCACAGGCCAGCAGGCCAAGTGCAGCAGTTTCCACACGGAAGGGGTGGGAATCTGGCTAGCCCAGAACCATCTGTACCTCCTTAACCTTTCCTGCCTCCCACGCTGCGGGCTAGAAATTTGTTTTCTAGCAGTAACTATGACTCCCAGATTGGTAAAAAGTAAGAAAGAACATCTGTTAGGGTACTTCAGGAAAAAAAATAAAAATGATGCTTTATTGGGGGAAAAAAGAAGCATGTGACTGGTCCCACACATGTGCTGCTGATTCTATCTGTAATACCACATGATATATGGGGCCACAGCAGCCATTTTGCCACCATGTGGAAATAAGCATAAGGAGTTGAATAGAAAGAAATTCACCCTGAATCCTTGTTTATATCCCTGAGCTGCTGTCCACACCTAAATTCCTCCTTAAGTAACTAAAGACTAACGGTGGGGCTGGATGTTGTATCTGGGGCTTTCTGATTCTTGTAACCAAAGCCAGCTGGGCACTACAAGATAGGGTCAGTCGTACAACAAAGCCCTCTCTCTATCTTGTCAGAAAATGACACAATATAACAGGAAGAGCGTGGTCAGACTTCTTGAAGCTCCTTGTTTTTTTGTTTTTTTTTTTTTGTTTTTTTTGGTTTTTTTTTTCGGAGCTGGGGACCGAACCCAGGGCCTTATGCTTGCTAGGCAAGCGCTCTACCACTGAGCTAAATTCCCAACCCCGAAGCTCCTTGTTTTTAAAGTGAGCATTTGGACTACAAAAGTACATGGAAGTGATCACTATCAGGCCAATTTATAATGATGATGATGATGTCGCGATGATGGTGATGGTGATGATGATGATGATGATGATGATGATGATGATGATGACGATGACGATGACGACGACGACGAATGAGGGTTTGCCTGAACCAGACTCAAACATGGGATTGAATCCAAGCCCTAGAGCTGATGTCCTTGCCCCCAGACCTGTGGGCTCCAGATGAATGGATGTCCTTTTGGTTGATAACCATTGTCTTGAAGATTGTTTTCTCAGGAAAAGACATGTGTTCCTAACATGGGTAGAGCTCTGGAAGAGAAGCTCCTCAAGTAGCAAACCGTGTGTAAAAAGCTATGGTTCCTGGAGGAGACAAGGGGTTGATTGCAAGTGACTTTGAGGTCCCATGTCATAGAAATGAGGAGTGAATCATGTCACTTGTGCCAATAAACTATTGTCTTTATCTGAAATTGCATCCCTAAAACCCAGCCCTACCCCCAGAACCAGTATGGGAAAGTTCCCAAGCTTCATCTTCATAGCAGTGACCCTGATCAGAAGTAGGGCAGCCTTTGAGCACAGCAGAGGCTCTATCCACACCCAGGACTGTCTGGATTCCAAAGCTCTGTCTGAAATGTCCTGGGTACAGAGCTGAGCCCAAAAGGCTCTATCCCAAATCCTAAATACAGTCTACAGAGTGACACGGGAGAAGAGAAGGCTGGGGAGAAGGTTTTTGACCCTGGCTCTGTGCACAAGAACACATCTGCCTGCTCAGAGGATGAGGAGAGGTAAGGAAGCCTAAGGGGCTCCCAGCTAGAGACTTGCCCACATCTGCCACCTGCTCCTGGTCTAGACTTGGGAATGGTGCTGGATGCATTCAGGGATGGTTCTGGATGCACTCAGAGATGGTTCTAGATGCATTGCTCAGAGTAAGCTGTCAGTCTCAAAATGCAGCCAAGGCTTGGGGAGAGTCCTAAGCACAGCCCCTGCTGG
Source organism: Rattus rattus (assembly GCF_011064425.1). NCBI lineage: Eukaryota > Metazoa > Chordata > Mammalia > Rodentia > Muridae > Rattus > Rattus rattus. Next base: position 9,250,390 of record NC_046166.1, on the reverse strand, counting down.
GACCACTATGCTCCCGACCTTCCAGACACCCCTCACTCCTCATGCCTAGTTGGAGGGAGAACTGATGTGGTGGACGGAAAGGAACCGTGGTCATCAGAACAGTTTGGATGTAGTAGACCAAGAGAGCAGATGACCCTGCCTGCTTCGTCTTCCTAAGGAGTCAGAGGAGACTGCCTTCAGCCTCTCCCGGAGTCACTCCAGAGGCCAGGCAGAACAGAGGGGTAAGTGGCCAATACAAACACTTTCCAGATTCCTTAGAACCCAGTCCCACCCCACACTGGCTCTCTCTGACTCAGACTCACTGTCATTTTTTCCCTAACTAGCTAGCATCTTCGCAGCATTCCTGCCCTGTTCTGGATTCAGCCTCTTCTGGCCTTAGAATTCCCCAGGGCCTGACACTTCTGCATGGAGGAGGAAACAAGGGAGCTGGATTCTCTCTAGCTCTGGACTGCTAGGGCACAGGAGCAGCTGGACCTCCCTCGAGTCAAACTGCCATGGGAAGTGCTGGAGGTCACAGGGACGTCCCCAACATCACTTCATACCTGTTCAGCTCAGCTCCTCTACAAGACAGGGTCTGAGGGTGCTTCATTTAGAAGCTACAAGCTCAGAGCAACCAGAGTATGGAGGAGGGAAAGAGAACAAGGGCAGATGTGGTATATAGAGTCACCATGCTGCCACAGAGCCCAAGAACGGACAGCAGACATGGCTCTCTAGCTCTCAGAAGCCATCTCCAGAAGGTGTGAAGAGATTGAACACTTTAAATCCATCCGACCATGAGGGGAAAGAGGAGAGCGGATTTGCCCTCCCAGTCAGCCCTCTTGCCCACCACTGGCAAGGGCTTGTCCATGTTGGCTATTAGCCCCCGAATTTGCATATTGCCTTGGTGTGTCCTTGTAGAAAACCAGAGCTCAGAGTCAGGGTGACATGTTCGCTGAGTCGAAAACATGACAGGCAGCTTAGCCCAGGTGGGGCACCAAGCAGGAGGTGCCAGTGGAAGTCTGAGAAGCAGCTGTCTCCATCTGCCCAGAGGCCCAGTGAGTCACCCAGGGATCTCACAGCAGGGAGGGTGAGCAGGCCTGGATGAGCAGGCCTGGAGGAAGGAAGCCCGCGCAACTGGTGCTCCATGTTTCCATCATTACGGTATAACTTGGAGCTACACAGAACCTGATGAACCAAACCTGGAAGGGCCATTCTCTTCTCAGAGCCCTAAGGGAGAGCAGCAGCATTCCAGGGTGGTCCTGGGAGGAGCAGCACCCCAGATCCACAGGTTTCCCATGAAGGGCCAAGGAAGAAGGGCTGTGCTCACCCAGCACTGTGTGGTTGCCTTGAGCATTCTGAAATGGGAGTCCTTTCCTTCTTTCTTTCTTTCTTTCTTTCTTTCTTTCTTTCTTTCTTTCTTTCTTCCTTTCTTTCTAGCTAAAAATATTAGAACATGTTGCTGTTCAGAAGGAAAACATTTTTTCACTGAGGAAATCCAATCTTTGCTGATGCCACCATCAGCATAAGGCGCTTAGCATGGTTTTTATTGTTGTTGTTGTTGTTGTTGTTGTTGTTGTTGTTGTTATCATTATTATTAGCTTTTGTTCATTTGTTTTGTTTTGTTGGTTTATCAAGACAGGGTTTTTTTGTATGGCATTGACTCTCCTGGAACTCAATTTGAAGACCAGGCTGGCCTTGAACACCTGCCTCTTTAGTGTTAGGATTAAAGGTATGAGCCACCACCACCCAGCTTGGCATTTTTATTCTCTCTCTCTTTCTCTCTCTCTCTCTCTCTCTCTCTGTGTGTGTGTGTGTGTGTGTGTGTGTGTGTGTGTGTGTGTGATGTATATACATAATGGAGGTAGTGCATATACCCATATGCACACTCGTGGAAGCCATCGACAGACGGACAATTAGGTACCTTTCTTTAGCACCCCCTCTTTACTTTTTGAGATCTCTTACTGAACCCGGAGCTTAACAGTTGATTAAACTGGCCAGCCAGCTAGGCCCTGGAATCCTGCCCCCTCCATCTTTAAGCACTGGCATTATGGGTATGCAGCAGCACACCTGACTTACTGCATGCTTACATGCAAGCATGTTAACCAGCAAGCCACCTCCCCAGCCCCCGACACTGTTTGTAATGCTGACAATTAAGAGCATTAGGGAAGATCCAAGAGTTACATTAGTATCACTTAACTGACTGAGAAACTTGGGTTCAGTGAGGTTCATCTGCCTTGTCCAAAAGCTACTAAGTTGCTGTCAAGAAAGCATAGGAACAACCCGTTTTAAGCCCACTCTTCCTCAGAATTGGTGCGGAAGCAGAGAGTTTTGGGTGTCTCCCCAGGAGAGGCGGGATACCACACCTACTTGAGATGCGTCAGGCCGCTCCTCCTCATCTGGTCCCTGTAGCAGTTCGGGAGCCTTGAATGGTGCAGCCTCTATGTGAGAAACATTGTCTTGGAAAGAAAGACTTCCGGCTGCAGAAAGCAGGAGTGACCAGGGGCAGACCACATAGTCTGAGGAATCTGAAAAGGAGGCAACGATGGGGTGTAGGTACAGGGCCAGTGTGGCCAACAGCACTTGCTCTGAAGACTGATTCTGACCTATATAGACACAGAACAGAATAAACTCCACCCAGCACATAGAAAAGTGTATTACAAAAGGTACTGTGGGGCTGGAGAGATGGCTCAGTGGTTAAGAGCACCAACTGTACTTCCAGATGTCCTGAGTTCAGTTCCCAGCAACCACATGGTGGCTCACAACCATCTGTAATGGGATCTGATGCCCTCTCCTGGTGTGTCTGAAGACAGCAGCAGTGTACTTGAATACATTAAATAAATAAATCTTTTTAAAAAAAAAAATAGGTAGCTGTAACAGGACAAGAATTTAGCACCTACATCTGAATCTAACAAGAACCTGAAATTTTTAAAGACAAGCTAGAAATTGCTTTAGACCTGAGTTCCTTGCAGCTGGTCCAGGGCCTGAGGCAGCTGGGCATGGCACCGATCTACAACAGTTAGATCCCTCAGGACAGGAGCCAGGAGTGAGGGTTCAGGGGGAAGAGAAGCTAAGGCATAGGTCTGCAGCCTCCCTGCACTGGCTGGCTCTGGAACCCAGCGCCCAGCAGAACCTGTGCGTTCTCACATGCCCTGATGCTGATGCTGCAGCGGCTAAGTCAGGGGGCTCCTGAGTTGATACCTAAGCGTGGGTTCTCTGTATTTCCTTCATCTGCCACCGGACACCTCATAGCTCTCAATCGCCTTTTCTCATCTCCTTTAACCATTTCTAGGAACAATTCTTCCCAGAAGAGGCTTTGCAGAGACCTCACAGGAAGCAGAACTCTCCTACCTTGTCCAGGAGACTGTAATATGAATATGAAATGACCAAGTAGGGGCACCTCTGTCTTGGACTCAGCCTCGGGACATGAAAGCCCTTCTGTACCTCAAGGCCTGGCCTCACCCTTTGACTATTTTCTCAAGGACCTGTCCTCATAGGTACTGCAGGCTCCGGTCTTCCTGTCCACACTCCATCAGTCTGCTCATCTGAGTGTGCCCATATTCCATAGGGCCCCTCCTAATGCCCATGCTCTCTGTGAGTTATCCCCTGACAATTGCCTCTGTCCCACCTGGACATGACTGCTGGCCAGATAATTCAGGGACCTTCATCATACTGAGCTACAAGTACAGACCCACCATCAGAGCAACACCCAATCCAAGGAGGGGGGCAAGCTCTCCACTCCAAGGATCTATGAGGAATGTCCTGACACCTTCGTTATCTCCACGTCGAACCTTGGTGACTGTTCATGTTAACCTCCCTTGTTTAGAACATGGGTTCTGCCTTCTGATGGGCTAGAGTCTGACAGAGCAAGTACGGGCACGTCCCAAGTGTTGGAAAGGGCCGATGTTGCTGCCTCTGGTCTCTCTCTGTAAGCACCAGGTAAGCCCACAGCAGAGGTATAGCCTTTGATTCTTGGTTCTTTGGTTGTGTGGTTAAAGCCTTAACCGCCTTGGCCACCTTTCACTGCACCTGCCTGGTGGGTACCATTTGTGGTCTGGTTCTAAAAGCTTAGAGTTGATCACAGATCAAGAAGATAAGGAAGCTTATTTAGAAAGCTTTGCTTTCAGTGTCCTGTGACTCCGTTGCCCCAAACGCTCTCTTACCATTACGGAGGTCTTCCAGGAGTCGCTCAGCAGCCAGTGACAAAAGGGACCAGATTTCCTCCTCAGACAGGGCTTCACCTCTGACCTGCAGAGCACTGGCAAGTGTCACAGAGGCCACACTCATGCCTGCGAAGACACACACATGACAGAGCACTGTCATTTGGGAAATGCTCCATCACTCCAATTACTGGGTACTGTGTGGACATCCGGCTTCCATCCCCGGCATCTTTGAAGCACAGGGTAATCAGCCTAGAGAAGGAGAGGCGTTCGCTATACGTGGCCAGAGAGGTCTGTGGCTTCTTAGTGAATGAGCAATAGATTGATCGATTAACTCTCAGAAAAAGAAATGGGCTGAAGACTGAAGAGATGGCTCAGTGGTTAAGAGCAGTGACTGCTTTTCCAGAGGTTCTGAGTTCAAATCCTAGCAACCATCTCACAGCCATCTGTAATGAGATCAGATGGTCTGGTGTGTCTGAAGACAGCTACAGTGTATTTATATATAATAAATAAATCTTTAAAAAGGAGAAGAAACAATTAAAAAAAGAAGTGACAAGAAATGTGTACCAAGTATCTCTCCTCCAGGAGAGTTCCCTGTACCAAGGAGTGTTTATTACCTATACTTCATCTCTGTCTGGGAAGCAAGACTCACAGACATTTTAGCCTGAGACACATGAGTACACCTTCGTTAGCAGCCACCACTGGAGCTGGCTGCAAGTGTCACCACAGGCCTTTCCACCAGCGCTTGCCTGCAGAGGGAGAATCTCCCCAAGGAAACAAGAGTCTAACTTCCAGAACTGGAAGGATGCACAAAGTAGCTGGGGGAAGCACCCCTGCCAGGAGAGCCACTCTGTTTCCTTCTAGAAGGATCCTTTAAACCAAAGCTGACATTTCAACTTGCCCCACCCCCAACCCCAAGACACCCTCGCTAATCTCCAAAGCCCTGCTGGAGGCAGCAGGAAGGCTTAAAGCTTTTCCTAATCTGTTTATGGAGGCAGAGTACTTGCTGCTCCTGAAGGCAGGTACGCCTTGTGGAGCTGGGTAGCGAGCCCACAGGCAGCCCCAGCCTCCAGGCGCTGAGCAAAGCTGACTATTCACCGGTTGCTGGGGGTGGCAGCCGGCTCATGGCTCTTCCAAGTGCACCCGGACACCTGGAGGGGACACTGAGAGCTGTGATTTATCACAAGGACTCTATGAGGGCACCTATGGTCTCAGGTCACTGAGGGGGACTCTAGCCAGCCCAAGCATGGCAAAATATGGCTCTGGCAGTCCTTGTCCTTCTCCCTGATTCCCTCTGCCTTGCTGGAAATCCATTAGATTCCATTCCTCATGCTACCCACCAAGGTCTATTCCCTTATTTGGCCACTTCCTCCTCCTGAGGCTGACTACCAAGGTCCAACTACGTAAGTACTGAGGTTCAGCTAGCAAAGAATTGAGGTCCAGCAATCAAAAGCCCCCTTTGGCTAACCTAATTAACATCCCCAATTAAAATTAAACACCTCATCCAAACATGGGGTTTCCCCATTTACCTTGACAAACCACCATTTGCTGATGGGCAGTGTTTGTCTCCTCTCCTATCCAGCCAGAAGCAGTCCTTGGTCCTCACAGAACGATGGGTTATCCTCCTCTCCCTTGTTCCCTTCCCCTTCCCCCCTCTTCCTCTTTCTTCTGTCTTTGTCTCTTATTCCCTGTCCTATGTCCGTCCTGGGCAAATAAATGACCTTTGAGCCGACTGACTCCGAGAGTCCGGCACCTACAGACACAGACAAGAATCAATCCCAGCAGCCAGGTGAACGTCTGAGGTGCTTCGTGTTCCGGTTCGCCACATGGTTGCCTGTGTTTGTCAGAATCACGCCACGCCCATGTTTGTAGTCATATATGTCCACTCAAATCTTCTGGAGATGAATTGGGACTCAACCCAGGCCATTCCTTACTTTTTCCCTTTTTTTCTCTGTTCCATTCTCCCTTTCTCTCTTTCTTTTCCCTTTCTTTCTTCAAAAGTTGTCAAAGAACTATGAGTTAAACATTCCCATTTATCTGTCTGTTTCTAACTGTAATCACACTGAGTGGCTACTTGGATTCTCAGACAAAACTCTCGAAATTCCAGGGGGAAGCCAAGACCAGAAGAAGAAAAATACCAGCCACAGTGTAAATCTGTTAGGGAGGTGGCTCCTGGAGAAGTCTTTTCCATTCAGCAATGCCAAGGAGGCACGGGTTTTCCAGAGGACCCCTGAGCACTGGCCTAGACCTCACTACTTCATAAAATATAGCTCAAAGCCAGTTGTAGATTTCACTTAGTTCTCAAACCATACCCTTTCAAGAAAGCAAAAGAGAAAACACAGGGACCCAGACTGGTTAAAGGTTTTGTGAACTTAATACCAAGAACACGATCTATAAAGGGATGTTTAACTGATAAATAGGACATCAGCGGAATTGAATTTTTTGCTCTGAGAAAAAAATCCCATGGAGAGTATGAAAAGCAAATTTTACTAAGATAAAATATTCTAAAACCACATGACCGAAAAGACACACATATTTAGAGTGCATATTTTTAAATTCTCACAATCCATCAATAAGAAAATGATGCGGACACAGCTCAGTGGTCAACATCTCTTGCTGCCTTAGCGTGAGGACCTGAGCTGAAAGCTCAGAGCGCCTGTAAAAGCTGGCTGCCCTGTAAGAGCCTGTAGTCACCCGTACCATGTGGGAGGGGCAGACAGGCGAATACCCAGTTCAGGAGCCAGGTAGCCTGGCATACAGACAGGCAGCCCTGTCCGGGGTTGAGGGGCCCTTCCTCAAACAAGGTAGACGTTAAGGGCCAACCCCAGGGTCATTTTCTGACCGGTACGCACGTGTCATGATAAGTGTGTATCCGCATAAAGACTTGCTCAGTTGTACAAATTCACACACACACACACACACACACACACACACACACGAAAGAAAATAAATAGTATAATTAGAAAATGACACAAGCATGTCCCCAGAGATATTTATACGGATACCAAATTAAACCCATAAAAATATATTAGACATCATTAGATATGAGAGAGATGCAAATTAAAGCCACGGTGACATGATAGTGTAAACCCACTGGGATTACTAAGATAAACATTTGTCACAACCCCAAACCCTAGTGAGCGTGCATAGGAACCCAATCTTCACACAGCCAGTGAGACTGTGAAGCCGACGGGTATGCTGGAAAACAGCTTGATAGCGTCTTATAAAATCAGGCGTGCAATTGCTGTATCACCCAGCATAAACAGGTAAATCCAGACACGTATGTAAACACACATGCTCACGTGCACTCAGGAACCATCGGAGTGGAGTGTGAAAGCTCTGCTCACGCTCATTGGGGTTGGTGACCCCAGACACGTGATGTGCGAGGGCACGCAGACACACACGGGCTGAGACAGTCTCAAAATTCAAACACCGAACCCCTGCAGAAAGGTCACGCTGCGCCCAAGAGGCGCATTGGACTGTGTCAGAAATGCTGCTGCAAAGTCCAAATGGCAAATGTGTAGATCAAACAATTGGGGTCCTCAAGGAAGACAGTATTTAAAGAAAGCAAAGGAAGAAAGGGAAGGAGGAAGAGACGGAGGGAGGGGGGGAGATAAGAAGAGAGGGAGGGAGGTAAGTCACAGAATGTCAAAGTAAGAGCCTTTCTAAGTCTTCCTGTCCACAGAAGCAGTGAGAAAATGGCTCCCTCAGACGTCACAGGGCTAGGCTGTGACCCCATTCTCTGACCTCGTTATGACCTGAACTGTCAGCATGACCCCTGGAAAGCTCTCAAAAGATTTATCTGTACTGGGGCTGGAAAGATGGCTCAGCAGTTAAGAATATGTACTGCTCTTGCAGAGAACACAAGACTTTTAAGAAGTAAAAGCAAAATCTTGAAGCTAGCCTCCAACGATGCTCTAAAAAGAAAAGAATGGTCTGCACTGACCCCATTCAGAGTTCCTCCGGTGCCAACAGAGGTTTCTATAGAGGCCGATTTTTTAAACAATCAGCATTGACTATTTAACGTTGCAGCCGTCCACGATCACGATGGGATTTGCACAGATAGCCAGTTCGTCAAAAGCCACCAAGCAGCCGGCCACTGAGAAGACATCAGCCGACTTGAAAAGTCTTCCAGCATTGCCAAGAACCTAGAAGTCCCTTTGACTTGTAGAACTGCGTCCCAGCTTGAGGCGGTACATGCGGTCCAGGCTCTAAACATTTACCTCCAGCTCACCGTTAGACACTGCATGGGTAGGAAGCAGATGCCGAGTCAGATTTGTGGGCTGAAGGCACACCCTTTCATCTCTCAGAGATCTGCTGGGAGCCCGGACGTCCTTGTGCTTAAAGATAAGCACAAAGGCAAGCAGGAATGCTAACCGTGCAGCACGGTCTCTCCTGAGAGACATGTACAACCTGTTTTCCACCCCGAGGGTGGGCATGGAGGTAGATAATAGACTGGTGATATGTGCTATACATAGGTCCAGGCCATCCCAACCTCCAACAACCAGGACCAGAGGACTAATAGCCCAAATGACCTTTATCTGTGTGACCTACGACCTAGACCACGCCAGATCCTCCCCTAGGCCCTTAAGATAACACATGTAGAGTACCTCTAGAACCCAGCTTCATGGAAGACTCGAAATACACCTTGAGTTTTGACGCAGCATGGGTACTTGTGCCCTGGGGATTGTGTTACACCAGGAAACTTTCTTCCCAAATTGTATTGTACTTAAACACGCCTGCAATAAAGCTGCCCAGAGTCTAAATTTAGTGGTTTGAAACAACTCAGCTACTGAGTCTTGTTGAACTGGATTTCCTTCTTGCCTCACAGGGATCAACAGTCTGCTGGCTTTGGTGTTTGCAGAGACCCCTGCAGAGAGAGACCCCTGCAGAAAGAGACCCCTGCAGGGACACCCACGGAGAGAGACCCCTGCAGAGAGAAACCCCTGCAGAGAGAGACCCCTGCAGAGAGGGATCCCAGAAGAGAACCAAGCAGAGAGAGAGAGAGAGAGAGAGAGAGAGAGAGAGAGACCCCTGCAGAGAGAGACCCCTGCAGAGAGAGACCCCTGCAGAGAGAGACCCCTGCAGAGACCAGAAAGACATGTTGGATCCAGGTATTTAACGATGACAGTCTTCACCAACCTTCAGTAACTACTAAATTAATTGAGTGGAAACCCCAGCAGTCACACATAACAGAATGCAGGGCTTGGAAAGAAGTTAAATGTGTAAATAACAAGGAAGAACAACCATGGCACTCCTAGACAAGAGCAGGACGGAGGTTTAGCCAGACGCGCCTTTTGTATCATTGAAAATCGTATTTTCAATACACTCTCCATGCATCCCAAGGAGGAATGTTACCATAGGGGGCTGGAAAGATGTCTCAGTGGCTGAGAGCATTTGCTGCTCTTGCTGGGGACCAGAGTTCAGCTCCCAGCATCCTCGTGGTGGATCACAACTGTTTGTAACTCCAGTTCCGGGGAATATACTGGACTCCACTGGTACCACACTCATGTGGTGCATGAACACACATGCAGATAAAACATGTATATACATAAAATACAAAGAAATAAATCTTTTATTAAGCAGCCCATAAATAGAACAAAAAGACAGACACGTCATCGTTCCTAAGGAGACCCAAATATTGGACGTACTAGACAAAGACTTTATATTAGCTGCTTGAAAAGAGCTCCCGTTGCCAACAGAAATGGTGTCTAAAGAACTGAAGGAAAGTTGGGCTTTATCCCCTGCACTCAGGGGGCCGAGGCAGGTGGATCTCTTGAGTTCAAGGCCAGCCTGGTCTACATGGTGAGGTCCGGGAAAGCCAGGGATTTGTAGAGAGACCTTGTCGAAGAAGGAGGAGGATGTGGAGGAGGAGAAGAGGAAGAGGAAGAAAAGAAGACAGGAAGAGGAAGAGGAAGAACAGAAGAGAAAGAAAAGAAGAGGAAGAAGAGGTGAAGAGGAAGAAGAGGAAAAAGAGGAAGAACAAAGAACTGAGGGAAAGCAGTAGAAGAGCACAGCAGCAACAAGGTAGAAAATCTAAGCAAAGAGACAAGTGCAGTGGCTAAAATGACTCAGAGGACTTCAAAAGCTGAGGTCATCAAAAAGTAGTGAGCTCCAAAGCAGGGCAATGAAGATTATCAGCGTAGGAAAAAGGGAAAAAATTAATGAGGAAAAATGAGCAGCTGCTCAGCTCTCTGTAGGACACCCTCAGCCTAACTCACGTCCCAGGAGTCAGAGTCTCTGGGAGAGGAGAGCAAGCCCGGAGCAGAACCACGCTGACTGTAATGAAAACATTGAGTTAGCATAGGAGGAGAAGCTCAGTGAGACCCATGGAGTACCACGTCTTAATTAAGCAGCCAGCGAGGAACTAAGGAACAGTGAAAGGAGCAAAAAGGAAGAGGAACAGGCAGCAAACCCTCAGTAAAACACGCACAGCTGATTTGTCGTCTAAGCCCATGCTGGTGCAGGGACCTGACAGAGCGATCCATTCGATGTGCAGGGAAGGAAAGGGCTGTCCAGAATTCTGTCCCCAATAAAGCATCCTTCAACTTAAAGGAGAGGTGCTGGAAAGACGGCATAGAAATTAACATTTCCCCCTCCTGTAAAAGACCTGAGTTTGGTTCCCATGACCCAAGTGGCAGCTCACATCCACCTGTATCTGCCAGTTCCGGGAGATCTGGCACCCAGTGCTGCCCTCTGTGGGCTCCTGCACACTCATGGTGCATGTAAACTCAGGCAAGAGCATGCGTGCACACACACACACACACACACACACACACACACACACACACGCATGCACACCAAGTAAGTCTAAAAGGGAACTGAAAACTGGATTAAGGCATTCCCACAGAAACACCAACCCTAATTCGTTGCTGGTAGGTTTGCCCCGTCCCCCAAGAACTAAAGGGACCCTTCAGACTGACATTAGCCATGCTAGACAGTGACTCAGATCCTCATGAGAAGTAAGAGCTCCAGGAAAGGTGACAGAAGCAAGGTCAGTTGCAACCCTTGATTTAAAAGGAAGAACGACATCCAACGTGAACCTCGCGCATGCTCACGAGGGCCGACCTCTCTTGTTGCCAAGGCTGAGAGGTCCTGGAGGCCTGAAGCTGTGGTTCTCATTATGGAAAGCGACACTATCACGGCATCCACAGTGAGGGCAGCCCCATTCCTGTCCTCACACCTGTTCGAAAGCATAACCATGAGTCTTTGCAGGAAGAATGTGCACATGCACTTGTCTGTGCAAACTCTCTGCCCGCCAGGCTCCAGGCCTGCAGCAGTGTGTTTAGACCTGCCCAAGGATAGCTGGGAGCCAGAGGATTGTGTAGAAGCATCCAGAGTCCTGTCTTCCCTTAGCCGCAACCTTCTGCACCAGCCACACGTGAAAGTCACCCCAATGGACAGTAGTAGCCCTTGTGGATCCACTTTACAGACTCCACTCCAGGCCCATCATCAAGAACCAACCTGAAGCCTCAGTAAGATTTTCTTCAAAGGTGGTCTGGAGCCAGTTGACCTTTTCCTCCAATGAGAACAAGAGCCCACTCCCCTAGTACTTACTGGATGTCAAGACAAATTCAGCGTGTTGATTGGATGGGTCGTTTCAGCCCTGTTACAGAATGTGAATGGCACTGTTGTCACACCCACTTCACAAATGTGGGAACTAAGGGGCAAAGATAGAACGACTTGGCCAGCATCACATGGCTTTGGGTTTAGGCCTGTGTTTCCGGTTTCCAGGGCCATGCACTTTTTCCCCAGTCTGCTGGCTGTGGGGACAGCAGGAGGCACCTTACAGAGCAGCGGTCTGGAGAATGTGCAGCCGAGAAGCCTTTCATCACACCATGATGCCTCTGGGCTTCTCTCCAAGTTCCTCTGAATGGTCTGGTGGGCAAGGTACTGCTGTGCAACGAGCTAAAAAGGGTGCCATTAACTATTAAAAGAATACAGGGTTGCATTTCACAGACCAGTCTGGTCAGCCGGCTAGTGAGGAGTCTCTGAAAAAGCACAAAGCCAATGGGCACTGCTCTGGCCAATGCACAACCCCCATCTCATCTCTCATGAACCTTCCTGTATCTCATCTCCATGGACCTCATTATCTGAGGCCTTCTGGAGTCCTCTCAAGGCCTAAGATCCCTCCTGCCATCCCAGGCTGGGGTATGCATGCACACAGCCAGCCCTGTGTGTTTCCAGGCTTTCGTGCATCCTGCCTGCCAAGATCCGTTTTGGTTAATCTTCAGCCTTCAGCAGCCTTCCCCCGGTTTGGTGCAAGCTAACACATCCTACTGCCCACGGCCTTTAGTGCTCCTCACATGGATCATGGAGACAGAGGCTGGAATTTCATCTGTGAGGCTGTCTGGGCAATGCTCTCCGAGACTCGCTTTATTTAATATGTGTTTGTTAAGGGCATAGTGTACCTGAAGTCAGTGTAGCCCCCTCCCTTTGTGAGGGCTGGGGACAGGCATGGGAAAACAAGCCACACACAGGTAAGCAAACACAATGCCTCCATCTCAGACTGACAGGCTGCAGAGAGAGACTGAGGCAAGCTGATGTACGACAGCAGACGGTTACAGGGAGGGAGAGGGTCCTTTAACAGAATATCAGGGAAGGAATTTTGGGAGGTGGCCTTTGAGCTGAGACTCAGAGGTTGCAAAAAAACACTCTATGAGGGTAGGGTGGGTTCTAGCAAAGAATGGACACAAATATCCTTAGGATTGACAGAGTTTGAGAATGCAAGAACCCTGCATGGTGGAGACGGTGGTGAGAGGGCAGAGGACAGAGATGGGACAGGAGGCAGAGTCACAGAGGTCAGCAGGAGCAGGATGAGGTCTTGCCTAGCAGCAACAGGAAGCTGGCTGCTGGCTGCTGCTGGGCAGGGCACGTGCAGTTGGAGCAAAGGCAGGCTGGAACCTCGGTGCCCAGGCCTGTGACTGAGCAACTCTCAATCTCTCTCCCCCTCCCCCTTTTCTCCCCTCCCCCTCCTCCTCTTGCTCCTCTTCCCCCTCTGCCCCATCCTCTCTTTGTGTGCAACACAGATCACCTTGTCTGTGCTTCACCCATCTCGTGAATGCATGGTCTTCATCACTGACAAGGCTCCTACCACCCCACTGCAGGAAGAATCCTGCATCCACACGCCCCTGGTGGCCGCCAGACAGGCCACCTGTCCCATGTATGTTTGTTGTCAAGCTATTGGGCAGAATCGACCAGATGCTGGCTTTGAAGAGGTAAGCGCCTCTGCTGGCCCTAAGTGTCTTTTGACTGAGTACTGGCCTTGAGCAGTACTGAATCTCCCTGCCCCCTCTCCAGCTTCCATCAAAGAACATGGCTCTTAGAGGGATGTGTAGCCCTCTGGAAGGCCCTGAGAGGGAAGTTGGGCCCAGGACTCTAGGCTCTGCTCTTATCTCTGGGGGTTCAGGGCACATGCCCACAATATAAAGGCATGAATATCCTTAGGATTAACAGAGTCACAGCCACAGGAGGTAGACTGTGGACAGTGCGTGACGCCTCCTGTCCCATGGCAGCGGTGGCCAGGCACTGCCCTACCATCTATTTTTTTTTTTTTTTTTTTTTTTTTTTTTTTTTTTTTTGCTCTTTTTTTTTTTTTTTATTATTAACTTGAGTATTTCTTATATACTAGTGTTATTCCCTTTCCGGTTTCCGGGCAAACATCCCTCCCCCTCCCCTTCCTTATGGGTGTTCCCCTCCCAACCCTCCCCCATTGCTGCCCTCTCCCCAACAGTCTAGTTCACTGGGGGTTCAGTCTTAGCAGGACCCAGGGCTTCCCCTTCCACTGGTGCTCTTACTAGGATATTCATTACCTATGAGGTCAGAGTCCAGGGTCAGTCCATGTATAGTCTTTTGGGTAGTGGCTTAGTCCCTGGAAGCTCTGGTTGGTTGGCGTTGCTGTACATATGGGGTCTCGAGCTCCTTCAAGCTCTTCCAGTTCTTTCTCTGATTCCTTCAACGGGGGTCCTGTTCTCAGTTCAGTGGTTTCCTGCTGGCATTTGCCTCTGTATTTGCTGTATTCTGGCTGTGTCTCTCAGGAGCGATCTGCATTCACATTTTGATCATCCGTCTTGAGTTGCTCCTACCATCTATTACTCCCTCCTCCTCTAACGATCCCAGCATCTGCACTGCCTTCCATAACCTCTGAAGTATTGGCTCCCTAGTTTTGATCTCGGGTCCTATATTATGTTCCCGTGGCTGTTGTAACGTCATCGAAGGCTTGGTGACTTAAAATAACAGAAACCCATTTTCATATAGTTTCAGAGGCCACAAGGCCGAAATCAGAGTGGATTGGATGCAGGGCCTCACTGCCTCCTGATGCTTGGCAGGGGCAGAGGTCAGGGGGCAAATTCTTTGCCTCCTTCAGTTTCAGAAGATTGTCAGAATTCCTGGGTTTATGGCCATGTCATTTGAATATTGGCTCTGGAGTCATGCTGTCTTCTCTGGCCCCATCTTGTGAGCACAGAGATGTGTGAAATCCACTTAGATAATCTAGAATATTCTCCCATCTCAGATGCTTTAACTTGATTGCAGCTACAGTCTCTTCTGCATAGAGAGCGGCCATCACTGTGTCCCTAAATGAGGTGTGGATCTCCCTGGGTTTGGTTTGTGGAGTTTTATTCAGGCCTTCTCTGGCCCTGCTTTCACTCCATGCTCTCTCTTTTCAGAGACACGATATGAGCTTTAGACATTGAATCTCCAGCTTTCTGACCCCGTGGCTGTGTGACCTTGTGAACTGGGAAATGCTTGACCTCTCTGAGCCTCGGTTTTGTTATCTGAGGACTAGGGTCAGCAGCTGCTGCATCACAGAACTGATGAGATTAAACTGAAGCACTCAGAACAGAAAAGAAGCTGAGCTCACCCTGACTCCTGTCCTTTTCCATCTCGGCTTCCCCCATCCAGACCAGGCTTTCAAGCATCAGAGCTCTGAGCAGCTTCCAAGACATTGACGTTGAAGATACAGTGTTAATTGTTTCCATCTGCTTGCTGGGGCTGAGGTACTGTAAACATCCCATTTTCACCCTCACTGAAACGCTTCAACTATCTCAAGGGCCCCCAAAATAGACACCCCAGAAGGAACCAGGGAGGGTGTGGGAGTTCTAAGAAGTCACAGCTTGCAGAAAGATCTTGTCCACACTGTTCGTTCCATAACCCGACCACCCTGCTACTTGAACCTTTGTAGAGTCATTGAAAACTATCCACCCACGGCCAAATCAAGATCCAGGAGGAGTTTGCCACTAGATAAGCTGCCTCTTCCTTCTCCACAAAGAAAAAGAGCCTTCGGTTCCACTTATGCCTTAATTCGGACTAAAAAACCCAGGGCTCTGCCCTTCCGGAGTTTTCTGCAGTGACCTTTGCATTACTGTGACCAAACACCTGACAGAAACAACTTAGAGAGGGCCAGACTGCCTTCATCGTAGTTTCAAAGGCACTCCCCATCATGGCGATGATCTCAGTGAACTTCATGACGGCAGCTCTTTCCATGATGCCTGTGGTGGCTTGAGCAGGCATGGCCATCAGGGAGTGGCACACGTTAAGAGGAATTAGGAGGTGTGATCTTGTTAAAAGAAGTGTCCACCTGGAATGTCCTTTGGGTTTTCAGAAGCCCAAGTCTGACCGTCTTAGTTAGGATTTCTATTGATGCAAAGAGACAGCAACTCTCATAAAGGGAAGATTTTGGCTGGGGCCAGCTTACAATTTGCAAGCTTAGTCTGTTAGCATCATGGTGGGAAGCAGGGCAGCACAGAGGCAGACTCAGTGAGGTAGCTGAGAGTTTTACATAGGATAAACTGGCAGCAGCAAGAGGGAAATACTGGGCCTGCCTTGAGCATTTGAAACCTCAAACAGTGCTACTCCCTGGTAACCAAAAGCATCCAAATGTATAAGCTTATGAGGGCCATTCCTATTCAAACCACCACACCGACCCAGCGGCTTTCTCTCTCTTCCTGCTGCCTACGGATCCCGAGGTAGAAATCCTGGCTTCTCCAGGACCTCCATAGACCTCTTTTGCCTGCCACCGCGCTCCCTGCCATGATGATCATGAATTAGCCTTGGAAACTGTAAGCAAGCCTCAATTAAATGCTTTCTTTTTATTTAAAGAGTCCCTGTGGTCATGGCGTCTCTTCATAGCGATAGAACATTGGCTAAGACAATGGTCAAACAGGAAGCAGAGTGAGAGGTGGAGCCAAGGCCAGTTAGGATCTTCATAGACCTGCTACTGGTGACCTAGTTAGGCTAGGCAGGTCCCACCCACTAGAAGGTTCCATAGTCTCCTGAGACAACTCCATCACAATGAATGAGACTTCAAGACATGAGTGTCTGGGGAACATTCCAGATTCATAGCATAGCAAGCAAATAGTGCCTGGAATCATACCAGCACTGCTTCTCCACGTGTATCTTTTTTCTTCCCCTCCCCCTATCCCCCCAAGTCCGAATGCCCCATGACCCACCCACAATGTGGAGACAGCACTACTGAAGCATGACTTTGAGCAAGGACACGCTTGAACTCACACTTCCTTGTCTGTAATGCTGAGGCACCGGTTCCCATGTAACAGGCTAGCACTGCCCAACTGCCCACCTCTCCTTGGTGCTCCAAGATGCATGGCCCTCTCACCTGTATTTTAGGTAATGGCACCCATCCAGAGATACAATTTAGAGCTATTTGTGGTAGCACCTCTTCTGTGCCCAAGTCTTCTGCTTACCATCTCTTGCATTTGCTATAGTCCCATTACCTTAAGAAATAAATCCCCCAATGCAAATCCATTTATTTACAAATGAAACCATTTGTTATTGTAGTAATGAGAAATTCACATCGTTAGTTGTAACTGGAAGGTAATTATAACCATTTCCTTTTCAATGGATTGAATTCATGACAGGTAATATTGCTCCAGAGGCCTGGTCTTTTCTTTTGAAAGAAGCAATTAGTTTGAGAAATGGGGGAAAGCCTGGGGTTCTAAACATACTGTCTTCCTGACATTATCTGAAAGTTTTAAAGTAAAATGTCAAAAACGTAACTCAAGGTTATTGACGCAGCTTCTGTTCGGCCCGTGCACAAGGGGTTCTATCTGCTCTCCCGGAAGTGCCACTTCAGCCTTTCTGAAGCCCCGTGGGACTCCTTCTATGTCCTCAGCATGAGCTGTGGGACCCTCAGCTGTCACACTTTATGATGATAAGTTGAGGAGAATACAGTGCTTGACCCTCATTCAAGGCAAGAAAAAGAGAGAGAGAGAGACAGAGACAGAGAGAGAGAGAGACAGAGAGAGACAGAGAGAGACAGAGACAGAGAGAGACAGAGAGAGACAGAGACAGAGAGACAGAGAGCAGACAGAGACAGAGAGAGACAGAGAGGAGACAGAGACAGAGAGAGACAGACAGAGAGAGACAGAGAGAGAGAGAGAGACAGAGACAGAGAGAGACAGAGAGAAGAGAGAGAGAGACAGAGAGACAGAGACAGAGAGAGACAGAGAGAGACAGAGACAGAGGCAGACAGATGGAGAGATGGAGAGACAAAGAAGCAGAGAAATGCAGAAAGAGAATATTTCCAGAGAAACTTAAATACAGTGGGTGAGAGAAAAACAAGAACAACTGACTCCTCAGATATTAGCTGGAGTCAGAGAAACAGAATCAGGAGGCAAAATGTGTGGGGGTGTGAATGTGAGTGTGGGGGGTGAGTGTGTGGGACCTGTGAGGGGGTGTGAGGAGGTTCCAGGAGTGGGTGTGTGAAGGTGGAGGGTATGAGGGTATGGGGGTGTGAGTGGTAGGGTGTGGTGGTGAGGGTGTGGGCGTGTGCATGGGTCTCTGCGTATCAATATGTGAAGCTGATTTGTTAAGAGGAATTGGTCCATGCTGTTATGAAGGTTGAGAAGTCACATGATCTGCCAGGTACAAACTGGAAACCTGGTGCCATGTTCAAGGGTTCAATCCAAGTTCAAGGGTTGTCCAAGGCCAAGGAGCCAAGAGAAGAGGTTATATAGTTCCCATTGTGAAGCAAAAGAGTTCAAGGAGCTAAGCACAGAGGAGATGAATTCTCCCTCCTTCCCCTGCTTTTCTCTCCATCCAGGTCCTCAACTGGCTAGATGAGGCCTTTCGCATTGGCAGGGGCCGTCTGCTTTGCTGAGTCCTCTGAATCAAATGGAGACATCCCAACAGACAGAGTCCAACTGGTGTTTAATATTAGTGGTCCAGTCTACTTGATACACAGCATTGACTGTTGTACTACAACTACAGTGAACAAACTGTAACTTCTAGGTAGACAAACGTGAACGCCCACACTAAAGGCCTATTCATCCCCTTTCATATTACCAAATACGCCATGCAGGGCTGTTGATGAAAATGTGCAAGATACACACACACACACACACACACACACACACAATCTCACACACACACACACAATCTCACACACACACACACAATCACACACACATACACACAATCTCACACACACACACACAATCATACACACACTCTCTCTCTCTCACACACACACACACACACACATACACAATCTCACACACACAATCTCACACACACACACATAATCACACACACATACAATCATGCACACACACACAAACACACAAACACACACAAAATCTCACACACACACACAATCACACACACACAAAATCACACACGCACAAGAGAAAAATATAATCTATAGAGACAAGACAAGTGATTCAGCCCATGAGTGGGCTCTGGAAAAATTTTGGAATTACCATGCTAGAGATAAAAAAAATAATAATAATTGCCAGGGGCTGGAGAGATTGCTCAGTGGTTAAGAGCACTGACTGCTCTTCCAGAAGTCCTGAGTTCAAATCCCAGCAACAACATGGTGGCTCACAACCATCTGTAATGGGATCTGATGCCCTCTTCTGGTGTGTCTGAAGCCAGCTACAGTGTACTCAGATACATACATATAATAATAAAAATATCTTCAAAAAAATAAGTGGCTAATACATTAAGGGCTCTAGTTTTTAAACTGGATAGTATGCATAAGTAATATAAGCAGAAAGGTAGAAATTCTAAAAACGAAATTAAAAATAATGCTCTCAATCAGCAGGATGATGCCAGGCCTGGCAGCATGACACCCATAACCGTCGGCACTCAGAAGTCTGAGGCAGGAGAACTGGGAGTTCAAGACTGATCCGAGGTTGAGAGAAAGTTCTAGAACAGCTGGGAATATAAGGAAAACACTGTCTCAAAAAACAAACAAGAAATAAAAATCAGCCACACTGTGAGAGAAGTGAAGATCACCTTCAGTGTTCTGAAGAAGGAGTCAATGCGGAGTTTCCTGGACTGAAACTCAAGGACAAGGCGGGAGACGCGAATGTGGAGCAGATTATCCCAATGCCTGTGTGCAGTGTGATCCTGTCTATTCTCTTCGGAAGAGAACAGTGGCAGACCTGTAACAGCTGAGCGGCTTCCAAATTGGTACCAGATGCAGACCGAGGACTTTTGAGGAGCATTAATCAGGACAGAAAATCAACATGTGGACATATCACACAGGAAGTATCGGAAGCCAAGCACAAGAAAATCCTGGGAGATCCCAGAGAGAAGCCACAGCTTAGCTAAAATGAGGAGGAGGAGAAGCATACTAGAGTTCCCTTAAAAAGGAACGCTCAAGCAAAAAGATGGTGAATCAAAACATCTGAAGTCCTGAAATAAGTCCGCTCACCTACAATACTGTGTCCAGCAAAAAGCAAAAACGTTTTTCAAAAGTTAGGAGATAAATTTCTCAGATAAGCGAACACAGAAAATTGGTCCCCAGAAGATCTGGCTTGAACAAACATTATCTTCAAAGAACAAGATAATTATAAATGCTACAAATTCAGATCTTTTATATTTTTATTTCCCTTATTCTTAGTTGATCTCTGAAACTAACTGTTCAAATGAGAGTAGTGACAAAGAATTGTCCAGTTAACAATTCACAATTATCCAGTCATACAGGATAGGAGAGAGACCAAGATTCCCTGCTCTCGGCTCCCACCCGCACTCTCAATTGTTTAAAAGTAGATGCAGGTGCACTGTAACTTTTTTACTGCAAACTCTGGCATGACCACTAGAAACATTTGCAAAAAGGAATATAACTGATATGGGACTAGAACCTTATCAATGGAACCTTATAAATGCTTAAGTGCGATTAGCAATGGTACAAAAAATAGAACATGTGCAAATCTTCTGGGGACACGGGATAGAGCAAAGTCATAAACATAGCCACTAGGAATTCAAGTGTGCCAATTATCACTTCAGTTATAAACGGTCTGGCCAGGACGGGAAGAAACTGACAAATAATTTTAAAAAGAAAACCCCACCCCACTGTTTATAAGAAACACATTTCAACATGAAAGAAACAGGGAGTGAAGCAAATAAAGAGAAATGACGGAAACTAAATGAAAATGGGCGAAGGAATGAAAATACGTTCTACTAAACACAAACGCGAGAAAGCTGAAGAGACGGTTATCATTTCAGAGCAAGGAAAACTGTCACCAACACCGCACCGTGACAGAGGTCAGTGCTCCAACAGGGCATTAAAAAGTCCTTAGTATGTGTGCACTAGACAGCAGAGGGCCAAAGCATTAGAGATACCCTGGTCAAGCCCTTATATATTGTTTGCAAGAATATAAATGACTGCAGCCTTTATGGAAATCAATATGCAGGTTCCTTTTTAAGAGGCTAAAATTAAAAGTTCTGTGGGATCCAGCTATGCCGCACCCGGCAGAGTCTCAGTCAGATTTGCACAGTAATATGGGCATGCCTTCGTGCACTGCAGCACTTTCAAACAGCCCAGATTTGGAATCAGCTTAGATGCCTATCAACAAATGAATGAGTAAAGAAAACGTGCTGTAGAAGCACAAATGAGGTTTAGTTGACCACAAACAGAAATGAAATGATGTCACCTGGAAGGAAGTGGATAAAGCTAGATATGTGATGTAATGGCAAAATAACCTAGGCGGGTGTGGCAACAGGGGAGTCCAGAGGATAAGACAAGGAGGGCAGGAAAGACAGATGTGCATGTTCCATGTGGTACGTGGGATCCAATTTCATGTATGTCAGGAGGGAGGCTGTCTGGGAGGCACAAGGGGACCAGCAGGAGGGCGGAGGAAGAAGAGAGAACAGTGGAGGGGAGAACACGAGCGAAGCTCGATGGTGTCCATGCTTAAACTGTTACGATAAAGCCCATTACACTGTATGCTGAACACGAGCGCACACACACACACACACACATGCACACACACACTCACATGCACATACGTGAGGCAAAAACTGGTAGAACTGAAGTGGGAAACAAATAATGCATTATTGTTTTTTAGATTTATTTATTTATTCTATATAAATAATAGCTGTAGACACTGTAGCTGTCTTCAGACACACCAGAAGAGGGCATCGGATCCCATTACAGATGGTTGTGAGCCACCATGTGGTTGCTGGGAATTGAACTCAGGACCTCAGGAAGAGCAGCCGGTGCTCTAACCACTAAGCCATCTCTCCAGCCCTAAACAACACATTACTGTTGCAGCTGGAGATGTTGATGTCTTCTCTCAGTAATTAACAGACTCAGCAGGCAGAAAATCAATAAAGATGTAGTTGAAGTGAGCACGCCATCAATCAACGGGTTCCAACTGACATCTTACAGGCTACTTTACCCACAGACTACATACTCTTTCCAGGCTCAAATAGGGCTTTCACCAAGGTCTACCAGAACTGTGCACCATAAAACACACTTGAACAAATTTACAGGTTCAAAAACCATATGGATAGATTCATGTGGGATTAAACTATACATCAGAAACACAGGAACTGCAGGGGTGGCTCAGCAAGTAACATCACTTTCTGCACAGCAAGGCAGGTTGGGATTCAGAATCCCAGCAACATGTGAATACCAAATGGCATGGCAGCCTGCGTGTAATACCACCTAGACTAGCCAAATCGGTGAGCTCTGTGTTCAAGTGGGGGACCCTTCCTCAGTATATAAGGCAGAGAGTGACTGAGAAAGACACTCGAAGTCAGTCTCTATCCTCTACAGGCACACACACATAGGTAGCAGACATACATGAGCATACATGCACACATACATACATACATGCATACATATATACATACATGCATGCACACATACATACATACATACATGCACACATACATACATACATGCACACACACATGCATGCACACATACATACATGCACACATACATACATACATACATACATACATACATACATATGCCCTAACACATGCAGCAGACATATACACACATACACACACACACACACACACACACACACACGCATGCACGCATGCACATACAGATGCGTGCACGGACATGCACACACTTATTGCATTAACAGAAAACATCTTTAAAATCTTCACATATTTGAGTATTAGGCCTCTTCATGGGGCAAGAAAAAAAATCCCAAGAGAAAAACTTAAAGCAATTTATATCACTTGTAATATATTTTATTTTGCGTATGGATGTTTTGCCTGTGTGTGCTTCCATGTACTCTGTGTGTGTGCCTACTGCCCACATATGCCAGAAGAGAGCATCTGATCTCCCGGGATGGGGGTTACAGATGGTTGTGAGCCACCATGTGGTTGCTGGGAATTGAACCCAGGTCCTCTGGAAGAGCTGCCAGTGCTCTTAACCACTGAGCCATCTCTCCACTCCTAAAATATGTTTTAATTAAATGAAAATGTGTGAGGTGCAATAAAAGCAGTGCTCATACAGAATGGTACAACACTGAATAAGCAACCCGGGAATGAATAAAGATCTGGTTCTACACTATGCCTTCTATGTGGCCTACAACGGAAGGAGGAGTATCATGAAGTTGAAGAAACAAGAACAAATAATAGAATTGGTAAAAGTCATAATCAAAACAGAAAATAGAGAACCCAAAAGCTTGTATCCTCAAATATAAATAAAATTGATAAACATGTAGGCAAAAGAAGCCAGGATAAAAGAAAAGGCACACACACACACACACACACACACACACACACACACACACACACACACACATTCCAAATCGTAAAATAAAAGAAGAGTCATTACTTCTTATCCCAGGATAAAGGAATAATATGAACAAGTCTGCAGCCACAGTTTAGTAACTCAGATAAAACTTACACATAGAAGGCTCAGGAAATAGCACAATCAGCAAAGTATTTGCCAAAGAAGCAGTAAGACGAAGTTCAATCCCAGAATCCACATTTAAAAGAAAACAAGGGCCACGAAGCCCAGCATAGTGATGCACACTTGATGTCCCAGCACTGGGAAGCTGCGACAGCCAGGTCTGGAAGTGACTCAGTCAGTAATATCAGACCCAGAGTCCTTCACGAAGCCCAGTGAACACTGGAGGGAAGGGACATGCATTCTACGGACTCAGGAAATGAAAGAGAAGGTAACATGTTCTAACCTATTCTCTGAGGCTAGAATTACCCCAAGATGGAAATCAGAAAAAGATGTGACAGAAAGGGAAAGCCACAGACAGTCTTTTTCAGGAGTGAAGGCGAAAGGTCTTCAGAACATGTTAGCAACCTGTATCTAATCGGGTATAAGCACGATCATGCACCATGAGCAAGCAGAATTTAATCCAGGTGTGGTGGTTTGAATAGGGATGGCTCCCATAGATTCATGTGCTTGAATGCTTGGCCCACAGGGAGTGGCACTATTCGCAGGTGTGGCCTTGTCAGAGTAGGTGTGTCATTGAACTTTGAGGCCTCACACGCTCAAGCTCTGCCCAGTGTGGAAGAAAATCTCCTCCTGGCTTCCTGTGGATCAAGAGGTACAGAACTCTCGGCTCCTCCAGCACCATGTCTGCCTGCACGCTGCCATGTTTCCCACCATGATGATAATGGACTGAACCTCTGAACCTGTAAGCCAGCCCCAATTAAATGTTTGCCTTTATAAGAGTCGTCTTGGTCATGGTGTCTCTTCACAGCAATAAAATCCTAACTAAGACTCCAGGTATGTAACATTAAAAAAATCCATTAATGTAACTCCTCATTTCCGCAGGCTAAAGAAAAGTCATCTAATCATGCCCAATAATACAGAAAAGGCATTTGTAAACTCCAAACCCCAAGCATGATTTCTCAGCTAATGAGAAATAAAAAAGGGCTCTTCTCAGCATAACATACAACAACAAAAAAGAAAGAAAAAAACCAACTCTTTAAGTTTATCAGCCAATACACAATGTTCATACGATGAAATATCACTTAGACATCAAAAGGAATAATGTAATAATATATCCTGCAGCATGTCTGAATTTTGAAAATCTATATATGATTACTGATTTTATTCAAAACAGAAACTTTGTTTGTAATCCCAAAAACTGTTAAAACCAAAAATATCTTTCGTCTTATGAATGGATTGTGCTATGGTCAAACCATAAAGTACTACTGGAAAATATCAGTGAGCGCTATGTGTAGCAATATGAATGGATCACAAGGTCATTGAACCAAATGAAAACTTCCAGCTTCAAATAATCGTGTGTTGTGTAATAAGTTAAAGACTGTGTTAGCAAAATGGGGACTGTAGACTAGGCCCTCTCACAACCCCCATATAATCTGGGAATTAAACTTATTTAGATA
Source organism: Rattus rattus (assembly GCF_011064425.1). NCBI lineage: Eukaryota > Metazoa > Chordata > Mammalia > Rodentia > Muridae > Rattus > Rattus rattus. Next base: position 9,225,668 of record NC_046166.1, on the reverse strand, counting down.
TTTTTATAATGATCCATTAAAATTGAAAATACAATTCTTCAAACCCCTGGTCAATTTATCATCACCTACAGAATGCTCTGAAATTCTATCCAGGGCAACGTGATCATCAGAAGGGCGTCACCAATAGGCAAAGCAGATGTGTCTGGGCAGCAAGGGTACCCAGCCGCAAGATAAACTCATACTGAATTCCTGCAGGATTCCTGCAGGATTCCTATTCCTGCAGGATTCCTGCAGGAGCCAGGGTCAGGCAGCTCTGGCAGGCACATCCAACACAGAGAGAACATTATCCCCCTTCTCGCAGGCAGAGGCTCAAGTGGGTTCTCAACCTGTCATAAACCACATGGAATCGAAACTCGTTTTGGACTATTCTTCCAGAACGGAAGTCATCCCATTCATCCAAACGTACCCACCCAGAGTAGATTGTTAAACGGCAATGGCTAGCGAGGAATCGCTTAACTGTGTGTATCCCGCTTAACTGAGCTGTCTCACTTCTGCCCAGACCCGCAAGGTGAGAGCTGAGAGTGGGAGTGGCAGAGGCATTTCCCAGCATCCCATTCTGTAAGGCTTTGAAAGAGAAGGTGCTAAGCTGCCTCCTAGGCTCCATCCCCTCCCACTCTCTCACCCAGGCGCCCGAATCATTCCTGGAAGTAGGAAGCTGTCTCCCCTGTGGCATCTGCAAACTGCAGTGCAGCAGACACAGCCAGATGAGGTAAAGGATAAAGGCCAAGCTGAAAGTGACTTCTACAGGAGCAGCTGAAGATGAGAGAGCCATGGGGCTCCTATTATGAGTAAATGAGCAAGAAAATGAGATTAAAGAATAGGTATCCTGGGGCTAGAGAGATAGCTTAGCAGATAGGAGCTCATAGCTCATACTGCTCTTGTAATGTTGGTTTCCAGAACCCACTTGGGACACCAACAACTGCCTGTACCTCCAGCTCTAGCTCTGACTTCGCAAACAGACACACACACACACACACACACACACGAACACACGCACGCACACACGAACACACGCACGCACACACAAACACACGCACGCACAAACGAACACATGCACGCACACACGAACACACGCACGCACACACGAACACACGCACGCACACACGAACACATGCACACACACGCAAACGCAGTCTTTGGGAGTTTTCCCAAAGCTGCTGTCATCAGAGAGCTGAGATGCGGCTTATTGGGGACTGTAGAACAGTTCCGAATTGTGCAGGACAGGACAAGGAAATGCCCATATCAGTCACCACATTCTTTTTTTTCTGGGAATTTATGCTAAGGATGTAATTGACAGAGAAGTGTGTAGGAAGATATTTTCCTTCGCACTGACACAAGGACAAACAGCCAAATGTTGGTCTTCAGAGTACTTTTTGCCCTGGCAACTCTTCTTGAATCACTCACATGCCCTGAAGTTTTATCAACTGTCAACCCGGCATCTCCACAGCTGTGTCCTACACTCTGCCTTCCCCCTGTGTCCCTTGCTCTGTCTTCCCTCCGTCCACAGCTGTGTCCTACACTCTGCCTTCCCAATGTGTCCACAGCTGCTGCTTAATCTTGCTTGGCTATTCAAGAGTGACTCTCTTCCTCCCCCTCCCCTTCCCCCTCCCCCTCCTCTCCCTTCCCCCTCCCCCTTCTCCTCCTCCCTCTCCTCCTCCCCCTTCACCTCCTCCTTTTTCCCCTCCTCTTCCCCCTTCTCCTCCTCCTCCTCCCCCTCCCTTCCCCCTCCCCCCCCCCCCTTCCCCTCCCCCTTCTCCTCCTCCTCTTCCTCCTCATCCTCCCCTCCTTCTCTTCCTCCTCCTCTGTCCTTCCTTATCCAAATATACCACAAATATCCACTGCCATGGTTTGAATATCTTTGTCCCATCCAGAGTTCATGTTAGAACTGGATCCACAAGAAGGCAGTACTTAGAGGTATGAGCATGGGGATTTTGCCCTTGAAGATGGGATTAGGTGCCCCCTGAACTTGATGCCTTCTGCATCATGAAGGCCTAGCATCCTGTTCTCAGAGGACAACTGCATTCAAGGTGCCATCTTGGGAGCAGAGACTGGACCATCACCAGACAGACTAGACAGCCTACTGGTGTCTTCATCTTGGACTTCATCTTACATAGTGGAGCTGTAAAAAATCACTGTCTGCTCTTTATAAATAACCCCATTTCCAAGACTCTTCTGTAGCCTTCCGTCTCCAGCACACAACAAGATGACTGCCTCTCTAGCCATTCAACTCCAACCTCTAGACGCCATTGTCGTTTCCTTCTCATCCCTCAATCCCCCATCCACCTTCAAATCTTTCTGAAAATCCATCTGTTTCTCTCCAGCAATGGTGAACCTGTCGCCTCTGTAGTCTAAGTCATCAACACCACTCCCTGAGTGCCACTGTGATCCTCCTGAATGGTTTCTCTCAGTGTAGTCTTACTGGTATTCCAATCTTTCCTCTATCCTATAGAGCACTTGATTCCCAAAACACAGATCCAATCTCCTCACTGCCTTCAGCAACTTTCAGATCTATCTCTACAGGATCTGCCCAGATCAATGACACTAAAAACGGCTTAGGAACCTCCAGTCCACCCTGCCAACAGCTCCCTCTCATCTCCAAGGTTTTTCTGTCTTTAGATGTGCCACACGCTGCTCCTTTCCTGTCCTGACCAGCTTGAACACTGGGTAAATTACCGAGGACATTGAGAGCTGCTTCTCCTCCGTGGATATATTTCACCAGGAAACGAAGAAAGGGAGGAAGCCTGGCGCTGTGGTTCATGCCTGCAATCCAAGTGCTTGACAGGAGGCTGAATCCAAGGCAGGAGGATCTCCAGTTGTAGGCAAGCCTAGGCTACACAACAAGACTTCTTCAAAACACCAGAGGAAAAGAAGGAACAGGAAAAGGAAGGAAGGAATGAAAGATAGAAGAAGGCAGGGAGGGCCAATGGAAGGAAGGAAGGAGAAAGGAAGGAGGAAGGAAGGAGGAAGGAAGGAGGAAATGCTTAGACAGATGGCAATTTTTGAAACTCCCAGACACTGTTTTCACACTACATTATCTGGAAGAAAGTAAGTTCTGACAGATGAGTCTTGAAATCTTGCCATTCGGTTGGTGCCAGCTAACAGGGACTAGTCCTTTCCACCACTCCATTAAGTTCTTCCTCTCTTCTGTTACCTCCTACGCACTTCCTGTCACCACCTGCACTGTTTCCAACAACCACGGGCCAACACAGCCACTTTACCTCCTGGAGATACAAGAATAAAGAGATCTATGGCCAAGGCAGACAATTCATAGCAGAGTTGGAAACAACCAAGAACGAAACGAAGGCCAAGTCTCTGGACAGTCCCCAGAGAAGGCATCTTCATAGGAAAGTCACTAAATACCCCTGGAGCAACCAGAGGCCATGAACACTCGTGAGGAAGTGGGAATTGCTAAGTAGAGGGGCTAGGGGCTAGAATAGCTTTGAGATCAGCACAGAACCAGACCCGGCTCTCTTTGTGCAGTAAGTCGCCTGTCACTGTGCTGGTCATTGCTAATTTCTCAACAGATACTCTTTACTCATGTTATTAACACTGGGCATGGGTGGGCCCAGAAGGTAGCACAGCTATAAACCTACAAAACCATGGCTTGAGAGCAAAAAGGGCTTCATAAGACAAGGCTGAAAGTGGCCTTGGGACCTACAGACTGCATGTCCTTTTTTTCCCCCAGATTTTTAAGAGCAATTTTTTTTTATTAATCACTTTATTTGTTTACATTGCAAATGATATCCCTTTCCCAGTTACCCCTCCACCAACCTCCCATTCTATCCCCCCTCCCCTCCCTTTGCCTCTATGAGGGTGCTTCTCTACCCACTCACCCACTCCTGCCTCACTGCTCTAGCATCCCCCTATACTGGGGCATCAGGCCTCCACAGGACCAAGGACCTCCCCTCCCATCGATGTCAGATAAGGTAATACTCTGCTACAAGTGTATCTGGAGCCATGGGTCCCTCCATGTGTATATTCTTTGATTGGTGGTTCAGTCCTTGGGAGCTCTGGGGGCGGGAGGGGTCCAGTGAGCTGATATTGTTCTTCCTGTGGGATTGAAACCTGCTTCAGCTCCTTTAGTTCTTCCTCTAGCTCTTCCACTGGGGTCCCCAGGCTCAGTCTGATGGTTGGTTGTGAGTATCTACATCTGTATTGGTCAGGTGCTGGTAGAACCTCTCAGGGAACAGCCATACCAGGCTCCTGTCGGCAAGCACTTGTTATTTGGGCTCAGAGGCCTCCTCCTGCCCAGGTTTCCTAACTAGGGGGACTTCAGGCCACAGTTCCAGGGTTACATTTAATTTCAGAATCTTCTTCTCATCGTGTGCTTTTCAAAGAATCTAGCTGCTTGGTGAGGTACCTCTCTGAGCCAAAAGGGAGAGGTTATTTTGCTTCTCTCCTTGCAAGTCCCCCCCCAGTCCCAATTCATCACTTTCCCATCACTCTACCTTTGGAAAATTCCCTAGGATCCTGAAGGAGGCTCCAACTAACCAGTAGAATCAATCATTACATCCCCAAGGATTGTGTGTGTGCGTGTGTGTTGTGTGTGGTGTGTGTGTGTACGCGTATGTATATATGTGTATGTGTGTATGTGTGTGTATGTATGTATCTGTATATACATGTGTAAGTATGTATATGTATGAGTACATGTGTGTGTGTGTGTGTGTGTGTGTGCGTGCACTCCCACATGTGTGCCTATGAGCATGTAGATGCCAGAAGCCAGTGTCAGATGTTTATGACTTTCTGTCTTTTTGTCTTACACAGAGCACTGGCTGGTTTTGTGTGTCAACTTGACACAAACTGGAGTTATCACAGAGAAAGGAGCCTCCCTTGAAAAAATGCCTCTATGAGATCCAGCATTTTCTCAATTAGTGATCAAGCAGGGAGGACCCAGCCCATGGTGGGTGGTGCCGTCCCTGGGCTGGTAGTCCTGGATTCTACAAGAAAGCAAGCTGAGCAAGCCAGGAAGCAAGCCAGTAAGTAACATCCCTCCATGACCTCTGCATCAGCCCCTGCTTCCTGACCTGTGTGAGTTCCAGTCCTGACTTCCTTTGGTGATGAACAGCAACGTGGAAGTGTAAGCTAAATAAACCCTTTCCTCCCCAACTTGCTTCTTGGTCATGATGTTTGTGCAGGAATAGAAACCCTGACTAAGACACACAGGGTCTCTCACTGAACCTAGATATCGCTGATTTAGCCACACTGGCAAGCCTTAGGGTTCCAACTTTTTGTGCTATCGATGAGATTATAGGTACCAGCTACCGTGCGGCTTCTTATATTGGTGGGGTGAATCCAGACTCAGGATTCATGCTTGCATGCGAAGTACTGAATTAACTGAGTACTCTATCTCCCCAGCCCGAAATACCAGGAGTTGTGCTAGCTAATTGTTAAAAGCATCCGTTACCAGAAAAGAAAAAAAGGAAAGGCAGAAAGACCTCTGATTGACTAAGGTATATTGGTGCTGTGTATTGTCATTCCGGCCTACTGTTGTGGCCCCTGCCAAGCCAAATGCACATCAATGAGCATGGTGTTGAAAGAGATACATTTTTAAGTAACAAGCAAACCACTCACTTCTGGGAATTGCCATTGCCTAATGGAAGATCACAAGTTAAATGCTATTATGTGGCTGCTGTTGTCTCCACTTTGTAGATGTGGAAACTGAGTCTTGGGAAATGTAAAACATTGCTTGAATTTGCACAGAAGCCAAACAACCAAGCAGTGTTTCAAACAAGCAAGAGCCTGACTCCGGTTAGTATCTTGTCTTTTGAGTCCTTCCTTTCTGCTTAGAAAACCAATACTATGTCACCAGGCCCTAGCAGAGAGGCCTGGAGCTAATAATGCCCCAGAGTTACTCATGCAGACCGGCCTCAAATGAATCCTATTAATTACTCATCCTCCCCGGCCATAAATTCACTCTTTCCCTGATCCAGATTTTCAGGGGAAAAGAGAGCCATGCCCAGCAGTACCTGTGTCCTTTGCCATCAGCCACATCCAGATGTCCCCGCAAGCTGGTCTAGACCTTCACTTTAGACTTCTCAGCAGTACACAGGGATCGATGGTCTGCCAGTCTCTCCTGAAGAAACCACCCAGCCCTGCAGAGTTCGCCTCTGTTTACTGTTTGTCACTAAGCACTCGGTGACAGTCACTAAGCCCAGTGAGTGTGTCAACAAGGCCCCTCCACTCCCCTGCCACTGTCTGCCATGAGGCCCTGCTGTCTCTGAGAGCTGTTCTGAAGGCCAGCACTAAGCTCAACCGGATTAGGTGCCACCAAAGGACTGAAGGCTGTGGGAGCAGCGGCTCAGAAAGGCTTTTCCAGTGATGTCACTTTGTCACCTGGGCCACAACAAAAGAAAGATCCCTGCAAGGAGGGGTGTCCCAGGGGGGATTTTAAGAGCCACAGCTTGGTTTCATCAATTCCCTAGACCTGTACACATGTACAAGATCCTACCCAGGCCCCAAGGATGTAGAGCTGCTGGTGGAATTGCAAGAGGAATCCCCCAGCCTCTGGTGCCTGAATTCAGGAAGGACTGGGTTGGGACAAAGAGGAGCAAGAGACAGATCATAGCTCTCGAGAGTTGGCCGTGAAAGAACAGATCTTTTAAGCCCTTTCAGAATTAACAGTGTCAAACTGAGAAATATTTTTTTGGAAAGGAAAAAATTACCCATTTTTTTCTCTAGCAAAAGAATTTAATAAATTTTTGACACAGCTGATGGGATCAATGAACGAGTGCATTCTCATATGCAGCCGTAAGAAGATAAATCAAGGTCTATCCCCCCTTGAAGGAATACCAAGTGCATGCCTCATTTGCAAACGGAAGTACGAAGAAGTCACCTCACAGGTACACCTGCAAAGGCCCATGTAAGCATCTGAAAAAGGATGCACACGGTCTGGCTGTTTCTTGAGTTTTGTAATAACAGGTAAAATATTGCAGTCTATTTTTGTAATATACAAAAACCCTAAAAGCCATTAAGTGCCTGTCAATAGTGGGTCTGCACACACAGTGTGGTTTGCACACAGAAGAAAACAAAACGCCCAGCTGTGCGGAGAACAGAACCGGGTCTGGGTCTTTGGAACTTAGCAGCTGCCAAGAAGATGTTTTTCAAAGCGAAAGGTGTCCCGTAGCCTGATACAATTCATTTCGTTGTAAATAGATAAACATAAAAAAAAAAGTACATGGAGCTGGAGAAGACTAGGTGGTTAAGAGCACCGGCTGCTCTTCCAGGGGACCCAGGTTCCATTTCTAGCATCCACACGGTAGCTCACAGCCATATGCAACTCCAGTTCCAGGAACTACAACGCCTTCTTCTGGCCTTTGAGGGCACGGCGTGCACGTGGCACACAGACATACATGCAGGCAAAACACCCATACGACTAAGCATCTTTAAAATGGGAAAAAGGTAAAAGTAAGTATACGTATTGCACGTTCTTTGTTTAGACAAGTCAGGAGCATGTAAAAGAGGTTGCTTTGGGGAGAAAAATTATTACCTATTTTTCCTCCTTGTGCTTTTGTATTATATTGTTTTAAGACAAAAATATTATACAATGTTGTTCAAAATTTTATTATTTATTTTTTGCACTTAAAGTTACCTTTACTAGTACTGCTGAGCAACTGGAAAAGACGTTTTATGATGATGTGTGTGATGTCTGCGCTGTTTCTCCCGAATTACTCTATACATTAGATTCAACCAGGGACTTGATAACACTCAGATTTGCAGGCTCCGCCTTGGATCATGTGAGCCTTTGTCTCTGCAGCCGAGCCAGGAGCAGGTGCGTTTCCAGCAGGTCCCCATATAATTTGCACTTAGTAATCTATTCGTGTTAGCTCTGCACAACTGAAGACAGTCCAGAGGGAGAAAGTACATTTCTCTGGTCACGTGGCTGCTTGAGGTAGAATAACCCCTCAGACACAGCTATGCAGGTGGTGCTGGTCCCCCCGAAGTCCCTGCCATCCCTGTCCTTTCTCTTAGAAATGCTTGCACTCAAAGTGACTCTCCACAGATAGCTCTACGGGTCAAACTAAGACAAGTAGGAAAGATCTTGCTTCAATATTGAAATGTCCAAATTTGTATGTTGTTCAATTTTTCAACTGGCTTCGCTCTCAAGACCTGTTTATTCGTAATTATGTAGGGTTCTTGAAACTATGGCTTTAACTGCCGAGTTACCAAGGGTCTCTGAACAAAGCATACCCGGACAGATCAGGATGTACTTCACGGGTATACGGAATTGTTTTATATGGCTTTAAAGGCTTGGGTACCATAATCTGCTCTGTGCAAGCTGAAACCCCACTCTGGCAATGAAACAGTTCCAGTCTGAGTCTAAAGTCTGAGACAATCAGGAAAGCCAACAGGTTGAGCCCCAGCCCAGAAGCAATAGTCTTAATGCCTCAGTTCAACAGTTGCCCTGAGAGAAAAAGCAGTTTCTCTTTATCTGTTGGGATGACCCAAACTTCCATTGCTAAAAGATCTGGGCCGCTAGCGGTTTTGCCTGAATCGGGTTGTTCTAGTTTCCCACAGACCCTAACTGTAAGACGTGGTAGATGATTTCCTGCGAATGGAGAGCATGCGTAAACTAGGCACACAGCTCATAACTCCAATCCAGGTCCAAGGGAGACTGGCCTCTGTAGCTACAGTCAGGATCCAAGGGTGGGATACCAACAATGGTGCCGCCATTCCTACAGGGCAAAATCCTTACTCTCTGTGTGCTGCGTGTACTGCTCTAGTCTGCATGTTGGATGCTAATTCCTCTTTCCCATCTGTGCTTTCGGGATCATTATTATCTCAACCAGGATGACTGGAAAGCTAGACAGGTGTGGAAGAACTGACTGTTTAGCTGTTAAAGAATATATCAGTCCATTAGAGAGGCACTGGGCATCACTGTCTGGGATGCTCATCCAAAGTGTCAAATGCTACTTCGTCAGGATGCCTTTCTCACTTTCAGTCTCAGCAAGAAATTTGGGAGAAGGCAAGACAACCCCAGAGGCTGAGTATTCAGCGTGGGGATTAGTTGCTTTTCTCAGTGCAGAGCAGATGACAGAAGCGCCTTCCGGGGACCTTTTGCCCTCTTGTCTCATAGTTTCAGAGGCATTTCAGAGTGGCTCTACGGTGGCATGAACATGTGGGGAAGCTGCTCAGGTGGCAACCAGCTCAGGAAGTAAACAATGGCAAAGGAAGCAGGGCCAGGCTGAAAGGCCTGTCCCCAGTGACCCACTTCCACCAATCAGGTTCCACCTCCTAAAGGTTCCATAGCATCCCAAAATAGTACCGCCAGCTGGTCACCAGATGTTCAAACAGAGCCTGCTGGGAACATTTTACATTCACACTGTAACAGCACGTGTGTCCTCTACCTGGGGCAGGAAGAGTAAGAGCGTTTGGAGATTCCGGGAGTTGTTCTGGGATAGGAAGATGGAGAAAACAACCAGTCTGCTGAAGACCTCGGTAAACACTTGGAATTACAGGGTATCGTTCACGGAGGCAACTCTTCATTTGGACGTCTTCAACATCCGGGCTAGAGAGGGCTCAGTCAGTACGTTGCTTGCCATGCAAGGATGAGGATGGGGATTTGGAGTCTTGGCAGCCATGTTGGGGGCAAAAGGCAGGTCATGTCAGCACATGCCTCAGATCTCAGCCCTGGGGAGGCAGAGACGGAGGAGCCCTGGAGCTCTTGGGTTTGCCAGTCGAGGTGACTCTGTGAACGTCAGATTCATTGAAAGACTGTCCCTGAAAGTAAAGTGGTGATTGGTTGGAGAAAACATCCAATGTTGACCTCTGGTCTCCACACACGAACACACGAACACACGAAAACACACATAGACACGACAATACCTGCATGCAAATGTATATGCAGAACCAACAACTTCTCTCTCCCGTAGGCATTCAAGCCTCTAATAGTTCCCGCCTGCCATTGGGGAAGAATCCAGCAAAGCCAGAAAGCGTTCTTTTCCTACCTGGAATTATATTCAGGGGAGTTGAAAGAACAGGGATGTGAGGACAGTCAGTGACAGGTGGTGACTTTTTTTCTTACCTTTGTGGTGGCTAATCATGATCGTCGACTTGATGGGACTGAGAATCAACTACATCACTACCACTTAGCCCTGAGTATGTCTAAAGATGTTTCCAGAAAGCAGTCACTAAGAGAAGGCATCCCATTCTGAACGAGTGGCATCCTACAGACCAAGGCTCTGAGTGGAATGAGAGAAGGGAAAGAAGAGACGGGCGATGAGCACAGCCATCTTTTCTTTCTTTCTGTTTCCTAGCCACCATGAGGTGGCCACCAAATGCCCTCATCTCCCTCATATGCAGCCTCACCTTGGGCCTAAAGGGAACAGGGCCCATGCCAGGAACTAAAACCTCAAAAACAGTGAGATTCAACCTCCTTTGCTTTCTTTAGAATTTGTCATGAGTCAGAAGGTCGGATTATCCCAGTTCTTAGTTATCTCCATTTCCCAAAGTTAATTGGGCTTTTTTCCCCAATTATATGTACAGACATATATATATATATATATATATATATATATATATATATATATATATGCACATTGTATGTTATAGTTAGGTGCCTGTTGGCATCCAGGTACTGAGAAAGGCAGTGAGGTAGCTTTGGTGGGAGCCATAATCTGATGACTATGGGCTATTTAACTCTTTCTTGCCTTTCTGGGGCCAAAGGATTCTGGCAATTATCTCCTGCTAGTAGCAGCAGGGGATTAAGAAAAAAATACTTATTTGGGCCCAGAGGCCTCTTGCTGCCCAGGAGAGATCATTAACTCTTTATGAGCCTCAGAGAAAAGAGGAAAGAAAGGAGAGGAGAAGAGAGGAGAGGAGAAAAGAAGGAAGGAAGGGAGGAGTCAGGGACACACACACACACACACACACACACACACACACACACATACACACACTGGATGAAGCAGAAAAGGGTTACACTGCCACTTTATTGTTGTTCTTGGTTTTTATGCCTTCTCAGGATAATTGGTCACATGATTTTCTAAGCATTTTTACATTTGATAAGTTCATAGTAAGTTTAAACTAATAGTTCATGTCATAGTTCGATAAGGTAAGGAGTTACAGCAGAATTGTTTATATGTCTTTCCATTAAGACTAGCACCTGACTAGGGCTGGAGAGATGGCTCAGTGGTTAGAGCACTGACTGCTCTTCCGGAGGTCCTGAGTTCAATTCCCAGCAACCACATGGTGGCTCACAACCATCTGTAATGGGATCCAATGCCCTCTTCTGGTGTGTCTGAAGACACTGAAGACAGCTACAGTATACTCATATAAATAAAATAAATAAAAATTCTATTTTTTAAATGACTAGTACCTGACTAAACTTCATGGTTCTACAAGTCCATTTTAAGTTTTAAGCAATAGCATTTATGTTACAAGTTAGCATGGTTTTGCAAAGAGAGAAATTATCCGCCTTGCTTCTTATTATTTTGAAGTCTTTATACATGAACTAGTTAATCTTTCCTTTTCTGTCCTTGAACCTATAATAAATTACCCATTCCAAGTTTATCACCTTTAGTTACCAGATAGTGGCCTCATTCCTAATGTAGAAGGGATATTTTCCTTGATTATAAATTTATTTCAAACCTATTTTCCTAGTGCAACTAGGTCATGACGCATGAAGATTTACAAAGCTCTATTTGCAGCTTTCATTCTACACAGTGTTTGAAATTACTTGTATCAACTTAGGAGTTCTATAAAAATCTTTGTCAGGAATTATGAAAGCATCAATTCATCTAAACATTATTATTATATCAAAGTACATCTTCATGTTGATCTGCAGGAAATTTTCCCAAAGAGTAGGTAAATACCCAGGAAATCATTAGCCTATGTAATAGTGGCAGGAAAGGCATATCAGCAGTGAGAAGCAGTCCTGGAATGTACTCTCTGAGGACCTTGTCTCTCAGAGCACGTTCATCACAACCATGCAAAATGGTGGGTCATCTCCAGAAACCTCACTTGCTTTCCATAGCCTGTCCTAGATGGCTTCTGTCAGCTAGGGTTTTATTACTGTGAAAAGCAACTTTTATAAGGACAACATTTAATCGGTGCTGGCTTATAGTTTCAGAGGTTCAGTCAATTACCATCATGGTGGGAAACATGGCAGTGTGCAGGAGGAACCAACAGTTCTACATCTTGATCCGAAGGCAGCCAAGAAGAGGGTCTGGATCACATTGGCCAGAGTTGAACATAGGAGACCTCAAATGTCCACCTCCACAGTGACATACTTCCTCTAACAAGGTTACACATCCTCCACTAAGGTCTCCTAATAGTGTCACTTCCCATGGGCCAAGCGTTTCAAACCACCACATTATATATTCATATATATTGAATTTTGTATATATAGTACGTGGTGTGTATATGTATACTTACATGCATATGTACATAATAGAATGCCTGTGATTTGAAGTTTTTCCATGTTTAGACAGAACATATGCTTTATCTTACACATTGGCTATTGTAGCTATTATAGATTGTGATAGATTCACATATAGATATTATAGATTCACATATGTATACAAATACCAGGAGCTGCAAATTCTTTACTGGTCCCACAGATCGACCCCCCCATCCTCTCATCTGCAGCACTAACAGAACTACACATGAAGGATCTGATCTCCTACTTATGGCACAGTCGAAGACCATGATTCAGGAGCAAGATCAGGTTAGGACTTAATATCCCCTGCTCCCTCTCCTCCTAGCTCCAAGGACAATCTCCTAGAGACCACAGCTCCTACCATGGCTCTTCTACCCTCAGAGGTGCTGAAACAACCCCTCCCCTGTTGCCTTCAGCTCTAGCTGGTACATTGTCTGGCTGTTACCAGTCCCAGAATACTGCTTTGCCATGTGCCTTTCTACTTGAATATTGTTCACATCTGTGGGAAGAGCTCTTCATTAAGTTCTCCTTAATAACCCCAACTCCCCAACTGGGAGGGTGCTCTCTCTCTCTCTCTCTCTCTATATATATATATATATATATATATATATATATATATATATATATATCCTTCTTTTTTTGGTTGGTTTTGTGTGTTTATGCTCTCACTGTGTGTGTGTGTGTGTGTGTGTGTGTGTGTGTGTATTTTTAGTTTTTCCAGACAAAGGTTCTTTGTATAGCACTAGCTGTCCTAGAACTCACTCTGAAAACCAGGCTGGCCTTTAACGCAGAGATCCATTTGCCTCTGCCTTCCAAGTGCTGGAATTAAAGCCATTGCCTGGCTACCTACTAAAAGTATTAATAAAGTTACGCATCCTGATCAGCTGCACCTGCTCTCTGGTTCTTGAAGCAACCCCCTTCTCAATGCTGAGGAAAAGCTAGTCAGTCAACAACAGCAACTTTCTCTCCTGGTCCTCCAAGAGACACTTCTCTACCTACGCGTACTTTAATTTCTGTTGTCCCTGGAGATCCATGGAGACACAGCTGCCCTCACATGTCCCCTAGGCAAAGGGATCTCATTCCCCAGGTCTTGAGCTGCCCTGTCCTGAAGGGACTTCAGTCTCTAGACCTAGCAACTCTGTTGTGTTTCCTTAGTGCCTGACGCCCACAAAGTACATAGGCACATTCTTCTACCGTGTACTGTATGTTGCTCTTACATGACTTTGATACCTGTGACAGAGAAAGCTAGATAACCCGTGGGGTCCATTGCAAGTTAGAATGTTCAAAAAGCAAGAAAAGGTACTAATTAAAAACAGAAGGCTTTTCCTTTTGCAATATCATATTACCAAACACAGTGAGAGTAATAATGACACATCAGTAAGTAACAACAAAATCTACACATCACAAAACTACTATCTTGGGGACAGGAAAGATCTTTCAGTCGTTCTAAGCATTCGCTTCTATTACAAAGGATCAGCGTTCAACTCCCAGCACCCACCTCAGACAGCTCACAAACACTCGTAACCTCAGAAGCAGGGATTCAGCTTCCTCTATTAGACTCTGACACAGGGACATGCACATGCATGCAGAAATAAAAACGAAGTAAATTTGTTTTTAAAAAATGATAGAGTTACTGAAGCAAATTTTCAATTAACACTTTATTGACATCATTCTAAGCACTACAATAAACAACCATATTTGATTAACGTGGCTTCTCGATTGATCAAGTTTTCCAAGCTCTTTTTCATTTGTCAGATAATCAGAATGTATAGGTTTAGTGATTTCTTTAAAATCAGCTTTCAAGTGTGTCATAGTTATTTTTATTTTATTTCTTGACTTCGAAATAGTTTGTTTAGGCTTGCAGCTTCATAAGGTGAGTCCATGACTATCTAACAGGGAGTGTGGCAGCAGACAGGTGAGGTGGCATGGCTGCTGGAGGTTGCTGAGAGCTCATATCTTGAGACACAACCATGGAGGGAAGAGAAAGCCAATTGATAATGGCATGGGCTTTGCAACCTCAGAGCCTGCCCATTGTGACCCAGCTCCTCCAACAAGGCCACTCCTCTTCATCCTTCTAAAACAGTTCCACAAAATAGGGACTAAATGCTCCAATATAAGCCCTTTAGGGGGACTGGAGAGATGGCTCAGCAGTTAAGAGGACTGACTGCTCTTCCAGAGGTCCTGAGTTTAATTCCCAGCAACCATACAGTGGCTCATGCCCTCTTCTGATGTGTCTGAAGAGAGGTACAGGGTACACATATAAATAAAATAATTTTTAAAAAAGTTCTTATGGGAACCATTCTTATTCAAATCACCACAAAGTGATGCCATTGAATGTAATCCTGGCTGCTATTGGCAAGTGTAAGTTAGCAAATAACATTTTGAAAAAAGAATGTTTTTCTGCTAATATTAAAAATTATTTCCAGTCCCACAGCTCCCTGCACCCAATACCCATGGGGGGAGGGAGCTGAACTCCCAGAAGTTTGGACAATACTGAGAACTCAGGGGAGACCGCCACTTCTGCCCACTTCTGCTTACATTCCTGGCCCAAGAGGACCCTGCATAGTGGCCTCTGGATACAGGAGTATAGAAGCGGTCAGCAGCAGGAGCCTGCTGGTTTCTGCTGGTGCCCGGAACTGAACTGAACCGATCCCACAGCTCCCTGCACCCAAATCACATGGGGGAGAGAGCTGGACCCTCAGAAGTGTGGACAATCCTGAGAACTCAGAGGAGACAACTACTTTCTGCCCACATTCCTGACCCAAGAGGAAACTGCCCAGTGCCATCTGTGCTCTCTGGGCATAGGGACCTAGGAACAGTCAGGGGCAGGACCCTTTGAGTTTCTGCCTGTGCTGAGAGCTGAAAACCAGTCTCCAGGAATGCCTACCCATCTGAGAGCAGAGGTAAGACCAACTCTTCTGTGCCAAGCAACCACCTGGAGGCTTCAAGTCACACAAACCCAGGAGCAGCTCTCTGTTCCCAGATCCATCTGATAGAAAACAGGTCTACAGGAGTGCAGACCCACAGGCCTACAGAAGGGTCAGAGACAACATGATGGTGAGCGGCAAGCACAGGAACCTAAGCAACAGAAACCAAGACTACTTGGCATCATCAGAGCTCAGTTCTCCCACCAAAGCAAATACTGGATATCCAAGTACACTGGAAAAGCAAGATTTGGATTCAAAATAACATTTTATGATGATGATTGAGGACTTAGAGAAGGACATAAATAACTCCCTTAAAGAAATACAGGACAACACAAGTAAACAAGTAGAAGCTCTTAAAGAGGAAACACAAAAATCCCTTTACATTACAGGAAAACACAACCAAACAGGTGAAGGAATTGAACAACACCATCCAGGATTTAAAAATGGAAATAGAAACAATAAAGAAATCACAAAAGGAGACAACCCTAGAGATAGAAAACCTAGGAAAGAGATCAGGTGTCATAGATGCAAGCATCACCAACAGAATACAAGAGATAGAAGAGAGAATCTTAGGAGCAGAAGATACCATAGAAAACATTGATACAACCATTGAAGACAATGTAAAATGCAAAAAGCTCCTAGCCCAAACCATCCAGGAAATTCAGAACACAATGAGAAGATCAAACCTAAGGATAATAGGTATAAAAGAGAGGATAATAGGTATAAAACTTAAAGGGCCAGTAAATATCTTCAGCAAAATTATAGAAGAAATCTTGCCTAACCTAAAGAAAAAGATGCCTATAAACATACAAGAAGCCTAAAGGACTGCAAATATATTGGACCAGAAAAGAAATTACTCCCATCACATAATAGTCAAAACACCAAACGCACAAAACAAAGAAAGAATATTAAAAGCATGTACATACTACTGGTACAGTGAAACTGCTCAATAAATCAAATATAGTTCCAAAATAAAAAAGAATATTAAAAGCAGTAAGGGAAAAAGGTCAAGGAACATATATAAAGGAAGGCCCATCAGAATTACACCAGTCTTCTCACCAGAGACTATGAAAGCCAGAAGATCCCAGGCAGATGTCATACAGACCCTAAGAGAACACAAATGCCAGCCCAGGGTATTATACACAGTAATACTCTCATTTCCAAAGATGGAAAAACTGAGATATTTCATGAAAAAAATCAAATTTCCACGCTAACTTTCTAGAAATTCAGCTCTACAAAGGATAGTAGATGGAAAACTCCAACACAAGGAGGGAAACTACACCCTAGAAAAAGCAAGAAAGTAATCTCTTTGCAAAGAAACCAAAAGAAGAAAGACAAACAAGCATAATTCCACCTCTAACAACAAAAATAACAGAAAACAACACTATTCCTTAATATCTCTTAATATCAGTGGACTAAATTCCCCAATAAAAAGACATAGAATAACAGACTGGACATGGAAAAAGTACCCAGCATTTTGCTGCATACAGGAAACACACCTCAGTGACAAAGACAGACACTACCTCAGAGTAAAAGGCTGGAAAACAACTTTCCAAGAAAATGGTCTGAAGGAACAAGCTGGAGTAGCCATTCTAATATTGAATAAAATCGACTTTCAACCAAAAGTGATCAAAAAAGATAAGGAGAGACACTTTATATTCATCAAAAGAAAAATCCACCAAGATGAACTCTCAATCCTAAATATCTATGCTTCAAATGCAAGGGTACCTACATTCATAAAACAAACCTTACTAAAACTCAAAGCACATATAGTACCTCACACAATAATAGTAGGAGATTTCTACACCCCACTCTCATCAATGTACAGATCATGGAAACAGAAAGTAAACAGAGATATAGAGAAACTAACAGATGTTAGGAACCAAATAGATTTAACAGACATCTATAGAACATTTCATTCTAAAACAAAAGGATATACCTTCTTCTCAGCACCCCATGGTACCTTCTCCAAAACTGACCATATAATTGGTCACAAAACAGGCATCAACAGATACAAGAAGATTTAAATAATCACATGCATCCTATCAAATCATCACAGACTAAGGCTGGTCTTCAATAACAACAAAAATGACATTAAGCCCACATATACATAGAAGTTGAACAACATTTTACTCAATGATAACTTGGTCAAGGAAGAAATAAAGAAAAAAATTAAAGACTTTTTAGAATTTAATGAAAATGAAGGCACAACATTCCCAAACATATGGAACACAATGAAAGCAATGCTAAGAGCTAAACTCATAGCTCTGAGTGCCTCCAAAAAGAAACAGGAGACAGCACGTATTAACAGCTTGACAACACACCTAACAGTTCTAGAACAAAAAGAAGCAAATACACTCAAGAAGAGTATAAGGCAGAAAATAATCAAACTCAGGGCTGAAATTAACCAAGTAGAAACAAAAAGGACCATACAAAGAGTCAACAAAAGCAGGAGTTGGTTATTTGTGAAAATCAACATGATTTTAGCCAATCAACCCTTAGCCAGACTAAACAGAGGACACAGAAACAGTATCCAAATTAACAAAATCAGAAATGGAAAGTGAGACATAAAAACAGAGTCTGGAGGGTTGGGGATTTAGCTCAGTGGTAGAGTGCTTACCTAGGAAGCGCAAGGCCCTGGGTTCGGTCCTCAGCTCCGGGGGTGGGGGTGGGGGGTGGGGGTGAGGGAGGAAGAGTCTAAGGAAATTCAAAAACCATCAGATCCTACTACAAAAGTCTATAACAACAAATTGGAAAATCTGGAGGAAATGGACAATTTTCTAGACAAATACCAGGTACCAAAGTTAAATCAGGATCAGATAAGCCATCTAAACAATCCCATATTTCCAAGAGAAATAGAAGCAGTTGTCAAAAGTCTCCCAACCAAAAAGAGCCCAGGACTGGGTTTAGTGCAGAATTCTACCAGACCTTCATAGAAGATCTCATACCAACACTGTCCAAACTATTCCACAAAATAGAAACAGACAGAGCACTAATCAATTCTTTCTATGAAACCACAATTACACTTATACTTAGAACACACAAAGACCCAACAAATTTAGAGAACTTCAAGCCAATTTCCCTTATGAAATCAACACAAAAATACTTAATAAAATTCTCACAAACCCAATCCAAGAACACATCAAAATGATCATCCATCATGATCAAAAAGGCTTCATCCTAGGGTTGCAGGGATGGTTCAATAAATTGAAATCCATCAACACAATCCACTATATAAACAAACTCAAAGAAAAAAACCACATGATCATCTAATTAGATGCTGAGAAAGCATTTGACAAAATTCAACGCCCCTTCAATGATAAAAGTCCTGGAAAGACTGGGAATTCAAGACCATACCTAAACATAGTAAAAGCCATATACAGCAAACCAGTTGCTAACATTAAACTAAATGGAGAGAAACTTGAAGCAATCCCACTAAAATCAGGGACTAGACAAGGCTGCCCACTCTCTCCCTACTTGTTCAATATAGTTCTTGAAGTTCTAGCCAGAGCAATCAGACAACCAGAGGAGGTCAAAAGAATACAAATAGGAAAGGAAGAAGTCAAAATATCACTATTTGCAGATGATATGATAGTATACTTCAGTGGCCCCAACAGTTCTACCAGAGAAATACTAACTAAGCCTGATTAACAACTTCAGCAAAGTGGCTGAGTATAAAATTAACTCAAACGAATCAGTAGCCTTCCTCTACTCAAAAGATAAACAGGCTGAGAAAGAAATTAGGGAAATGACATCCTTCACAATAATCCCAAATAAAATGAAATACCTCGGTATGACCCTAACCAAGCAAGTGAAAGATCTTCAAGTCTCTGAAGAAAGAAATTGAATAGATCTCAGAAGATGGAAAACCTCCCATGCTTATGGATTGGCAGGATTAATATAGTAAAAATGGCCATTTTGCCAAAAGCATTCTGTGGATTCAATGTAATCTCCATCAAAATTCCAACTCAATTCTTCATAGAGTCAGAAAGAGCAATTTGCAAATATATTTGGAATAACAAATAACTCAGGATAGCAAAAACTATTCTCAACAATAAAAGAATTTCTAGGGGAATCACTATCCCTGACCTCAAGCAGTATTACAGAGCAATAGTGATAAAAATCTGTATGGTATTGGTACAGAGACAGGCAGGTAGATAAATGGAATAGAATTGAAGATCCAGAAATGAACCCACACACCTATGGTCACTTGATCTTTGACAAAGGAGCTAAAACCATCCAATGGACAAAAGATAGCATTTTCAACAAATGGTGCTGGTTCAACTGGAGGTCATCATGTAGAAGAATGCAAATCGATCCATTCTTATCACCATGTACAAAGCTTAAGTCCAAGTGGATCAAGGACCTCCACATTAAACCAGATACACTCAAACTAATAGAAGAGAAAGTGGGGAAGAATCTCAATCAAATGGCACTGGGGAAATTTTTCTGAAGAAAATACCAATGGCTTATGCTCTAAGATCAAGAATCAATAAATAGGACCTCATAAAACTGCAAAGCTTCTGTAAGGCAAAGGAAAATGTCATTAGGACAAAACGGCAACCGATAGATTGGGAAAAGATCTTTACCAACCCTACATCTTATACAGATCTAATATCCAAAATATACAAAGAACTCAAGAAGTTAGACTCCAGAGAGCTAAATAATCCTATTGAAAAATGGGATACAGAGCTAAACAAAGAATTCTCAGGTGAGGAATACAGAATGGCTGAGAAGCACCTAAAGAAATGATCAACATCCTTAGTCATCAGGGAAATGCAAATCAAAACAACCCTGAGAACCCACCTCACACCAGTCAGAATAGCTAAGATCAAGAATTCAGGTGACAGTAGATGCTGGTGAGGATGTAGAGAAAGAGGAACACTCCTCCAATGTTGGTGGGATTGCAAACTGGTACAACCACTCTGGAAATCAGTCTAGAGGTTCCTCAGAAAATTGGAGAATCTTTTGGGTGTATGCCCAGGAGAAGTATAGCTAGGTCCTCAGGTAGTGGAATGTCCAACATATAACAAAGACACGTGTTCCACTATGTTCATAGCAGTCTTATTTATAATAACCAGAAGCTGGAAAGAACCCAGATGCTCTTCAACAGAGGAATGGATACAGAAAATGTGGTACATCTACACAATGGAGTACTACTCAGCTATCAAGAACAATGACTTCATGAAATTCATAGGCAAATGGAATGAACTAGAAAATATCATCCTGAGTGAGGTAACTCAATTACAGAAAAACACACTGTGTATGCACTCACTGACAAGTGGATATTAACCCAAAAGCCATGCAGGTACAGTTACACTAAAACTGAAGTGTTCTATCATCATTCCCCCTGCTTAAAGCGTTACTACCTCTGCCTAGCTCTACCATAGTAAGGCAGAGATGCTTGCCTTCAAACATTTTTAAAAAGAAATAGAAAAAAAAAAAAGCTCGGATTACCCAAGATACAATCCACACAATCCACAGACCACATGAAGCTCAAGAAGGACGACCAAAGTGCAGATGCTTCACTTCCTAAAAAGGGAAACAAATATTCATAGGAGGGGATATGGAGGCAAGTTTGGAGCAGAGATTGAAGGGCCAGCCATTCAGAACCTGCCCTACATGGGGATACATCATGTATGTATGTATGTATGTATGTATGTATGTATGTATGTATGTATGTGTATACAACCATCAAAACTAGATAATATTGATGAAGTTAAGAAGTTCAAGCTGACAGGAGCTGGATATAGCTGTCTCCTGAGAGGCACAGACAGAGCACGACAAATAAGAGGTGAATGCTAACAGCAAACCATTGAACTGAGAACAGGATTCCGGTTGGAGGAGTTAGAGAAAGGATTGAAAGAGCTAAAGGGGCTTGCAACCCTATAAGAACAACAATGCTAACCAACCAGAGCTCTCAGAGACTAAACCACTACCCAAAGACTATACATGGACTGACCCATGGCTCCAGCTGCATATGTAGCAAAGGATAGCCTTGTTGGGCACCAATGGGAGTAGAAGCCCTTGGTCCTGCCAAGGCTGGACCCCCCAGTGTAGGGGAATATTGGGGAGACAGTAAGGGGGATGTATGGGGGCAATACCGGTATGGGAAGGGGAGGGGAGCGTATGGGGCCTACGAACAGGAAGCTAGTAAAGGGAATAACATTTGAAACGTAAATAAAAAATATTCAATTTAAAAAAAAAGAAAGTTAGGGCTACTAATTCCTAGCAATATGAGAAAGCCATTTCAAAATACAAGCAAATATGAATTTTCTTTTCTGATTTAAAACAACATACAAATCAGAAAACATAGTTCATAAAATCACTACTAACATTTTGATACATTTTCTTCTATGCTTGTTTTCCTTTATATTTCTATTCATACATAGATGGGATTATAGTGTTCAGCCAACATTAAACCCTCATGTTTTTTACCTCTCCATTAGGATGAATCCCAAAGAATAATTACAAGATAAGGGCATCATTTTCAAAGATTCTACAGAAAAGTACAATTTGTACTGCCAGCATTTTTAAAAAGTGTTGGTAGAAAGCAGGTACCTTCCCTATAATTCCACAACTGAAAAGTAAAATTAAATAATGTAACATTATAGGCTCAAATGACATTCGTAAAAATTCTATAATCAAAATTTTGTATATGAAGTATGATACAAATAGATGATACCTCATTCACCACAGGAGACCAATGAAACTGAATCTCTAGCTACCAAGGCTATGGATTTGAGATGTACCTCTTCTTTTTATAAATCATTAAATACTGGGGAATACTTAAAATATTATTAGAACTGTTAAGCATATCTTGTAAGCTATGACACTTTTTCTGATAAATTATTCAAAACCATCAATTTTACCATATCCTATATGGATAATATATTTTAAATGCTCAGATTTATTTATTTTTGTTGTTGTATGAAACAGTTACTTATGAGTATGCGCGTCATGTATGTGCAATGGCTGAAGAGTCCAGAAGAAGTCATTGGACTCTCTGACCCTGGAGTAACCATAAGCTGCCATTTGGGAGAATCGAACCCAGGTCCTCTGAAAGAGCATCCATGTCTCTAGCTCCCGGACTAATGAGTTATAACGAACCATTTCGCGAAAAAAGACTATTTTTGTGGAGTGGTTTTGTGTGAGTTGTGTGATTTGAATGGAAATTAATGTAACAGCATCTTAATGTTCCCTCCAGCATTTCCTGTGACTAAGATGCACGAGTAGCTTCATGGTTTGCACATAATTTAAAGCAGTTACTTATGTAGTCTTGTTAGACCGATGTATCTTCTGTCACCAGCAAGAGCCCATTTAAAAGGTTTTCCTCGTTGATAATTAGCTTCTCTGAAACTTCACATAAAGGTACTGTCCTTCTTCATTGAACGTGACGACAGTTCATTTTTATTTCTGTTTCCAAGCCAGCAGCTGTTTACATCGTGACACGTTTTGAAGACGACATACTCTCTTTGAAGACTGAGACTCCCCGGCATGCTCTGCTTCAGTGTCTGCAATGCTTCATGATTTGGTAGTGAAAGTACAATTTTTTTTTCTTTTTTTCGAACCCTAACAAAGACTTCTCTCCCCTGAAGAGTTTCGGTGTCGAATGTTCTCCAAAGATCCATATGTCAAAGGTTTGGTTCCCAGGGCAATGCTTTGGGAATTTTCTCGTAAACTTAGAGGTGGAGCCTAGTCACGCGTGTCTAGGTCAATAGGAGGTGCCCCGGAACAGAATCCTGAGGTCAGGCCCCTGCCCTCTTTTGATTCCTGTCTATGAGAGGAGGGGCTTTGCTCTGCCCTGTGGTACATATGCTGCCTTACTACTGTCTGTTATTTTGTCTTTTTCTTTTTTGTTTCGGAGCTGAGGACCGAACCCAGGGCCTTGCGCTAAAGGCGCTACTAGGCAAGCGCTCTACCACTGAACTAAATCCCCAACCCCGCCTTACTACTGTCTGGAAAGGGAATGGACCAGCAGCAAGGTCTGACATGGACTGGAACTTCCAAAACTACAAGCTAGCCAAACTAAACATTGTTTTTCTCTATAAGTTAATTGCATTGGATACTGACCGTTTCTAGTCTAGATTTTAGACCAAGGAGTTAATTACTGGAATGGGTTCTGGAGATCCAGTGGACAACACCTTCCACCAGGTCTCACCACATCTCCTCTTGTTTCCGCTACCACTGCGTTCCCCATCGCTGTTCCCATGACTACGCAGCTGCCACAGCAACGTCATCTGGGTTCACACTCTGAATCTGATGCCTTTTCAGTGTCTTCACGGTGTCCCAGATACCCCAGGCAAAAAAAAAAAAAATGTATCCCAGGGCAGTCGGGAATGCTTGTAGGTGTAATTACTCCACGCTGCCAACTTCAATTACTAATCTCTAATCTAAAGACGAGTCTATAAGAATGCGAAGCTGATGGCGTCAGAGCAGTAAACCAAGCAAGCATCACTGTTAGGGACTTTTCCATAGTCATGACCTAGACGAAGAAGGGTTTGGTTTAGGGATTTCCATCACTAATCTGGGACTCTACTGATTCCGAGCCCATTATGAGGCAGAATATTAGGGCAACAGGAGAACATAGCAGTGGCAGTAAACAGGAAGCTAGCAGCCAGGAGCAAGTGACTACAGTCAACATACCCCACAAGGACCTGTTCACAGTGACCTGTTTGCTCCAGCTAGCTTCCACTTAGTACAGTTTCCAGAGCCTTCCAGAACCCTCCAGAACAGCAGCACCAGCTGGGACCTAGCATTCTGCACAGGAACCTGCAGGACATGTAGGCCCTGATAAGAGAGCCTGATACCACCCTAATGCACAAGTCAAATGTGCATTTTTAAAAGGCCGTGAGACTATTCATTCAAGTAGATGTGTTTGAGTGTGGGTCATACTAATAATCACACTGGAGTAACCCGGGACAGCTGGCTGCTTGTACACAAAAGCTCATGTGATTCTTTCTAAGGGTGAGCTTTACTTCTAACCACAGGCCACATGCATTCAGAAAATGCCTGGGGAATGATAGCTCGTCCAAATTGTCTCTGTCCATTTCTCTGGGTCTTTTAAAGAGAGATATTTCTTTTGTTTTATATGCAGTAATGTCTTGTCTGCACGTATGTGTGCCCTATGTGTGCCTGGTGCCTATGGAGGCCAGAAGAGGTCATAGGGTTTGCTGGAATGGGAGATCTAAACCTGTTGTGAGTTGACCCATGCGTGTTAGGAATCAAACTTGGATTCTCTACAAGAATAATAGCGCACTTAGCTGCTGACTCATCTCTCCAGCCCCCATTCTCAGTCTTACTTTTTATTTTTATCCTCACACAATATATCTGCTTATACTTCCATGCCCAACCCATTCTTCCCAGCTCTTCTTCTCCCCTCCCATCCAGATCCACTTCCTTTTCTGTCTCTCATCAGAAAAGAAAGGGCTTCTGAGAGATAACAAACATTACAAAATAAAATATAATAAGATAGGGGCTGGAGAGATGGCTCAGCGGTTAAGAGCACCCGACTGCTCTTCCAGAGGTCCTGAGTTCAATTCCCAGCAACCACATGGTGGCTCACAACCATCTGTAAAGAGATCCGATGCCCTCTTCTGGTGTGTCTGAAGACAGCTACAGTGTACTCATATATAATAAATGAATAAATCTTTAAAAAAAAATATAATAAGATAAAACAAAATCCACCACATCAATGCTCGACAGGGCAACCCAACAGAAGGAGAGAGCCCCAAGAGCAGGCACAAGAGTCAGAGGCCCACTCGTTCACACACTCAAGGATCCCATACAAATGTTAAGCTGAAAGGGACCTGGTGCAGGCCTTTGTAGGCCTCATGCTCACCGCTTTGGCCTCCGTGAGCTCATATGAGTCTTGCTTAGTTGACTCAAAGAATCTTATTCTGATGTCCTCCCTCTCCTCTGGCTCTTAAACTTTTTCTACCTCCTCCTCTGCATGATTTTCTGAGCTCTAAGGGGAGGGATTTGATAGAACCATGCGATTTAGAGTTGGGTCTTCTAACAGCTTCTAACAGGTCTTCCGTCCAATATCTGGGCTTGTGGGTCAATGTATGTGCTCCCATTTGCTGCAGAAGGGAGCTTCTCTGATGGTGACTGCAGAATACCATTAGGAGTCATTTTATTGATATTTATTTTTGACCAATAGTGTTGAGTTTTACCCTGTGGCTCTGGGCTATTCAGTCTCTGGTTCTTTGTCACCTAAGCAGTGTTAGGGATGGGTTTCATCTCGTTGACTGGGCGGGCCTTAAGTGCCTTCGTAAATCTTGCAGGAAGAGTAGATTGTAAGTCAAGTTTTGTGGCTGAGTTGGTATTTACATTTCTCCTTCGGTAGCCTGCAGAGAACTTTTCTATACCACAGACACTAGACCATAAGGCAAAAGCTCCATGTTGTCACTAGCTCGACTTCTCCATGTTTGGTGAGTCGTGAGAGTGCTGTCCTCGTGAGTGGAGCCACTGCTGTAGGTTTGCAGAGAGCAACCCATTGTCTTTGAAATAGCCTGGGTTTATTTGGGGAATTCCATGGACTCTCTTGGCCAACAAATCAACTGAATGTAGCCTAGTCTTGGTACTGGAAGCTTCCTGTGGTGATAAGAGATGGCCAGTTGGTACTATATATCCCTCATTAGGATCTCCTTCACATATTTTAGTAAGTTTCTAATGCATTAAGCTTCCACGGCATCCCTCAAATGCCCCTCATCTCTACCTGTCTCTCCCCGCATTCCCTTCCTCAACTGAATCTTCTCTCCGACTCTCCACCTGATCCTCCAGTTCCCATCCCCACCTGCCACTAGTCCACCCCTAAAATGTCTTCTATTTCCCCTTCCCCAGAGAGAGCCATGTGTGCTCCCTGGTTCCTTCTTCTATGCCTAACCTCTCCAGGTCTGTGGATTATAGTTTGATTATCATTTATTTAATGGATAATATCCGCCTATAAGTTAACACGTAAATACATACCATACCTATTTGAATCTGTGTTACCTCACTCAGGGTGATTTTTTTTTTTTTTTAGTTTCATCCATTTGCCTGCAAATTTCATAATGTAATCTTTTTAACAACTTAGTGCCCGGAAACCGGGAAAGGGAATAACACTCAAAATGTATATAAGAAATATTCAAGTTAATAAAAAAAAAAACAACTTAGTGATACTCCATTGTGTAAAATATACTACATTTTCTTTATCCATTCTTCTGTTGAGGGACTGTATCCAGTTTCTGGATATTATGAAGAGAGCAGCAATGACATGGATGGGCAAGTGTCCTGTGGTAGGATGAAGCCTTCTTTGAATATATGCCCAAAAGTGCTTTAGTTGGATCTTGACATAGATAGATGTCCAACTTGCTGAGGAACTGCCATACTGCTTTCCACAGTCCTCACACAAGTTTGCACTACCACCAGCAATGGAGGAATGTTCTCCTTACTCCACATCCTCAACCATCATGAGCTGTCACATGTGTTATTGATTTTAGCCATTCTAAAAAGTGTCTCAGAGTAGTTTGATTTCCATTTCCCTGATGGCTAAGGATGCTAAACATTTCTTTAACTATGTCTCAGCCATTTGAGATTCTTCTATTGAGAATTCTCTGTTTAGATCTGCACCAATTTTTTTGATTGGATTATTGTTTATATCTAGTTTCTTGAGTTATTTTGGATGTTAGTCCTCTATCAAATGTGGGATTGGAAAAATTCCGTTCCCGTTCTGTAGGCGGCTGCTTTGTCTGAATGATGGTATTCTTTGCTTTTGTCAAATCTTCTCAGCTTCGTAAGGCATCCCCATTTATTAAGTCTTGATCTTGGTGCCTAGACTATCGGTTTTGTTCGGGAAATCCTCTCCTGTGCCAATAAGTTCAAGGCTGTTTCCCAATTTCTCTTCTATCCAATTTAGTGTATTGGGCTTTATGTTGAGTTTAATCCATTTGAACTTGAGTTTGTGCAGGGTAATACATATGTATCTATTTGCATTCATCTAACATGTTGACGCCCAGTTAGATGAGCGCCAGTACATGTTTTTTTTTTTTTTTCAAGTGTGTATTTCTGGCTTTTTATCCAAAATCAGGATTCTATGTGTTTGTGGATTTATGTCTGGGTCAATTTGATTCAATTGATCCATATGTCTTTTTGTTTTTATGCCAGTATCGTGGAGTTTTTATTACTATAGCTGTGTGGTACAACTTGAAAACAAGAATGTGGAATACCCAGTTGTTCTTTTATTGTTCAGGATTGTATAAGCTCTCCTAGTTTTTGTTTTGTTTTGCTTTTTCATTATGAAGTTAGGAATTGTCTATTCATGGTCCGTAAAGAATCGTGTTGGGATTTTGATGGGGATTGCATTGAACCTGTAGATTGCTTTTTGGTAGGATGGACATTTGAGATCGTTCCATCTTCTAATATCTTCTTCAATGTCTTTCTTCGAAGACTTGAAGCTTTTATCATACAACTCTTTTACTTGCTTGGATAGCATTATCCCAAAATATTTTGTATTATTTGAAGCTATTGTAAAAGATGTTCGTTTCCCTGGTCTCTTTCTCAATCAGTTTGTCATTTATATATAGGAAGCCTAATGGTATTTGTAAGATAATTTTGTAGCCAGTTACTTTGCTGAAAGTATTTATCTGCTGTAGGAGTTCCCTAGTGGAATTTTTAGGGTCACTTAAATATACCATCATACCATCTGTACATAAAGATACTTTGACTTCTTCCTTTCCAATTTGTATCCTCTAGGTCTCCTTCAGTCGGATTACTGCTCAGGCTAAGATGTCAAGTACTATATTGAACAGATATAGGGAAAATGAACAGCCTTGTCTTGTTCCTGATTTTAGTGGAATTGCCTCGAGTTTCTCTCCATTTAATTTGATGTTGGCTATCAGCTTGCTGCAAATTGCCTTTATTATGTTTAGGTATGTGTCTGGTATCCCTGATCTCTCCAGGAATTTTTATATGAAGGGGTATTGGATTTTGTCAAAGTCCTTTTCTTCATCTAATAAGATAACCATGAGTTTGTTTATATGGTGGATTACATTTATTGATTTTTGTATATTGCATTATCCCTGCATCTCCTCAATTAAGACTTGATCATGAGAGATGATCTTTTTAATGTGTTCTTAGACTTGATTTGCTAGTATTTTGTTGAGTATTTTTGCATCTATGTTCACAAAGGAAATTGGTCTATAATTATCTTGCTTTGTTGTATATTCTTGTGGTTCCAGTGTGACTGTGGCCTCATAAATGAATTGGGCAATGTTCGTTCTGTTTCTATTTTGTGGAATAATTTTAGAAGTATTGGCATTAGCTCTTCTTTGAAAGTCTGGTCGAATTCTGTGCTAAATCATCTGCCCTGGGCTTGTTTGTTTGTTTGGGAAACTTTTAATGACTTTCTATTTCACTAAGGGTTATAGGTTATTTAAATTGTTTATCTGAACATGATTTAGTACTATTGAGAAAATTGTCCATTTCTTTTAGATTTTTCCAATTTTGTGGAGTACAGGTTTTAGAAGTATGACCCAATGACTCTTTGGATTTTCTCTATGTCTGTTGTTATGCCCCGCTTTTCTTTTCTGAGTTTGTAATTTGAATATTATCTCTCTACCTTTTAGTTAGTTTGGTAAAAGTTTGACTATCTTGTTGATTTTTTTTTCAAAGAACCAATCATTTGTTTCATCGATTTTTTGCAGTGTTTCATTTCTGATTCATTGATTTCAGCCCCAATTTTGATTATTTCTTGCGATCTACTCCTCTTAAAGGTAATTACTTATTTTTGTTCTAGTGCTTTCACACAGGCTATTAAGTTGCTAGTATGAGACCCCCCCTCTCTTTCTCTCTCTCTCTCTCTCTCTCTCTCTCTCTCTCTCTCTCTCTCTCTCTCTCTTTAGATGTAGGCACTTAGTGCTATGAACTTTCCTCTCAGAACCTCTCTCATTGTGTTCCATAAGTCGGATATGACATATATTCGTTTTCATTAAATTCTTTATTTCTATCTTGACCCATTTTTTCCATTCAATAAAGGATTATTCAGTTTCTATGAACTTGTAAGCTTTCTGTTGTTTCGAAAGTTGTTGATATCCAGTTTTAATCCATTGCGGAATGATAGGATGCAAGGAGGTCTGGATGGCCTGTTTATTAACGAGAGTGGAATATTGACATCTCCCACTCTCAGTATATAATAGTCAATATGTGGTTTAAGCCACAGTAGCCTTTCTTTTACAAAATGGGTGCCCTCATGTTTGGGGCATAGATGGTAAGGATTGAAATGTCATCTTGATGGATTTTTTTTCCCCTTTGATGAGTATGTAGTGTCCTTCCCTACCTCTTTTGATTAGTTTTTGGTTCAAAGTCTATATTGTTAGATTAGAGAGGCTACAACAGCTAGTTTCTTAGGTCCACTTAATTGAAATATCCTTCTCCAACATTTTACCCTAAATTAATGTCTATCTTTAATGTTGAGGCGTGTTTCTGGAATACAGCAGAAGGATGGGTCCTGTGTTACATCCAATTTTTAATGGGAAATTGAGACCATTGATATTGAGTGATATTAATGACAGGTTATTGTTGATCTAGATTATTCTGATTGGTGGTGGTTGTGGTGTGATTGTGTGTGTGTGTGTGTGTGTGTGTGTGTGTGTGTGTGTGTGTGTTTGATTATTCTTGTCTTAGATTATTCCCTCTGTCTTTATGGGTTTAGTTAACTTCCTTAGGTTGGAGTTTTCCTTTTAGCACCTTCTGCAGGGCTGGATTTGTAGATAGATATTGTTTAAGTTTGGCTATTTTCTTCATCTATGGTGACTGAAAGTTTTGCTGGGTCCTATTAAGTCTAGACTCACATCTGTGATCTCGTAGAGTCTGCAGCACATCTGTTCAAGCCTTTATAACTTTTAGAGTCTCCATTGAGATGTCAGATATAATTCTAAATAGGTCTGCTTTTATATATTACTTGGTCTTTCTACCTTGCTGTTTTTGATATTCTTTACTTGTTCTGCATGTTTAATGTTTCGATTATTATGTAGCGAGGCTATTTGGTGTTCTATAAGCTTCTTGTTCCTTTATAAGTATCTCCTTCTTGAGGGTTGGGAAATTTTCTTCTATGATTTTTTTGAAAACATTTTCTGGGACTTTGAGCCAGGTTTTGTCTTCTTCCTCTATTCCTATTGATCTTAGGTTTGGTCTTTCCATAGTGTCCTAGATTTCCTGAATGTTTTGTGTCAGGGGACTTTTAGATGTAACATTTTCTTTGACTGATGTATCTGTTCTATCATATCTTCAATGCCTGAGAGTCTCTCTTTCATCTCCTATATTCTGTTGGCAAAGCTTGCCTCTCTAGTTCCTGTTTAAAATCCTAATTTTCTCATTTCCAGAATTGCCTTAATTTGTGTTTTCCATATTGATTCAGGTCTTAGACACTTTTATTCATGTCCTTTCATTGGTTTTTTTTTCTGGATTTCTTTAAAGGATTTATTAATTTCCTCTTTAAAGACCTTTATCAGCTTCATACAGTCAGTTTTGAGGTCAATTTTTCTTGTGTTTCAGGTATGTTGGGATATTCAGGTCCTGCTGTAGTAGAATAGCTGGACTCTAGTGGAGATGTTCTGCTCTGTATTTTTTTTAACTTTTTATTGGTTATGAGTTTCACATCATGCACCCAAGTCCTGCTCATCTCCCTGTCCCCTCATATATACCCTTTACCCTTTCAACCTCTCCCTTCCAAACACACACACACACACACACACACACACACACACACACACACACACACACACACACAAACCAGCCAACCAAACAACCAAATAAACAAACAAAACCAAAGCATAGAAAACACCTCATTGTGAAAACTGTAATGTGCCACAGTGTGTCCCACACATCTTCACTTGCAAATGTTCATTGCAATGAGTCATTGGTCTGGTTTGAAATCTCTGCCTTCTGGGACAGCATCAGTTTTGCATCCTCACGGGACTTACCCCAGTTATCCTGTTGTTACCCTGTACCATGAAGACCCTGCAGCTCTGGGTCAGCAGAACTGGCCCTTTCCTGCACCCCAACTACTGACAGATGATATAGATTTTGGGGTGGGCCAACCCAGTCCTGGATCTGGGCCTGGGTGGTAGCTGAGCTGAGCAGTGCACCAGCTTTTCCTTACCCACACCACCAGAGCAAGCTCTCCAGCACTGCTCTGACTAGACCACCCACTGCTACCATCCACAGGAGGCAAGGTCAGCTTTCTTGCTCTCCTGCCCTCAGGGCCAGATCATCTACATCCACACCTCCCAAGTCAGGTCTACTGGGCTGCCCAGTCAGGTAAGGAGCCCACTCAATTAAGCACTACAGCCTGCAAGGGGCTGGACCAGCTTTCACACTCTCAGGGACAGCTCACTAATGCCTTCACCATCAGGGCCAGTTCCACTGTGTGGCCCAGGTGAGGTGCAGGGTCCACTGTCCTGAGTGAGAAGACAAGTGAGAAGACAAGGATAACTCTCCCAATTGCATGCCTTTGGCCCTGGTCTCTCCCAACTACTGAAGGTGGCAAGGTGGGAGGTGTAGAGGGCATCACCTCAATACAAGTGGCAGGGACAGCTCTGCAGTGCTCTTGCCCTCTGGGTGGCTCACCTGTGCCTCCTCCATCAGGGCCAGCCAGCCCTACTGTGCTGCCCAGGCAAGGGGCATGGCCCGAAATCCTGAGTGCTGTAGGTGGTAAGGGTGAGACCAGCTCAGCCATCCTCATGACCTTAGGGTCAGCTCTCCTGACTGTCTCCAGTAGTGAGGGGGAAGGGGGACACGGCTTCTTTCTTATTGCATTTTTATGCTGGCATCTAGGCCTGTGAAATTGGAATGATTATAGGTCTAAGCACTGATTTCTGAATTTGTCTTTGTTGAGTGGGTGTTTTGTTCTTTGGTTTCCGTTTCCTTTTCGGATTTTCAGAGAGTGAGATGGCTGTGTATTGCCTGGTAGGAAATTTTTCTTGGACCTGATAGTTGTGGCCACTGGGGCTTCCAAGCAAAATGTGGTATTAGGAGCTGATACTTAGGAATGCGGATAGGCTAGGGGTCTGAAGGTGTTCACGGAATGGAGGAGAGCAAAAAGTTCAACCAGGAAATGCCTATTTTGTCTCCTTGGAATGGGGAAGGCAGTAAAGAGAGGTTACCACAGAGGGTCTACTCTAGCCTTGAGACGAGACTGGGGGCTTGTATCTAGAGGGAAAGATCAGCTACAGACAGCCTACCTGCTTCCTTAGCAAGAGTGGCCTGTGGGTTAGCAGGGGGTACCTACTGGAGTTGGGGGTTGAGAGAAGCAACTAGCGGGGTGATGTGGGCAGAGGGAGAAAACTGCAGTAGAGGGGCTTCTGAAGCAGAGATAGACGTGAGACTGAAGGACTGGGTTTGAAGGGGAGGAGAGAGTCACAAAGGACTTTAGTTAACTCACCTGTTTCCCTGGTCTGATCAGTTGGTGTATTCACAGGGAACATCTGCGGGTTGGAGGCTGGGATACAGGGATGAGTTGGAGTAAGGAAGGTTAGAGGGGAAACATTTGTGATCCTTTAGGGACAGGGTCAGAGAGGAAAAGGAGACCGTGACAGGTTTCCTGCTACAGAGCTGGGGATGAGACTTAGGGTATTGAGCAGAAGGAGGAGCAGAAGGAGGGTATGGATCTGATGTCAGTCAACTTTTTCCCAAGGAGTGGCATTTGGATTAGCGAGGAGTGCCTGCTGGGATTGGGGCTGGGGCAAAGTAACAAATGGGTGGAGGGGGTTAGAAAAAGAAGATCTGTGGGATCCACAGTAGATGGGAACCAGGGAGCAGAGAAGGCTGCCCAGATGTCTCATCTGGAGATGAAACTGGGGGTTGATCAGGGGAAACAGAGAGAAGAGATCTACAGGCAGCCTACCTGGTTTTCTGCCAAGCACGATCTCCATTCTTAAAGGACAAAGTGACTTGCTTCCATGTGGATTTTGCTCCAATCTCTTGTTTCTCTGTGAGCCTTGTGGCCCTTCCTGCCCACCCTGAATTCAGCATCTTTATCCTACTTTGTTACCTTGGATACTTCCACCTGTTTCGAGTTTCACCTTTCTATCCAACATGACTAGGGAAGTCCTACTTCTGGACCCATCACTAGAAGAGCTGTCTCTGTCTCCCTACATAGGTTGACTGGACTACAGAGACATATTCACAGTTCCGACACTGGGAATCTTGACTCTCAGTCTTGGCTAAATACACTCGAGCATCCTTGACCTTGTGTTGGCTCTCTCTTTTTTTTTTTTTTTTTTTAGTTCTTTTTTTCGGAGCTGGGGACCGAACCCAGGGCCTTGCGCTTCCTAGGCAAGCGCTCTACCACTGAGCTAAATCCCCAGCCCCTGTGTTGGCTCTCTTAAATGACCTGCCTTGGGTTAATAAGCTGTACGGCGGAGTGAGGTTGGGGGACAATCTAGTAGTATATGGCTAATTTCCTGGGGAAATTCCATTCTGTACAGTTGATTGCGTTTCCCCGGTCTGGGTTGAAATCCATACCCCAGAGACAAGCTCTCAGTGTTTGGTTTTCTTCTTCACCCTTGCCCAATCTTCTTCTTGGGGCTTAAAACATTTAAAATATTGAGCAATATTCTGTTCTGATGCCCTACCCACTATGAGATCAGACTGTACCAAAGATTTAAATTGGCTTGGGTTTATAGCTGCTGTGGCAGGAATGAAAATGTTGGGAAGGGGGGGCACTGTACCTTTCAGTTCTTATGAGAAAAGAAACCCTGAGAATTTGAAATTTCCCCAGAAATTTCATAGTGGGAAAAGGAAAATGCTGAAGCCAAAAAGAAGCAACCTCTGTCTAAGAAACTGATTTTGCACAGCACCGACAACTTCTCAGAGTGATGCCAGAGGAGTGAGGCTCCTGGCAGCCTCAGCCAAGTAAGGCCAGTCCCTCATCCTCATTAGACTAATTAAAGAGTCAAGTAATTGTGAAAAGCATAAAAGGAAGATGATTCAGTGTGGCCAAATTAGGAAGCGACAAAAAGGGATCTATCAATTCCCCCCCACCCCACAACCTCAACACATCCATCCTTAAGGTCTTGACAGGAAGTTCGAGATTATATAGAGAACAAGAGGCAGCATAACTAAGCAGCCCTGGTCAGGTGTGGGCCTGCTCATCATGGACAAATCATTGTTAGCTCTAATTTCTCCTGCAAGATGGTCTGACAGGTTGCAGATGTAGAGGAATTTTAATCTAACAGCACGGATGCTCTGACAAGGGATAGCATCCAAAGTCATAATCTGGTTGGGATATAGGTATGTCCTTATTACACACCTTTGATCTCTCTGGCTAGAAATACAGGCCCACCTTTAGTACACACCTTTAAGCCCAAACACATCTGATTAAGTAACAAATCAGAGAAAGAATTGACAGAATTAGTTAGAGATGGGATATACCCTACCCTCATGAGACAGACCAGAAAGAGAAGCTACTTAAAGAGCAGTGAGGGAGAGGGAGTTGATTGAGTTCACTTCAGTCCAGAGAGCTCGATTTGGTGTGGTTCATTTGAGTGCAGCTGAGCTCAGTTCAGTTTGGAGCAGAGCAGTTGAGTTCAGAACACTTGAGTTCCCGGAGTTCAAAGGTGGTCTTTCCAAGCAGAGCAATTCAGTCAGAGGCTGAGAGAAGTCGATTTGAATCAGTCAACTTGAAGAGTCAGTTTGAGCCAAAACAGCTGAGTTGAACCAGCCAACCAGAGTTCAGAAAGAACTAAAAAAAAAAAAAAAAAAAAAAAATGTGGTTTATTCAGTGGTGAGTCTCAAAGGCTAAAACATTCTAGGCTTGAATTAGCAGACGGATGCTGGAAGGAAGCTGAAGCCTTCAAGGTCTAGGCTTATACAAAATTAGATTGTATGGAGGTTAGACGACTCTAGGCCTAGGCCTAGCAATGGTTAGAACAGAAAAGGAAGCACTTTGGGCTCCGCCCAAGCCATGTATTCATAATGCTTGGGCATGGTTTTCATCTCGTCCCTTCATCTGAGGAAATAAAAGTGACCTTTACATTTGTATGTAGATCCAGATAAGATCGTTGAGGACTAACCATGGCATAGCCTAAACACTATCCTATCTTAAAAATTCCCCTGCCCATCTGTTACCTTTACATTCAGCCTTGCTCAAATTCTCTGGACACAGGCAGAATACAATCAGGTTCTTTGCCAAAATATCACAAAATGTCTCCTAGTCCATCCAGTTCCCCACATTAACACATCACACACTGAGTCTCTGCCTGCTGGTCTCTCAGAAAGCCTGTATTCTGAGCTCCCACTAGAATGGCCCATGGATACTGATAGTGCTTACAGTATTCATGGGCTTTCCTAGCTGGAGATTTTAAGCATTTCCACATTCCTCCTGCAAAACAGTTCCCAAAGCCTAAGAATCGTGTGGTCATGTTAACCCCAACAGGGTCCCACTTCCTGGTAAAACTTTTCTGTATTAGTTACTTGTTTTGTCTCTGTGACAACATAACCTAACAGAGGCAACCGATGGGAGGACTTATATCATAGCAGAGAAGTTATGGTGGCAGGGACCCGAGGGTGCTGGTCACATTACAGCTGTAGTCAGGAAGCAGTGAGAGATGAATGCTTGTACTCAGATAATTAATCCATTTTTAAGAAGTCTTATACTTAGCCTGTGGAAAGGTGCTGCCCACACTGCTGGTGTTTCTTCTAATCTCAAAATCCGGAAATTTAGAAAATCTGGAAAATCCCTCACAGACATTCTCAGAGCGTGGTCTGTGTGATGATTTCAAAACCCATCAAGTTGGGAGTTGATATTGACATTCACCAGGGTCCCTGGGCCTTTTCTTTGTTATTCTTCTCCACTGACCACATGAGATAAATTTCCTTTTTCTTCCTTTTCACCATTACCATTGTTTAATTGGACTGCTGAGGATGCGTGGGAGAGCCTTGATTTTTAGGACTGCAAGGTGTTAGGCTCTAATCCTAACAGCAACATTTAGAACTAACATTTTAAAAATGCCAGACACGAGCCATCACACCACCAAAAAAGTAGAAAATTGACATTTCAGGGATAGGTAGACAATTCAGTGGGTAAGAAGACCTGAATACAGATCCCCAGGACCCATATAAAAGTCAGACATGACCATGCAGAGGCCTGTAAGCATTGTGCTATACAGGGCAGAGACGAAATGATTGCTGGACCTTGCTGGCCACCAGCCTAGCTCCAGGTTCAGTGTAGACTCTGCCATAACAGAATACAAGGAACGTGATAGAATAGGATACTATCTGTCCTGTTCATGGCTTCTATTCACGCACAACACACAACATGCACACACATGTATACACACATCCCCCCGATACAGAAATCAATCAATATTTTTCAAATTAGCATTTCATTTAGTTAGTAGGCTTGACTTGAATAAAGTCCTAGATAAGTAGGACTTTTGCTTGGTTTTTGCCTTAATTTTTACTGCTATTAAATATCTCTCTCTCTCTCTCTCTCTCTCTCTCTCTCTCTCTCTCTCTCTCTCTCTCTCTCTCTCTCTGTGTGTGTGTGTGTGTGTGTGTGTGCCTGAAACTGATATCTTCTTTGATGGATCTCCACTTTGGCCTGTCCAATTCAAGACAGGGACTCTTGCTGAACCCAGATCTTGCTAACTCTCCTTGGTCTAGCTTGCCAGCTCCTCCCGCCCCCACCCTGCCAATCCCATGTCTTCTCTAAAGTGCTTGTTTTTACAGGGCTGGCCACCTTTGCTCAACTCTGAAGTGGGATGTAAACTTTGGTCCTCGTGTTAACATAGCAAGTACTTTATGCTCATAGCCATCTCCCCAGACCAAATTCCCGCATTTTAGTTCATCTCTTTTGTCAAAAGAAAAGGAAAACAAAGAAATAAACAGAGGCAACAATTCCTATGTATTAATATTAATATAGTTCACTAATGGTTCCAAGTGCTCATATTTGTATAAAACATACAAATCCTTCAAATTATATGTGCCAAGAATAGCAATCTAAACACACAATAAGTTAAAAAAAAAACAATTAAAGAATGAAGTGGCCACAAATTTGCAACTCTGTTATTTTCAGAAACTCCAGGAACAGAACAAATTCTGCCACAAGCTGTTTTAGAAATCAGAAGTTTCTGGAGTTAGAGGGATAACTCCATGTGTTTGGTTCCCGGCACTCACGTGTGGCTGTTCATAATTGTCTATAACCCTGGCTCCAGGATAATCTGATGCCTCAGGCTTCTCAGAGCCCCTACACTCAGGTACAGCCATCCACACATAGACTCATGCACAGGCATAACTATGAACGAGAAACAAATCTTTAAAGAAACCATACATTTACAAAAGTCTACTCATCCAGAAGTCTCCCTGGTGAGCACCAAGATAGACATACTTAGTGGTTTCCATGGTTACACAAATCACAGTAGAAACCTCCTCAACAACCTTGTCTCAATGGTTCAACAGTACCCCAATGGCTCAAAGCCCTGAAGACTATTTTAGCCATCTCTGTCATACACTAAATCTTTGTGTCTGTTGCTTGTCTTGTTGACATAACACCTGACAAAGGTAAGCTCTCAGGAGGCCTAGTTGGTTCCTAGTTCCAGGGGCTACAGTCCATCCTGACATGGAAGGGATAGCAACAGTAGGAGGAGGTCACATCACATCCCACAGTCAGGGGTTGGGAGAGCATTAGATGCCTGAACTCAGTTTGCTTCCTCCTTTTTGGCATGACAGCCCGTGGAATGATACAACCTATACTTAGAGAAGGCCTGTCCAATTCAGTTAACCTAATGTAGCAATCCCTTTCAGAATTAGAGATTTGTTTCCCTGGTGATTCTAAATCCCGTCTACTTAACATTCAAGATTAACCATCGATACTCCCAAGTACTCAGGGGGAACTAAAATTCTGCCCAAAGGAGCTTCCAAATTGACAGCCTGTCGTGTAAACTGCACAAGAGGCCAGGTGGTTCAACAGAAATGACATGGCTTGAACAAAGCTAGTCCTCAGGACCCCGAACTGAAAAGGAAGGCAAAGCCTGAGTTGTACCAATAGGGGAGAGACTTACAAGGATCAGACTTTCTCAAGATCCCAAAGCAAAGTCTAGACATTTGTTTTTATGCTTCCCAGAATGG
Organism: Rattus rattus; assembly: GCF_011064425.1. Lineage (NCBI taxonomy): Eukaryota > Metazoa > Chordata > Mammalia > Rodentia > Muridae > Rattus > Rattus rattus. Next base: position 9,187,256 of record NC_046166.1, on the reverse strand, counting down.
AGGTGAGAAGGTACTGATGCTGGCTGGGCTGGGATGAAGAAAAGCCCCCGAAATGAAATGATCTCAGAGCCTCCATTCAGGGTCAGTTTGTTATGAGTGAGCGATACACTCAAAAATTAAAAAATAAAGTTACCAGGGCTCTTAATATCTGAGCCTGGGTCCTAACAAGCCCAGACAAGCTAAGCCTAGCAACTCATGCCCAATGAACCAATTACACAGACAAGCAATTGTGCAAAACAGAAACGGGAGACTTATTCAATATGGCCACATTGGGAAGAGGAATAAAGAGTTTCAGTGACCCCCTTTCCACTGACATGAGGTTTGGGTTGAGCAGAAAGCAAGAGTTAAATGTAACTAAGCAGTCCTGGTCAATCAGTGTGTGGCCCTGCTCATCACTTCTCCCAACACCCATCCTTGTCTGGACTCCAGTCTTCCTTGCGAGAATGGCCTGATGTACTCAGAACTGTGAAATCTTTCCTCAGGGACAAGTTCTTCCTCCGGCCAGAACCAGGCTGCAGTCTATTCCTTTCCCAGCATGTGATTCTTGGAGAAATTTGAGTCCTGTGGAATAGCTGTCTCAATAGTCTGATTGCCACAGGGAGGAACACAGGATTTCTTTTTGGATTATCTCTGCTCCTGCCAGGATGGTTACAGCATCACCAGAAACTGTCCTCTCCCTATCCACTGTCATGGACTGTGTGGCCTTTAAGCATCCACTGCAGTGTAGAACATTTTGGGTTCTGTGAGGAACACTCAACCATGCTGCACTGGAGCTGTCTCTTATTAAAGAGAGTCACACTTCAAAGGTTCACAACTCTTCTCTTTGCCTTTCCCCTGTCCTTACACCTTAATCTCTTCTAACCACCTCCCAACCACACAAGCAGGGAAGGCTGACCAGTGATGTCAACCTTTATCCTAGAGTAAATTCTGTATTCCTTATAGTAAGAGAGACAAAGAAATCACTTCTCGTGAGTGACAGTGTTGCTGTCTGCTAATCTGATTTTGGAGCAGAATTAAAGAACTGTTGAAGATTTGTTTACCAAACTGTCTTAAAAGGCACTCTCACTTTTTTAATTAACATTAACCTTACCCCTCTTCTAAAGTTCAGTATTGTCATTTCTCTTCTGTGTGCCACCGTAATGATCAGATCAGGGGACTTGGTGGAATACTATCTCCTCAGATTTTTATCAATTCCTCCTGAAGGAACATTCGAAATCCCCTCTGCCAGCTCTCTTGAAATAGATAACTGATTGCCATCCATCTTGGTTATCCTACTGGATTAGAGAACAATTTGCTTTCCCACCTCTGCTTTCCAGGAGGATCTGTGTCTTTTCATTAGCATCAGAGGGCCTCTGGGATCATCTCTGAGTCAGGGAGCCGAGGTAAATCCTGCTCTGCTACAGGCCCCTGGCAACGTGACAGGAGGCACATGCATGGTACCTGCTTGCTGGGGGCCTCAAAACCCGGCCTCCAATGAACAAGAATCTTTTAACCGAGTGTTAGAAGCTCCTGTTACTTAACGGCATCCTAAAGAACAGGTTCAAACCCAACCACTCATTGAGGTACTTTGGGCAAAAGCTGGAAATTCATAGGGGTCTTTTGGTGAAAGGTTATTGGTAGAAGCCCTGCTTGCCCATCTGGTGGGAATTGCAGTTTGGCATCTCAAGGATAAAGAGAGTGGAACAGATAGGGGGAAGCCATAATAGTGGGTCTTCCCTAAAGACGCCCCAAGGACATGGCCAGGAAAAGGGTCTAGTGGTGATTGCATGGGGGAGTTTCTGCCCCACCCTGCCTATATAGCTCCTGAGTAAACACCACGGAGACATCAGACTTTATTAACAAACAGCTGGCACCACACAGGACAGGTTCTGAGCTATTAATAATAATTAATAATAATCATTAATAATCAGATAAATGCCCCACTACTTGCCATCTGAGCCTGGTTCTGCTCCATGTGTATCCTCTGTGCGAGCTTCCCTTGGTCACATGCTCACGGTCCATCCTGCCCCATGGGCCCTCCTTCTTCCCTCTCCTCTGTCACTCTCCTCTCTGTCCTTACTTGAGATCCCATCACTGGATCTGAGGTCCTCCCTTTCTATCTCTCCTGCCCAGTCACGGGCTCTAGCCTTTTATTCACCAATCAGCGATTATTGGGGAGCATTGTTTACGGCACGATGCCCATGTTCAGACTGCAACTTGATCTTGGGGTGCAGAACTCAGCATCTGAATACACAGTGGGCAAGACCAACCCCAACAAAAGGGTGCTGTCTCTCTGCCACGGGGATCCAGACATGTCCTGCAGTACCTTTGACCTCTGAACTTTACATAGGAACATACTCTGGAAGAGAAGAAAGGTTTTAGTAAGAATTGTAAAGGAAGAAGAGGCCCATCTTGAGAGATCAAGATGTAACAAAAACATCTCCAACACAGGTTTGTGTGTTTTTATCAGTCTTCTTGTTTTCATTTTTGCAATTTTTTTTTTTCTTTTCTTTCTTTTTTTTTTTTTTTTTTTTTTTTTTGGTGTTCCAATATAGCTGGCCTGTCTTCGGTTTTCCCAGTCTACCCTGTTCTTGTGCTTTCCTCATCACAGAATGTTCCCACATCAAGTTAATTCTGACATAATCTCTGGGCAAACCTGTTCTCAACTCAGGAGGCAGCTCCTTAGAGAAAACTTTCCAGGCCTTATTAATACATTGGTTCCTTTCATAAGCTGACGTATCCTTATAATTTGCATTTTAATGTTGATGTTTTTATTACATGTGTAGTTATTATTTTCATACCACAAGAATTCTCTATAAGTCCTATTTATTGCTAATGCTAGAACACTGCCTTTAAGAGAACAGGCAATCAATAAAATATTTACTGGAGAAATAAAAAAATGAAAATAAAAAATTGCTGAAACTGAGGGATGAAACGGGGTAGAATAAATGAATGAGCATTCACATTTGCTTCACGATAGCATCCCTGGATACAGAGCATCTCAACATGTAATGGGAACATGGTCTACCTGAGTTTATTCAATGCATAGTTATATATTTTGGAAATCATAGGATACTACACAGGTGCAATAGACTGTCTTTTATTTCTCACTGTCAAAACAGTTGGCATACTTTTTCCCCAAGTTTAAGATACTGTGCATGTAATATATTTTATTTAAACATAGAATCGTCCTATATGAATGTGTTGCTTCTTTTCTCTTAGTGATATGTTAGTCTCCATTGTTGGTGAGAATACCTTTGAACTCTTTAAAGTGCTAAGTATATTCTACTGCATGAATGATAGTAATTTAACTACCTTTTCATCCATTGGCTCGTCAGTTTAGCAGTGAATAATTAATATTTGCGGGAGCCACTAGGCCATGCGAGTAAATCAGGTAGTAAAGAATCTGGAGCACGAGGGTTTTCAGGGGGTGGGGAAAGGAAGGAGGTAACTTTTTCTAGGGATCTGGAGAACATTTACTCATTGGTGGGTGGTAGGCCCTGGAAGAGTGTCTGTCAAACTAGGACACTCCGTGGCTCAGGTGTGTGCCCTGGCACGCGTGCCTGACCTTCAAATACTAACCCCTCCTCCCCGCGAGGTTAGCAACCCAGGAAGCTTAAGCTATGACTGGGGTTCGCCGCCACGCGCCGCCACGTGCCGTCGCAGGCCCGCCCCCTGCTGCTCCCGGCCACGCCCCTCACACGCGGCTTTCTAGACCCTGCTCGCGGCCCCGCCCTCCGGGGACCTCCGCTACTGCTGTCCGCCCTCCGGTGCATCCACGCCCCCAGTCGCGGGGCCACGCCCCCGTAATCCGGGCCCCCGGGGCTGCCCCGCCCCCAGGCCGCTCGCCGGCGCGGAGGCGGGGCCCTGCGCGATGACGTGGGCGGGCGTGCGCGCTGACGGACCGCGTCTCTGTTAGTCAGCGGAGCGGCCGAGGCCGGACGTTGCGGCCGAAACGCTGAGCCGCGAGCAGGATTAAGTAGCGGCCGCGGCCACCGCGGGACGGCGCCGCTCTCCGCTACGGGCTTCCAGGTCTCCGTTGGCTGCACTGCCGGGTGAGTGCGCGGGCGCCGCGGCTCGGGCGGCCGCCGCCTTTCCCTGGCCGTGACCCCCTCCCGGGAACGCGCGCGGGGCGGGGGCGGCGCGGGAACAATAGCGCGGGCGGCGGGGGCAGCGGGGGGCGTGGTCCACTCCAGGCGACCTGGCTTCACCGCTCCGGCCGGCTTCAACGTCTCGCGGGGGGAATGGAGCGGGAGGGCGGCAAGTTCGGAGGTGTTCCCGCGGAGGTCGGGCCGACGCGACGGTGCATACGTCTCCCGCACCCACGGGGAGCGTGTTTTGACTGTGGGCGGTTTCTTTGTGCGGACGTGAGTGCCGCGACGCCCAGAAGAGCCGGGTGGCCGCTAGTGCGCCGGCCTACGGACCGCGCCTTGAGAGGGGCGCCTGGCGCTGACCTTTTGACTTTCCCCTGCCGCTGTCTTTGTCTTGCGCTTGGGTTCCCAGTCCAGACAAGGTAGAACCAAGTCCATTTTAAAGAACCATAAGGGACGCTTCACATTGTCATATCCGAAAGTTTCCCATCCCACCGGGAATTTAATAACGTGTTGACTGCACGGGGTTCGGTAGTTGCTATTTTTACTTTTGAAATTAAGTGGTCTTTTCAGTAGTAGAATTCTGGTCTGTTGGCCTATTGTGTTTTGAGATCAGCATCCACCAAGTACCTCTTAGTCAGTTAGAACATGTTTATTTCATTCATTGATTTGGCAACTGTTAGTACTGTACCCAGATGGAGATGTGAGGGCCAAGAGAAAGACCCCTAAGAATTAGGGTATTTTGGAGCAGAATAGATGTGTCTTTAAATGAGACGATTATATAAGGGATGTATGTTAAGTAAGGTATTTGACTCATTTTCCTGGAGCTTCCAAGGATAATGGTATGTTAGGAAGAATATCTAGATTTGGCTTAAATATACCATTTTTACACCCCCCCCAACGTCCGCCTTGTCAATTTTCTTGTTATTGGTAGTGGTGACTTGAGTCTTCTTACCGAGGCTGTTAAACCTGGGAGATTTACTGCTGTGTCTGACGAAAGCAAGCAATCAAAATGGCACTTAGAGGCCTATCTTGCATCATTTCTCCATCACCTAGCATGGAAGTCATACACATTGGGTTGATTCGAAGACTTTTATAGACAAAATTTTAGAATTAAGCCTTAAATTCCCCGCGAAGTTTCAGAAGTGTCACCTATCACTCTGTTGGCTAGACGGTAAATTAATAGAGGACATTACCTGTTAAGACCACCAGAGGGTTTGGAGTCACTTTTCACTCCCAGCCATTAACCACCACTGATATTTTTTTCTATATAGTTGATAAAGTAGAGGATTGTGACTTGTGTGTCCGTATATTTATATATAAAAGTTGAGAATCCATACTTAGAAGTCAGAGGTGCTCCAAAATCTCCAAATGAAACACAGTCTCTTGTAAATAAAGGGCATTTACTTGGTACTTTGTCGTCAAAGTTAAGAACTTTGTCCACCTCCAGTATTTATGTAAGTGCTTTCTCCAGTCGTATGTATGCATACACTCAGACACAATGATGTTTCATTAGGAGTCCACCATGATTGCATTTCTCTCATAAAAAACTATGGTTGTGGGTGTGTCTGCAAGATGTTTTTTGGGGCACACAGGGGCATGTGGAAGCCTAAGAACAACTATGTGGGCTTGGTTCTCTTCTTCCAACTTTATGTGGGTTCTAGACATGAAACTCAGCTTCCCGGGTTTCCAGGACAAGTTTCTTTACTTGATGAGTTGTATTTATCCTTTGTGACTGTCATGTCGAAAGTTTTTTGATGATTGAGGTTGAAAAGTACAACAGCCTCTGTAAATGTATTTTCCAAATATTTCTAGTAGTTTAGAGTTGATTAATTTTTTTAGAGGCACTTACTAGAAAGGTTAAGTTTTAATTTGTATTTATTCAACTCACAAAGCATAGGGGTTTAAAACTCCCAATTTTGGTGCATTTCTACTATTTAAAAATATTTCTTTTCAGTATGAAAGTAGTTCAGATGAATTTATTTACTGGTAAGATAGGAATGAAAAAAATAAGAAAATGACTTTATTACTATGAGATACGGGTCTTCAGGCACCAAACTTTTATTGCTTTACCTAGTTAAATATATTGGGCTCTGGAATGGACTCCAGAATTAAGAAATTATTTGAGTGGTTCAGACTCTGCGTAGATTCAGTTAGGTTGTTTGCTACATTCTGTTGTTTGAACAGCTCTCTTCCGTATTTAGTTCACATAACAGAGTTGTCCTTATAGAGTGGTTTACTTTATGACATGCATTCATCACTACTATAGTATTCCAGATCATCGTTGTGCATAGAAAACCTCCCTTAAACAAAATCTGTCTGGTGTTTGAAAGGAAGAGGGTATGAAAGGAAGGAGAACATGTTCCTTTAATGAGTTTGTCATGACAGACTAGGAATCTACCATGCTTCCTGCTCCTTTCTATCCTGAGAGAAATTACCTGGAAAGGAAATCAGTGTAAGAGTAAATTGAGGCACAAATGGTGATGCATGCCTGCAATCCCAGGATTTGGGAGGCTAAGGCAAGATGAGTTCAAGACCATTGTGGGCCCCAAGCTAAAGAATAAATTCTTTCATTCTCAGTGAATACCGTTAGAATCATAATTATTTGTTCTGTGACTGGTCTTATGGAAATGGGCTGAAGATACTAGATGGCGGTGAAACAGTAATTTGTTGTTAATAACTAGCCATAAACCATCCCACTGGTATTGAGGGGTTGCTGGATAGGAGCCAGCCTTGAGTTGCTCTGCTTTGCCTGCCATTTGACAAATTTGAGTCATCTCCATACTTGAGATACTTTACCTCAGGTATAGAAATATGTCTGACTTAGGTGTCAGTTCTCTAGAAGACTGCTCAAGTCAGTGGTATGGATAGTAGCATTTCCAACTCATGTAGGACAAGGAAGCCATAACCCTAGAGCTTTACACATGAATCACTTGCTCTTTGAACTGTGATGCTTGTTGTCTCAGTCCTGATCACCACCTGAGCATCCAGGAGCTGTGCATTCCTACCCTAATGCAGCTCTGGCTTTAGAAAAGAGGCAGGATTCAGAGTTTACTAACAAGTGACAGGAGCACACACATGAGTCATCCTGTCATTCAGAGCAATAGGCTGGCCTAAGACAGTCCAGGAACCTGTTTCCTTGTAGTTTGTCATCATAAGTGTGGAGTCTGCCCTGCAAACTGTTGGAGTCGATGAGTGACTGGAAAACTCCAAGCAAGAGAAGTACAAATCAGGTCTCCAGTATCAGACTTAGGTGACAGTTTTTGATAAGCACTAGTTTTTTTGATGGCAAATTCTATTTGCTTCACAGCACCATACCTTTTGATGAAATACTCTGCCAAGACTGTGGAAGATGAGGAAATGGAGAATTCATTATCCCAAGAAGCGTATGGGTTTAAGGCATGGTTACACAGTGAATTATGCTCCTTTAAAGGACGAGAAAAGCCTCCTCCTACCGAATCCTGCTGCAAATCTCTGAACAGTTTAGTTTGTGTGTATGTGTGTATACATGAGAGCTTTGAGAAAATTTGTGCCATTTTCTGTATGCTGTGAGTTATATCACAGAACAAATATCTTTGTCTCCTGTTACATCTTCAGAAATTTCAGATTTGGTTAAAATTTGCCAATTTTTTAAAAAGTTTAGGAACCAAAATATAGGAAATGGCTAGCATGTCTTTAGGGTCATCTCTGAGTCCCACTCCATATTCCACATGTAACTAATTCTGTGACATAGCTAGTTCAGATTATATAGCATGTTTAAGCCAGCCTTACTAGCCCCCAGTTGAGAGGACTAATATCACACCGCATGGTGTCCTGCAGTGGAGTTAGGCACTGCATGAGACTGCTTTGCTTCTTGGTGGTAGATAAGCACTCAGGAAGCTTTAGAGTTTTCAGTTAAACAATTTTTTTCCCCGTTTTAAATGATTGCAAAATGACCAGTGGATTTTTAATCATGTTGATGGATAGTACATATTCAGATTCTCCAGGATATGCCAGTTGTTTCTGTCTGCATCTCTGGTGGATTTGTTAAAGTTTGAAAATCTCAACTAATCTGAGTTGACCGAGATCATTTGTGTTAACATTTAGACCAGTAATCCTCTCTGACTTCAAATTTGGAAACATTCCAAAACAAGTAATGATCTGTGATACAATGCCACCACTCCACCTCACATGCCCCCTTTTAAAGCCATTTCCCATAACACAGTATTCCCTACGCTTTCTAGGTTTGTTCTGGCAGGTATCTGAGAAGTAGGAATCCAGGAGCTGAGAATAATTCTAGTCCTGTAACACGATTGAAGAAAAATGGAATGTTGTCTCATCTTTTATGTTTCATCTTCCTGAGGCCTTTGACTTGAAGAAAGCAAATTTATAGAGACCTGGTAACTTCAGCAGTTCCTTCAAGTTATTAGGGTTCTCTGCAGTTTCTGGGGATATAATAAATGGTAGATGGAATTTCTTGTTCCTTCTTGGGGATAGCAATTATGAAGACACTGATGTTATAGAAGACAGATTCACTGAGAACCTATTCTATGCCACTTTAGGAAGTAAGTGGTTTGGAAGCCTGACACACACTGAAGGAAAGTCGATCTTTATTCTGTACTCTGAGTCTGAGTCAGAGGGAATAATGTTGGTCTTTTCCTTAGGAAGTTCTTTTGCCTATGAGATAGTTGGAAATGTCCCAACTTTGACATGGCTTAGCCTACCTTTAAGCTATTGCTTGCTTTATAAAGAGCAGAAAGCAAGCAAATTATCTTTTCTAAATTTGGTTAACAGTTGAAAGTGTACAGAAGAATGAAAATCACATAAGGCAAACTTCACTGAAGTTGTTTCAAAAGAGTGTTGAAATAAGTTTATGGAAAGTGTGAAAAGTGAATGGTAGAGAAGACATTGCTTATACTTGAGTCCTCCAACTTGTATTTAGGCTGTGAAGGTAAGGCTTGATCTGTGCTCAGAGCACTTTTAAAAAATAAGTGTTTCTCCAGTACTAGGAAGCTTTCTGATGCCCAGAGGACCCAGCCTGCCAGCCGCCATGATACTAAGGACACCTCCACATACCTGCCCTGCTTGGGAGGGAGCTTTAAAAGACTCTAAATTTCCTGAAGGCTGTTAGTGAGGTAGGAACTCCCTATTCCTGAACTCTTGAGAGGATGGGTCTCTTACTCAGAAGTTGTTTGAGTCAACTGAAGGTGATATTGATAGGGAAAAGGCTGTTGCTGCAAAGACTAGAGAAAGGGTCACTCTTCAGCCTAAGCAGTATGGCTTTGAGAATTTATTTACATTTCATTTATATTCTGACAGAGAAGTACACCAACTTTAATTAGCATTTCAAAGACTTAAAAAGTGACACACAGTTAATCTTCTCACTGTGCTAGCAACCCACTAGGAAACAGTGCTCCTGTGGATCTTTCCAAAGATAGGTGATTCATGTATGAGTAAATATAGATTTCCCTTATTTGAAACCTTGGTCTGACTGTATTTCAGAATTAGGGCTTCTTCTGTAAGATGAATTTCAGAAAGATGATAACTATATCTACCATTTTATGCAAATCCTGATAGGAGGTGTATCCAACCTTTTGACAGTGACAAGCCCTTGTATAGGATCACATTTGAGAACCGCATAGTGTAGTTATCCTCCAAAAAACAACAACTTCGGCAGCAGCAGCAGCACCAGCACCACCACCCCCCTCCTCCCCTCCTTTTCCTCTTCCTCTTCCTCTTCCTCTTCCTCTTCTTCCTCTTCCTCTTCCTCTCCCTCCTCAGTGTTTAGGAAGGCTCGCTATTGGGTGTTGAGCCACCTTCATACACCTTAGTTAGTGTGAGCTCAGAGGTCGCAGGTTGAGCATACGTGCATGTAATCGAACATTAATAAGCATAGATACTACAGTAGTTGGCACGAGTAAAGAGTACATCTCTTGCCAGTCCTTGTCAGATTTTGCCACCATGGAGGGCACACTTATTTTAAGAAACCTTTCACCTTTATTTTCATGGAGTTTGATCTTTCTACAAAAGGGACCATACCGAATACCCACTGTCCTCTTCCCTTTGCGTCTAAGTGTTGCAGATTTGCTGTTCTTTGCAGTTTTTTTTCTTAATAGAGCTTTATTTCATATCACTGTGTAAATAACATTTTTAGGTAACATTGTGATATTCCATTGTTCTCTTATTTGGCCTCCTATAATAAAATGCCATACACAGGGTAGATGAAACAACAGAAATACATTTCTCACAAGGACCAATTGGTTTCCTAGGTGAGGGCCCTCTTTTTCTCCCTGCATTCTCACATGGACCGAGAGTGCTTCGGTCTCTTTTCTTGGGACATTAATTCATCCTATGAGCTCATCCAACATTCGTACTTTCCAATGGTTGCATCTCCAAACACTGTCATTGTAGAGGTTATGACTTTGATACATGCATTTGACATCAAGTGCTTGATTTCATCACGATAGTGTGCCATTTGCCCAGGTGTGTTGGCACATGCTTTAATTCTGATGATCTGAGTTTGAGGTCAGCCTGGCCTCCACAGTGATTCTAGGGCTACATATTGAGACCATCCTTAAAAAAGGAAGGAGAGATATTAAATGTACTTGCTCTTTTTGATGTGCAGTTAGTTGCTTTTGACCAAGTAGATTGTCTTGTGCACATAGAACTTTAGATTATGTAAAGGTAGGATATCTCATAAAATAAACTGTAGGGGTGAAGCTGCTGGCTCAGAGCGTTTGCGCACATGTAGCTTTGACACTTGTAACTAAAGTTGTCCAATTTGCATTGCTCCAGCACTGGGTAAGGATAACTGCTTTTTTTCTTCATTGCCCTTAGTGAGATTAAGAATCATGGAAGGGAATATTTGTATTTTCTTCCTTAGGAACTAACCCTATCCTTGATTTGTTATTCATTTTCTTCGATTTGCAAAATTTACTTTTTTCCCTAGGGAAAGAGATATAGAGACATATATAAAAGTTAAAATCAATTGTGAGCCACATGTGAGTGCTGGGAACCAAAAGGGTTTTCTGGAAGAACAGTAAGTGCTCCTTACTGCTTAGCCATCTCCAGCCCTATTTCTTTTTCTAATTTTTGTTTAAATTTTTTGCTGTTTTTCTTTTTCTCTTTTTAAACATTTTTTTTTACTTTTTATTAATTCTTTGTGAATTTCACAGACCCACTCATCATGTCCCTTCACATCCACCCTGCAAACCCCACCCCACCCCCCAAAAGAAAAAAAATAAAACTAAAACAGCAACAAAACAAAACAAAACCATCTTGCTGTGGAAGCTGCTGTATAACACTGTGAGTCACACAGTGTGCCCCTTCTGTCCACACATCTTCACTTGCATATGTTCATTGCAATGGGTCTTTGTTCTGGTGTGAGGCCCCTGGCTTCTAGTACTCTATTATTACTGGATCCCTACTGGAACTCTTAGATAGTCTGTGGTCCTGTGTCATGGAGATCCTGCAGCTTTGGATCTGCAGGACTGGACCTTTCACTCACTTCAGCAGTTCAGCTATGGGACAGATACTAGAATGGGTCAACTTAGAGCTCTGGATCTGGGCCTACGTGGAAGCTGAATTTGGTCAGCCCTCCAACACTCTTCTGAGTTACCATGACTAGCTATCCTGCTTTGCCTAGGCAGATGGTGGGACCAGCTCTCCCTCTCTCATGACCTGGGGAATGGAGGGGTGTTTCATCTCACCTGGCTGAATTTCATTGTTTGCTGACATCCCACCATTCCTGGCTCTAAGAGTTGCCAGGCATGATATCAAGTGCTTTTAATCCCAGCATTTGGGAAGCAGAGGCAGGTGTGTCTCTAGTTGAAGGCCAGCCTGGTCTACAGAGTCAGGACAGCCAGTACAACCAGGGCTTGTTCTATAGAGAAACTACATCTTGAACTCCCCCACGCCCCGCCCCCATAGGCCCTGACATAATTTACTACTGATGTTGAGTAAGCTAGAAAAAAAAGTGAGAACTCAGGGAAAATGGGATTCTAGAGTATTCAGATGATGCAAATAGTTGGTACTGATACAGGCTTACCATGTACTGTTCCAGTGCTTTTACATTGTTTTATTATCCCATGATGACTTGAGGCATGATAGCCAATTTTGCAGATGAGGAAATAGTTATAAATTACAGGAAAGTTGTTGATGAACAATTTAAACAAGAAGCTAAATTCAAGTTGTTTAAATGGTGTTTTGTTGTTACTGTTTTGTTTTTTGGTGTTGTGTGTATATAGACAACCTTTAAAAGATGAAAATGTGGGCTGGAGAGATGGCTCAGGGGTTAAGCGCACTGACTGCTCTTCCAGAAGTCCTGAGTTCAAATCCCAGCAACCACATGGTGGCTCACAACCATCTGTAATGAGAGCTGATGCACTCTTCTGGTGTGTCTGAAGACAGCCACAGTGTACTGATATATAATTAATAAATAAATAAATAAATAAATAAATAAATAATTTTTTTTTAAAAAAAGAGATGAAAATGTGGAGTCCAAAAAGTGAGTGAAAATGGAAATGTTTAGGAAAGAGCATATTTGGACTGGTGCTTTCCATAGAATAAGCAGATCAGTTTGTGTTCTTCCAAGGAATCTTGGTGTTTGGAAGGTGAATACTTCTGACTCTGATCTCTGTGGCTTTTGATTTTTCAGTGAAGTAGGGCATTCGGGCAAGCAGAAGAGAATGGAAGTGTAGGAAGTTTGAAGCACTGGTTCATTTAAAATTTAAAATTTGGAATTTAAATCTATTTCAGTCTATCAGTCTGGTTGCGACCTCCCCTACCTCCAATACCACTGATTATAAAAAAATACAAGTAAGGCATTAAGATTTATTTAGGGTGATTTTGCCATGTTTAACACAATTCTTACAGGAATCAAAAACAGTAGGAGAAGAGATGGTTCAGTGGTTAATAGCACTTGTTGCTCTTGGAGAGGACCCAGGTTGTATTGAGAGGACTCACAAGTGACTCATACCTGTCTGTAACTCCAGTTCTAGGAGATCTGACTTCTCCCAGCATGAAGTAGGCACATGGTACACCTACATGCAGACAAAATACTGATACACATAATAAATAAATCTAATTAATATTAATTTATTAATTTTTTATGACTGGGTTTTTACCATATGGCCCTGGCTGATCTGGAACCATCTTCTTGTCTGTGCCTCCCTCCTGGGTCCTGTGATTAAAGGCTAGCACCACCTCACTCAGCTAAATAAATCGTTAAAATAAAGCATTTGGAATTATAGACAGATGGGTGGGTAGATAAGACTTCGAAGAATTTCCTAGTGTGAGGGTTGGCAAGTTTGCAGTCTTTGGCATAAGTAGGCAAGAGAAGAAAAACAAGTGGTTTTCAACTATCCTAATGATGTGACCCTTTAATACAGTGCCTCATGTTGTGGTGACCTCAAATCATAACATTATTTTCATTGTTACTTCATAACTAATTTTGCTACTGTTGTGAATTGTAAATATCTGCATTTTCAGAGGGTCTTGGGTGACCCCTCTAAATGCATATTTTAATTCTCTAAAGGGGTAATGACCACAGGTTGAGAGTCTCTTATGTACTCTTGAGGAAGAATTTCATCTTCAGACAGTTGGAAGCCTGACCACATTATCAAGAATAATTTCTTGTGCCTAAAGTCTTCTGACTACAGCTATTAACATCTGTAAAATATCTCCTTAATAGCTCCTAGATTTGTGTTCAGTTGAATAACATGGTAGAGCAACATAGCAAGGGTGAACCAAAACTGATTATCACAGCAGCTTATCACACCAGCTTAGTACAAGAGAAGAAATAAGGAAATAGGCTTTTTAAAAAGGTGTGCTGAGAGTAGTAACAGAGAATCATGGAATCTGACATGGATGAGGAGGTTAAGGCAACTTGTGCATAACAGAAGTCTAGCATAGAGATGCTGGAATTTTCTATTAGTATTTGGGATGGGGGAGATTGCACTAGTGCAGTGGTTCTCCCTTTGGGGGTTGCATATCAAATATTTAGGACTCCTAACAGTAGCAAAATTATAGTTATAAAGTAGCAATGAAATAGTTTTATAGTTGGGGGTCACCACAACATGAAGAACTGTATTAAAGGCCTTAATTAAATTAAAGAAGATTGAGAATCATTGCACTAGGATATCAGTTACTGGCATCAGTAATGCCCAGGGTGATTCTGGATGTGGATAGTGAGATGGGAGAAAGAGATAAACATCTGTGGAATCAGGAAGATACTAAATTAAAGAGAGCGGGGCTGGGAGTATAACAGTGTTAGAAGCTTGCCTAGCAAGTGCAAAGCCCTGAAGTGTGTGTGTGTGTGTGTGTGTGTGTGTGTGTGTGTGTGTGTGTGTGTGTGTGTGTATACATAGAACGGTTAGCTTGGATATGTGAAGTCAGCAAGCCATGATGGGAATAAACATGTATACCATTGTTGCTGTAAATATTATTTGGGGGTTTCTACCCTACCTTAGATCATTTTGTTCCAAATAAAAGACACAAAATCTTAATATTTATAATGAACCTTAACACTTGTCATGTTCTGCCTAAGCCACTCTTACTCCAACAGGCTGGCTCTAATGGCCATACGCTGATGATCTAACTACCCCATGGTGACTTTTCCTTCTTCCTCCTCTCTTCGTGGTTTCTGCCTAAGACCCTAGGCCCTGTGTCTTAGTTAGGGTTTCCATCGATATGAAGAGACCATGGCTGAGGCAACTCTTTTCTTTTCTTTTCTTTTCTTGTTTTTTAATTTACATTTCAAATGCCTCCTCCTGGAGTCGCCCTTTCCTCTCTCTCTCCCTTTCGCCTCTAAGAGGATGCTTCCCCACTCACTCATCCTCTCCTACCTCTAGCATCCCTCCTCTCTGTGGGGGAAGGGGGAAGATCAAACCTCTATGGGAACAAGCACATCCCCCTCCCACTGAGGCCAGACAAGGCAGTCCTCAGCTACATATGTAGCAGGGACCATGGACCAGCCTGTGTATGCTCTTTGGTTGATGGCTTAGTCTCTGGGAGCTCTGAGGGGTCTGGTTAGTTGATAACTGTTATGGGCTTGCAATCCCCTTCAGCTCCTACAGTCTTTCCTCTAACTCCTCCATAGGAGTCTCTGAGATCAGTTCAGTAGTTGGATATAAGTATCTGCACCTGTCTCCGTCAGGTGCTGGTAGAACCTCTCAGGACAGCAGTGCTAGGCTCCTATCTCTAAGCACAACAAGGCATCAGCAATAGTGTCAGGGTTTGGTGCCTACGCATGGGAAGGATCCCAAGTTGGGGTGGTCTCTGGATGGTCTTTCCTTCAGTCCCTGCTCCATTGTTGTCTGTGCATTTCCTTTAGACAGAAACAATTCTGGGTTAAACATTTTGAGATGGGTGGGTGGCCCCATTTCTCAACTGGGGGCCAAGGCAACTCTTACAAATGTTTAATTGGAGCTGGCTTACAATTTCAGAAGTTTAGTCCATTGTCATCAGCAACAGGAATCATGGCAGTATGCAGGCAGACATAGGGGCTGAGAGTTCTGCATCTTGATTCAAAGGCAACCAGAGAGACTGGCATCTGCAGGCAGCTAGGAGGAAGCTCTCTTCTTCACTAGGTGGAGCCTGAGCATAGGAGACCTCCAAAACCCACCCCTACAATGACAACACACTTCCTCCAACAAGGCCACACCTACTGTCTAACAGTGCTACTTCCTATGGGCCAAGCATAGTCAAACCACCACAACCAGAAACTTTGTGTCTCCTCACTACTGCCCAGCCCAGGCTGTAGGCATCTTTATTAACCATTCTGGGAGAACTTGGAGGGCAAGGTTTACACAACAAAAGCTGGTATACATGAAGATTTCCTCATCTTGGAGCATCCAGATCTTGGGATACAGAATTTAGCATTTGAATATATAGTATCAGCACCAGACCAACCCACTATATACCTATTTCATGAGCAGTTTGCTTACCATTACAGAGGGTGAAGGAAGACAGGAAAATACCGTAGTTGTAGTATGTAAGTGTGCTTATTACAAATTAGGAATTTTGGACAAGGGAAAAAGAAATGGGTAAAATAAAGGATTTATAGAGCACCTTTACAGTGTGAATACAAGAAGTAAACTAGAAGTGGCATAGCAGGCGTGTGAGATGTGATGGATCAGTTCTCATGAAGGGAGTGCTATGGGACTCTCTGGCAGTGGTGGGTCTTTTCTTTTCTTTTCCTTCTTCCTTTGTTTCTTTTTGTTGTTGTTTTTCTTTGTTTTCAGAAGGGAGATAGATAGGGTCTCGCTATATAACCCGCTGCTTGTCCTAACTTGCTAGAGACTGGGGTATTTAGAGCTAGGCCTCGGCTTCTAGAAGACTGCTTTGCTTTGTTGTCTTTGCTCTTGGAGTCTGACCTAACACAAGGCCATGGGTAATTCATTTCTCCATGCCTGACCTCTGTTGGCCTTTGGCTGCAGTGTCTAATCCTCCCTAACTTGGTTGAGAGTTCATCTTAGCCACCTTGGAGGAATTGGTAGAGAACCTGAAAGACAGCGTGGTTCTGGTACCAGGCTTCCTACTTAACTGGATTGTGGGTTTTTAAGAGTGAAGGCACTCAGATGCCTTCAGTTTTGTTTTGCTTTTCCAAATTTTCCTAGGAAGTAGGGGAGAGACACAGAGACAGAGACAGAGACAGAGACAGAGAGAGAGAGAGAGAGAGAGAGAGAGAGAGAGAGTGTGTCTGTCTGTCTGTCTGTCCAGTTTTTCTAGTTTATCCCAGTGAGACAGTTAATAGGGGTTACCTAGTTCACAACTGTGAGGAAAGTGATTTGTTAGGCTGATAATGTAGTGAAATAGTGAAATTCCTCCTTGGGCATTTTAGTGTATATGGTTTAGTTCTTCCTTGAGGTGACATATGGAGGACTAGTTGCTGTGCATTGTCACATAGTAGAAAAGAAAAATATGATAAATTTTAAGAGGTTGCAGAGAAAATTAATTTTGCAGTTTGTGATAAAGCTAAGATAATACTTCATGTGAGTGAGAGAAAGCAGTCACCTACAAAAACACCTGGCATAATTGGTGGCAAGCTGTTACAAAGGCTTTAGAATCCTACTCATTGTAAAGGAGGCACTGAGAAATCACACTGAGTGAAATTTTTAAAATTTCCACAGAGAAACCTTAAATGACCTCCAAGTTAGTAAATTGGAGTCAACCTCAGGGCTGAGTTTCTAACTGCCTTGTCATTTCCATGTCCACAGCACATCTGTTAGTGTGATAAAGGATTGCAGAAAAATGTAATTCTGTAGCAGCCATTAGATGCAAGAGTGACAATTTGTTTTAGTGTATATTACTGTCCTAATATATGTATATAACTGATTTTAGGTCTTTATGAGCTGATTTATGTCCTTCATTAATCTGTTTACATTCTTCTGAATTTCAGAATCATGAGTTTATCATCATCCTTCTTAATTGTATTTGAAGAGGAAAAGTAGCATTTCTTAAGAAATGAGTTATTGAAGTGTTCTGTTTTCGATGATTTTCTCAGCAATTTTTGGTGAAACCTTTGGAAGATGAGAGTGGTTTCTTTAGTGGTTTCTTTCTCCTTGTGGCCTCTTCTCTCAGAGTTAATGTGGTGTGTGTGTCCTAAGAGCTGGTCGAGAGCAGTGTTCTTTGTTGCAGACCGATTGGTTGGTTGCCTGCTCTCCTTTCAGTTTTGGTTCCTTATTAACTGATCTCCTTAAATGACTCCCAACTTCTTTAGAATACTTATATATACAAACAAGTGGAAAGAGTCTTATAGGAACACCAGTTAACATTTCATTTCCCTCCTAAGTGACTTAAATTTTTAATTTTCTATTTGAAGCGGTCTTACTGCAAAGCTTTGACTAGCCCAGTACTTGATTTATGGACCAGGTTAGATTCTCTTGCCTCTGCCTCTCAAATGCTGGGATTATAGGAATGTGCCACCAGGTCTGGTTTATTTCTCCAAAGGTCAATTTGTTACAGCCAGATGCTTTAGGACTCTTATGAAGGTGTTTCCATACTGATATTGGGAAGGCAGGCTACAATCAATCAGAGTCCTGTTCCACCACCTTGTTTTCTTGACTTTTGCCTGCTAAAGTCAGTCCATAGTTGGTGTCTCCAGCCAGGCTTCATACTGTTAGCCCACTAAGGTGGTCCTTACCTCTGATTTTTCTTCTCATAATGCTGGGTCCTTGAACACACTAGACCACTTGTCAGGTAGATGATTCTCTGGATTTAGCTGGTTCTTTCCTTATGCTGGTTAACTTGTGTCTTTAGAGACTGCTCCTAAAAACAGAAACTTGGCGTTACAGACTGCTATGTGTTTAGGGTTTTCAGCTTTGATAACACTGTGTGCCTTATATGTTAGACAAGGCTTCAGGTCATGCCTTAAACTATTGTCATGTATTACCAAGAGGGTATTTCAGCGGAGGGATTACAAAGATCAGAACTGTCTCATGCTCTTAGTAACTGATCAGTGCCGTGACATTGCGCTTCCCTATATCTTGTTTCCCAGTGGGATTTACCTGCTATTTTTAGCATTCATTGATTAGCTTTGGTTGAACCTATTATTTCATTTGCTCCTGCAGAGAAGTGTATTTTTCTAACGATCTTTTTGAGTCTATTAACTAGCTTTCCATTCTGTTCAAAGACTCTCCAGAGCCTGGTGCAATAGTGCACACACCTGTAATTTCAGCATTTGGAGTTTGGGATGTGTGGTGGTTTGAATATTCTTGACCCAGGGAGCGGCACTGTTTGGAGAAGTGGCCTTGTTGGAAGAAGTGTGTTACTGTGGGCCAATCTTCCAATGGTCTTCAGATGAAGATGTAGAGAGAGCTCTCAGCTCCTCCAGCACCATGCCTGCCTGGATGTTGCCTTGCTTCTTGCCTTGATGATAATAGACTGAAACTCAGAACCTGTAAGCCAGCCCCAATTAAATGTCCTTTTTAAGAGTTCTTGGTCATAGTGTCTCTTCACACATAGCCAGACCCTGTTCCCCCAAGAATATTTTTTAAAGAAAATACACCATTGTCTTCAGACACACCAGAAGAGGGCATCAGATCACATTGCAGATGGTTATGAGCCACCATGTAGTTGTTGAAAATTGAACTGAGGACTTCTGGAAGAGCACTCAGTGCTCTTAACCTCTGAGCCACTCTACTAGACAAAAGACCCAGTAAGGTTGAAGCCGGTTCAGACCCCAGCTTGTCTCATAACTGAGAATGGTAGATGTGGAATTAGCTCCTGACCAGTCTCTATTGTCCTCAAACGCATGACCATGATGCCCTGTTAAGAGGACCATGACAACCAGTCATATAGGACAACACCTGAAGATCCTACCCTACCTCCAGAAATATTTATAAGATCCCTATCCATAAGGAATAAAATATACACGGAAGAGGTGACTTATGTAACCTGTCCTTAGAGTCAGAGAGCGGTTTTAAAGATGTCTGTCCTCTTAGTTTCTGACTGTTTTTATTATGAATGGCTGTTAGAGTTTGTCTGGTGTCTTTTGCACAGCCATTGCTGGGAATCACATGATTTTTCTACCTGTTGATGTGATCTCTCAGTAGATTTTAGGACCAGCTTTGTATGTCTGAGATAAATCCTACCTGGTCTTAATGGATAATTCCTTTTTATACTTTGTTGAAATTCATCTAATATTTGTTGAGGATTTTTGCATTGTGTTCATGCAATGTATTGGTCTGTGGTTTTCCTTTCATCTTTGTCTGGCTTTGGTGTTAGAGTAATACTTTCCGTTAGAGTGAGTTAGGACTTGGGCCTTCTGCCTTTTTGAGATTATAAAGGGCTAGAGGGCTGGAGAGATGAGTCACTGATTAATTAGAACATAAACCACTTACAAGTTTCCAGCACCTGCATGTATCTCCAGTCTCCTGTTCACTTAGGTTCCAGATCTAACACCAGCTAGCACTAGGCATGCATGTGGTATACATCCATACCCGCAGGCGCTCACACATGCATGCATGTGGTGTACATCCATACCCGAGGGCACTCACACATGCATGCATGTGGTGTACATCCATACTCGAGGGCACTCACATATGCATACAATAAAAAGAGAAAGAAAACATTCTTTTCCTTAAGTGCTTACCAAAATTCACTAGTGAACTTACTGGGGCCTTCTGCTCAAGAAGGTACTAACTGCTGGTTACATTGATAGACACAGCTCTATCAGGTGCCTGATTCTTCTTCTTTTGTGTATATGTTTCTGTTTAGGTTATGTTTATAAAAAGAACTTAGATGGGTTCTTCACAGAATTGTCCATTTTCTCAAGTTACCAGGTTGTAGAGTCACAGTAATTCATAGCATTCCTTTGTCATCATTTAAAAAAAGAAAGGCAGGGTCTTGCTAGTAGTAATCCAGGCTGTCTTACAACCCTCATCTCAGCCCATGCTGGCCTCAAGCTCATTATTTTCCTGCCTTAGCATCCTGAGTGTTGGGCTACAGTGTGCCTTCACGCTTGCCCCTTCATCATACTCCAGTGTCCTCTGAGACAGTAACAATGACCCATCTCGTTCTTATATTAGCTGTGTTCAGTGTTCTGCCTCCTTCCCTTTTGTCTGATTTTCCCCTGCTTCCTCACTGGTACTGGGAATCAAACCCAGGGCCTCATACATGCTAGGCAAGTGGTCTGCATCCCAGCATTCTTTTTAAATCTTTAGATAGAATCTCCCTAAGTGGACCACCTGACTTTCAAGTCACTGTGTAGCTCTTGCAAGTCTTGAAGTTGTGATCTTCCTGCCTCAGCCTCCTTAGTAGCTACAATTATAGGCCTACACCACAAGGCCCAGCTGTTGTTTCTTCCTCCCTAACTACTCCTTTCTACTTTTTCCTTGGCTTAGAGAGGTATCTATATTTTATATTTTCAGATAGAAAATTATATTTTCAGATAAGCTTTTGGGTTTTGTTGACCTCATGTATTCCCGTTTTTTGTTTCATCTCTTTCTACACTGTTTTTCTTACGGTACTTGCTTTAGGTGGTACTATTAATTGTTAGGTAAACTGCTCCATGCCTGGTCAGTAGGAATTTCTAAAGATGTCTTCTCTGTCGACTTGGTCCAGAGGTGTGACTGTTGGCTGGGTGCTTCCTTGCTTGTGACAGAGTGTTTACTTGATTTATAACCTTGCCCTAACCTGAAACACTCTTTTTCTTTAGAAAGTTGTTTTCAGACTTATTTTTACATGATTGTCCTTTTTTCCCCTTTAAACATTGAACTGGTTTGCTTGTTGGGATTTGGGCAGTTTATGCTAGAGTGACTAAGACTGTTCCTCATTTCAAAAACAGTATTTTCCTGCTCAGTTTAGGTAAGTTAGTGATCTGTAGTTTGGTAGTTCTCTCATATGTTAGATGAAGAGACAGTTTAATGCCAGATGACTGGACCTTTTTTAAAAAGTTTAATAATTCACTTTGTAATGTTCTGGATTAACTGGTTTGGTGTTTTGGCATCTCTATAATTTGCCACTTTTAAAAGCAATTGAATTTTTAATTAAAAAAAGTATACAAAGCACTTCACAATAGTTGTTTATATATTCTTCCCAACAGATTTTTTGTGCACATACTCTTGTTCCTGCCACCTTAATTTTATAGAGGGGGGAAATTAGGGTAGGATGAGATCAGTAATAAGACTATAATTTAATGCACCTTGAGGTGTAACTGAACTTTTGGCTATTTTATTGGGTTCTTTTTCCTACTCCCCTACACTACCCCTCTACCTTGCAACCCCCTAACACCACATCAAGAAGGAAGGTTAGAGGGAAAAGGAGGTGTCAATATCATCAGACTACTTCCTGCTGATTAGGGGTGTCCTTGAGGGAAGTCCAGTCTTTGTCATCAGGATATCTCCAATCAGCAATCCAGCAAGCAGGGGCAGGGGCAGGGGCAGGGGCAGGAGCAGCAGCAGCCTCTCGGGCTGCTCTCAGGATTCTGGCATTTTTATACCATCTCTTAAGAGTCCCCTGAATTTCAAATGTAACTTAAGTTTAGCTGACAAAATCATGTGTCTGCCATAGCATGAGACAAATCATAGTTAATTGCTGTGGACAATCTGAAACTGCCCTATCATATATCACATCTGGGATTAAAACAAAAACATATTCACATAATATTTCTGTATTTTTAAAGAAGCCAAAATTCTCACCACAGTGAGGCCTGTAATTCTGCATCCTGTTCTTCCTTCTCCTCCTGTTGATTATAGTGTAATAGGTGTTAACTTCTATTACCCTGGTTTGATATTGCAATTTTGAAGTCTTTAATTCAAAGTATCTAGAGCCTTTCATGTAATCCTTTAAAATAGTATTCTCTGCTGCAGTTCTCTTTGGCCAAGAAATAGACATTTTCATGAATAATGCCATTTGTTTGAAGATTGAGACTTTAAAAAGGTATATTAAATCTAGTTAGAGCATACATTTTAAAGTATTCTTGAATAGTATAGGTTAAATGGGGCTAAAACACTAATGACTATGTCTGTAACTGGTATTTTTTTTAATATAGTCACTGCTAGAATTGGAGGATTTTTATTTTAATAGAGAAAAACATGTTTTGCTTGGTCTTAAATTTTGAGTTGGAATTTAAAATTTTGATTTTCTGGTATGTTGATATGGCACTCCTACATCCTCTTTCCTGGCTTATTTCTGTCCTATCCTCTGCCTTCCTAAAGTTACTAGGACCAGATGGTCATTCTCTTATGACACACTGCTTTTGAAAAGATTTTGCTGTTTGTTTTGTTGTTGTTTAAAGACCTCGTCTCATTATGTAGTCCTGGTTAGTCTGGAATTCACATTGTAGACCAGACTGGCCTTAAACTCAGGTACCCACCTGCCTCTGCCTCTTGAATGTTGGAGTTAAAGGCGTGCACCATCATGTGTGGCAAGAGCAAGGGTTTTGAAAACTGTTACATTTGTGAAACCAGCTATGATGGCTATTCCTGGTTGTCAGCTTGACTACATTTTGAATGAACTACAGTCCAGAAATGGAGGCACACCTGTGATCCAGATCTTGAGGCACAGTGGCCATGAAAGTTTAGGCCGAGGTAAGGTAGTACATATTTTTAATCCGAGAAGACTGAGGCAGTCTCTGAATGCAAGGCCAACCTGGTACAGATCATGTTCTAAATCCAGATGTGGTGCTACACACCTTTGTGCTGGGCCACACTTTCTGCTGGAGCTCACATAAGGACGCTGGAAGAAGGAAGAGTCACCCTTCTCCACCTGCTTGCACTCACTCACCCTTCTCCACCTGCTTGCACTCACTCACCCTTCTCCACCTGCTTGCACTCACTCACCCTTCTCCACCTGCTTGCACTCACTCACCCTTCTCCACCTGCTTGCACTCACTCACTCTTCTCCACCTGCTTGCACTCACTCACCCTTCTCCACCTGCTTGCACTCACTCCACCCTTCTCCACCTGCTTGCACTCACCCACCCTTCTCCACCTGCTTGCACTCACCCCTCTCTCCTCCACCTGCTTGCACTCCCCACCTGCTTGCACTCACCTGCACTCACTCACTCTTCTCCTTCTCCACCTCACTCACTCCTCTTCCCCACCTGCTTGCACTCACTCACCCTTCTCCACCTGCTTGCACTCACCCACCCTTCTCCACCTGCTTGCACTCCACCCCCTTCTCCACCTGCTTGCCCTCACCCACCCTTCTCCCCACTCACCCCTTCTCCACCTGCTTGCACTCACCCCACCCCTTCTCCCACCTGCTTGCACTCCTCACCTTCTCCACCTGCTTGCACTCACTCACCCTTCTCCACCTGCTTGCACTCACCACCTTCTCTTGCACTCCTCACCTTTCTTCTCCACCCTGCACTCACTCACCCTTCTCCACCTGCCCTCTTCTCCACCTGCTTGCCTCCTCACCCTTCTCCACCTGCTTGCACTCACTCACCCTTCTCCACCTGCTTGCACTCACCCCCTCCTCCACCCCTTCTCCACCACCCTTCTCTCCACCTGTTTGCCTCCCCCACCCTTCTCCCCTGCTTGCACTCACTCACCTTCACCTGCTTGCACTCCCACCTTCTCCCACCTCCCACCTCTGCTCCCCCACTCACTCTCCCCTTCTCACCTGCTTGCACTCCTCCCTCTTCTCCACCTGCTTGCACTCACTCCCTTCTCCACCTGCTTGCACTCTCCTCCCCTTCTCCCCCTGCTTGCCCTCACTCCCCCTTCTCCACCTGCTTGCCCTCACTCACCCTTCTCCACCTGCTTGCACTCACTCACCCTTCTCCACCTGCTTGCACTCACCCACCCTTCTCCACCTGCTTGCACTCACTCACCCTTCTCCACCTGCTTGCACTCACCACACCTGCTTGCACTCACTCACCCTTCTCCACCTGCTTGCACTCACTCACCCTTCTCCACCTGCTTGCACTCACTCACCCTTCTCCACCTGCTTGCTCACTCACCCTTCTCCACCTGCTTGCACTCACTCACCCTTCTCCACCTGCTTGCACTCACCCACCCTTCTCCACCTGCTTGCACTCACTCACCCTTCTCCACCTGCTTGCACTCACTCACTTGCTTCTCCAAGATTCCAGCTTCTATAGAAGACCAGGGGAAACAACTCGCCTTGTGGGACTGAGCAACTACCAGATTCTTGGACTTCCCATTTACATCTACCCATTGTTGGGTTAATAATTATAATAAATTCCCTTAATATATAAAGACATTCCATAAGTTCTGTGACTCCACAAAACCCTGACTAGTACACCAGCAAAATCTTTAGATCGTTCATCGAATGGATATACATTTTCTGAAATGTCATTGTACACTTAAAAGTTTGAATGTTGTCATTGTCAGTGAATACTGCTATGTGCTTTGAAGCGATAGACTCTTTTTTCATTATCAAGAAACTATCTTCTATGTGCCCTCTTTCAAGTCACTAGTTTGTAACTCGAGTACTTGAGAATTGGAAGTAGGATCCTGAGTTCTGTGGAGCTTGAGGTTCATAAAGCCTGAGGTTCTGTCTCACTGAACACTCACAGACCCCACACAGACCTAAATAAATAATAATAGTTTTTGTGTCAGTAGCTCTTATAAAACTAATGTTCTGTGAAAAAGTAGCTCACAATTGCTTTTCTGGAATGGCTTATGCTTACAGATAGTGGAAAGAAGTGCTTATATACACTTCCCATATCACAGCACAGATAATCCTATATACTTATATCTTATTCTTATATTATACCAGAATTTAACAAATTAATTGCAGTGGAATCTGAACTCATGTAATATTTTTATAGCCTATATTAAAATCAGTGATCTGCGCTTGTTTGCTTGCTTGCTTTTCTTTTGACAAGGTTTTTATATATAGCCCTGGATGTCTTGGAACTCATTCTATAGACCCATCTGGCCTCAGATTTATAGAGACCAGCCTGCCTCTGCCTCCTGAGTGCTGGGATTAAAGACAAGTGCCACCACCCAGCAACCTGTGCTGTGTGTAAGTGAGTCTCTGCCTGTTTGAGTTTAAAACATCAAGTATTGATCATTTGGGAATACTGCTTTAATAAGGTCTACCTAAATGTCGCCATAGCTTGTTGTAGTTGTCATAGTGTGATCTGAGGAATGGAAGGTCATAGGAAACTGTCAGAACAGGGTGAATAGAGCAAAACACTTTTGATTTGGTTTTCATTACAATCAAAACTATATTGGTTGTCAGAACTATGATTAATACCCAGTTTTCTTTGTTCTCTACTTAATGTGCTGCATTCCCTGTGTTCACCCAGCTACAAAACTAGTCCTGTAGTTATTTTCCCCAGCTGCTGTGGTTATCTGCTGGGACCTTATCATACACGATGTTCTCTGACATGTACCAGATCAAGGAGATAGTGGACAGGCTGTGCCTGGAAGTAGAGAGCTAGATGATCGGGTAGGACAGAGGTTAACATAAATGACTTGCTCACTGGTGAAATGCCTCCTCTGTTGAGCCAGAAGGCTATCTAGGAAGCACAGTAATTACCGGATAGCACAGAATATTGTCATGAACTATCAACTGCAGAAACTTCATTAACAGAAGACTATGTGAAGTGAATCAAAGGCAACTACAGTCACATCAAAGGTGGACTTTGAATACAGACCACAGAGTGTTTGTGGTGGGGTTATGGGAGAAGAGAAGCATACCTTTCTAATTGAAAAGTAAAACCAAACGTATCTGATCCTTTTTGGTTAAAAGACAAAACCACAGATCTTGAGTGTTATAAAAAATACAATGCGACCATAGGTGGGGTTATCTAGAGGGCCCATGCCACGGTGCCCACCTGAGAAATCATATCATTGTATAAGGAAGATTTTTGGGGGGGAGAGAGAGGAGTGAGGACCTGGAGAAGGGGCAGAGGCAACAGAGAAAGATACGTTGGAGGAAAAGAGGGAGAGGGACAGAGAGAAAAAAAGGAGGTTGGGGAACGACTGTGGTGGCAAGCAATGCTTTTATATGCCAGATCTACACTTGACAGCAGGTGATGACATAAGCTGTTGCTAGGTCCCTGGGAGGAATCTAGAGGAATTACCTGTAAGCCAGCAGAGGGCATGGTTTCTCTGCTGTACTGTGACCTCATACAGTTTTCTTTAAGGCTAGATTGGAAATGGAAGGATGCTAACACATTTAGCAATTACTTTGTGTCATTTATCTATAATCCACAGGATAACAGGATGTAGGTGGCAATGATGTGATCTTGAATTCTTCATTTATTTTGATTGATTTGTTTTGAGTAGTCATTATTGGTTAAGGAAAAGAATATGACTTGTAGGTTATCTAAAAATGTGTTTCATTCTTTTTTTAAAAAACATTTGTTTATATATGTGCGGGCCTGTTTGTATATGTGCCGTAGGTGGGTATGTGCTCTCAGAGTGCGAAGAGGGCCCTTGCAACTGGAGTTCCAGGTGGTGGGTGGGCCGTGTGCTTGGAACTAAACCTAGTCCTCCTCCGAAGGCTGCAAGGGCTCTTAACTAAGACACTGAGCCATTTTTTTAGTCCCAAATTGAAATTTTTAAAAAGTTAATTGCTGACTCCCTTAGTTTTAGTTGGGAAGGAAATCTGTGCTAATTCTTTGATCTTCCTTCCTGAATAAATTCTTAATCAGGTAATTTGCCTTTTGCCTCCTCCCTGGGGGTTTTGTCCTTTGCACATGTAGATTAGTTTTCAGCCAAAGCCTCGGGTGGGTTCCTACTGCAGTACTTGTGGTTATTTCTCTGGCCTTTGCACCAGCTTACAGATTCCAGGTACCTTTCCCTTCCTCTGTCTCTTTAGCTCAGTGAAGCTACCATGTTGTGTTTAATGTGGCCTTTTCTTACAGTGTTCTGAAAGAGTGCCTGCCTTTGTGGCAGGTTAGTTACAGGGAGCTTATTTAATTTGTTTTTCCTTTTTCAAGCTTTGCAAATTTTGTGTCAACATAATACAAGTTAGAGTCATTTTGGAAGAGGAAACATCATTGAGGAAAATATCCCTCCCAGATTGGCCTATGGTGCATTTTTTGGATTAATAATTGATATGATAATAACTGTTGGTGGTGCCATCCTGGGCTGGTGGTCCTGGGTGCTATAAGAAGCAGGGCGCCAGGTGTGGTGGTGCACATGCCACCTCTGATGGGAGGGTCTCTGTGAGTTTGAAGCCAGCCTAGTCTACATAGTGAGTACCAGGACAGTCAGGGCTATCAGAGAGACCTACACACACACACACACACACACACACACACACACACACACACACACACACACACACACACACACGGGGGTGGGCGGGGTAGGGGGATGGTACACAGAGAGACAGATAGACCAGCAAGCCATTAAACACTGTTTCTGCATGGCCTCCGCTGCAGTTCGTTCCTGGAGTTCTTCTGCTGACTTCTTTCATGACTGTGATGTGGAAGTGAAATAAACTCTCCCTCTGACAGTTTCTTTTTGGTTATGGTGTTTTATTACAGCGACATGGTTAGAACCCAATCTTTGTGTTTGTTAGCATTTACCTTCAATTTCATTTAGTTTGCTTTGTAACTATTACTACAAGTGAGTAAAACTGATTTCAGTTATTGAGGTCTGTGATATGTTTAGGGGAGCATTTTTGAACTGCCACACAAGAGAATAGGTAAATGATACAGCTGATGACAATATTAGTATTTCTGAAAGAACTGATGAAATGTGTATTGAAAAAATGACTTATTGGTAGCTTCATTGAGTTCTGTTTGATAGTGACTGAATTTACAAGTTGGGAGCTATTAGGACAAATGAAAGGGCTAGAAAGATGGCTCAGCTCTTAACGACCACTTGCTACACTTCCATAGAACCCAGGTTCAGATTCCCAGCACGTCTATTTCGTGACTTTCTTTTCTTCTTCTTCTTCTTCTTCTTCTTCTTCTTCTTCTTCTTCTCTTCTTCTTCTTCTTCTTCTTCTTCTCTTCTTCTTCTTCTTCTTCTTCCTCTTCCTCCTCCTCCTCCTCCTCCTCCTCCTCCTCCTCCTCCTCCTCCTCCTCCTCCTCCTCCTCCTCCTCCTCTCTCTCTCTCTCTCTCTCTCTCTCTCTCTCTCTCTCTCTCTCTCTCTCTCTTCTCCAGAGCTGAGGTCTGAACCCAGGGCTTTGTGCTTGCTAGGCAAGCACTCTACCCCCGAGCTAAATCCCCAACCCTCTAACTTCACTTTCAAGGGCACCCGCCTTTATGTAGCACACATACAGACAAGCAGGTACATACGAGTGTGTGCCCCCCCACACAAATAAATAAAAATGAGTGAAAATTTTTAAAAGAGTAAATGAGTTTGGTAACAGCCATTATGGGGCGTCTTTTTTATTACTTTTGTAAAGAGAAGAAAAGGAAAGAAATGGGAAGTTTGAAGAATGGAGGAAATTTGAAATGAGTGTTACAGAGAATGGAAAGTAATTTTAACAGGAAAAGAATAGTACTGTGAACTCATGAAGATTGACCATGAAGTAACAGTTGCATTCATCTGTCTTCCTATGCTAATTTCTATTTAGACTTGATGTAGACAAGGAAATAATTGGATTTATTTGGAGTTGGTATTTTTGCAAATTTGGAATTTAAGGAGTTCAGAATATTGATGAGTTTCTTTAAGTAAGATGAAACATGGAATTTAAATTGACTAAGGGTATAATAAAAGAAGATAGGTGGAGGGAAGTAGAGGTTTAAGATACTGGAGGCCCTCTATGGTCAGATAATGTTCATGTAGATGATAACTTATTCACAAGGAAAGGAGATTGTGGTTGTTTGAATAGGTTTGGCCCCCGGAGATGTATGTGTTTCAGTGCTTGGCCATAGGGAGTGGCACTGTTAGGAGGTATGGCCTTGGAGGAAGTATGTCATGGTGTAGGTGTGTTTTGAGGTCTTCTGTGCTTAAGCTCTGCCCAACATGGAAGATGTCTCCTCCTGTCTGCCTGTGGAAAACAGTCCCTTTCTGCTATCTGGGGATTACAATGTAGTCTTGGCTCCTGGAGCACCAAGTCTGCCTTCATACCACCATGCTTTCTGCTGTGCTGATACGGACTAAACCCCTGAAACTGTAAGCCAGCTCCAATTTAATGCTTCCCTTTGTAAGAGTTGCCTTGGCCGTGTCTCTTCACAGAAATAAAACCCTAAGAAATTGGTACCAGGGACTAGGTATTGCTGTGATAGGACTGACATGGATTTGGCAATTTTGGATTTGGAAAAGAGTGGAATGCTTTAAGTGGGACTTAATGGGCCTTCCTTGTAGGAACATGGAACACATTGGTGCTGAGAGTGATTTGAATGGTGGAGGCTTGATTCAAGAGGTTTCAGAAGAGAAGAATTTTAGTATGTTGCATAAAGATAATTCTTGTGATATTTTGGTAAAGAATGTGGCTGCTTTGTGCCCTTGTCTGAAGAATGCCTGAGACTAAAGTGAAAAGATTTAAATTAATTGCATTGACAAAGAAAATCTCAAAACAGCCTAGCATACACTCTCTTCTGTGGTTCATTGTTATAAAGAAGGTTTTGATCAAGCATAGCAAGTTTAGAAAGGAAAATGCACAAAATGTATGGTTCAAATACTAAAGGAAGTAGAATGGAGCTAAATTCTGTTTTCAGGGAGATAAACAGATTTAGGGAGAGGTAACCCTGGGGCAAGATCCCACCCAGCTAAGTGTATTGTTTATGCATTTTCAGGCGAACAAGGGATAGTTACACTATGTTAGGCATTATTATGACTTGATTATTGTTTTCATTTGGACATAAGGAGGTACGATTGTATGTCACATTGACAAGGGATGGGATATGATAGCAAGTCCCTGTTATCAACTTGACTATATTTGGGAACTACAATCCAGAACTCACAAAGGTCTTGTGAAAAGGGATTAAAGAAAAGCTTAGGTTCGGGCATGGTAGTACCTACCTTTAGTTCCAGCACTCAGGAGACAGGCATGCAGACCTCTGAGTTCAAGGTAAGTCTACTGATCAAGTTCTAGGACAGCTGAGCTTAGGCAGGCTTGAAGGAAACAATTGAAAACAGTAAACTGGTGAAGATGTAACAAGGGGGAGGCATGATCCAGCCCCAGCAAGCAGCAGAACTTGGCAGCTTCAGCCACGGGGCTCTGGCTTTAGAGTCAAGAATAGAAGGGACTGCTGGGAAAATTGATGCTGATTTGCTGGAGCTAAGAAATCAGCAATGATCAAGAAGAGACCAGCATCGCTGAGGTGAAATCTTCTGGGAAGTGTTTTCTGAAAGCACAAAGATTCTGTGTTCCAGAGATAACCAAGGTACAGCCAGGTTGTACCTTGTGCTGGCAGCTGGACTTAGTAATGTGTAAGAATTATTTGGTACTGGTTTTGAAATGTTGTACTTTCACAGCAATAAAACCCTACGTAAGACTCAAGGAATGCTTGACTGTTTCTAGAGGTGAATCCATTCAGGTGATAGCCATGGTCATAGATGGTGAGGAATAGACAGACAGGTCACTGTTGATGACCATGCCAACTGAACTAAAAGATTGCAGTTTTGGAGGTCCTACGGGGCTGTCACTCAACATGATAGCAGGGCTTCTAAGTTAAAGGGGAATGTTTTAGTTAGGTGAGTAAAAGGAGGTGGACATAAGGCAGTGGTGCCATGCGTAAATGCATGTGGGAATGTGTGCAATAGGTCTGCCGATTTTAAGCCTAGAATATTTGATTTGAGCTTGCAGTAGTCTGGAATCCTTGATTGAGAACACGAATATTTCCGGGGTACTTAAACTGTCTCCTCTGAGCCAAGCTGCACTTAGGGAATGAGAATTAAATAGTTGGTGAAAACAGACTGTATCTGAATAAACAAAAGTCACAAAATAGTTTGACTCTGATTGTGGGTCACCTGTATGATTATAGAGGCAATTTTGATTGGACATATGGGTTTTATTTTGAGACACAGTCCAGCAGTTTATCTCAGTCTGGAACTGTGTAATATAAGCTGGCCTTGAATTCAAAATCCTCCTGCTTCAGCCTCCCAAATGCTGGGATTATGGGTATATGCCATCACCAATCAAATTTATAGTTGGTCATCTTGTAAAAGTCTTGTATGTAAATATGGTTCATGGAGCCTAAAGTATTTAGGGTAACAAATTATGTTTTTTCCCCATAACATTTAAAAGCTATCCAAATTTTGTGGTCTACTTTTGAGTTTACAGTTCTGGTACTATTTATAACTCTCTGTGATTCCCAAAGAGCTACCCCTGCCTGAAATTATTGCCATCTGCTGTTGTTTCCCAATAGTTATTACTTTTTCATCTTGTATTTAACCAGATCAGGACAGTGTGGTGTTGGCAGACAGACAACTAACCCATTAGGTCAGCAGAGCACATTAGAAACTCAGACTTTGATCTACACAAGGCCAGTTGGCTTGGTTTTGTAGGTTTGGTTTTGTTTAGAGATGAGGTCTTGTTATGCTGTACAGGTTGACTTCTAGCTTCCTCCTCAGCTCCCCAAGGTGCTGGGATTACAGGTGAATGCAATAAGCCAGGCCTCCAGTTGATTTTTGACTGAATTGTGTACAAATTACTTGAGCCAGGGTAGCCTGTTAGAGGCAGTGCTGGCATAGTAGTTTGGAAATTGATAGGCTATTTTATGAGCTGTTACTAAACCTCCTATTCCATGAAATTTCTTTTCCATAATAGATTTCAGATCTATATATACATCATAAACTATAAAATATCTCTTCCCTTTTTGTTTTCACAGTTTGACCCCTCATCCCTGGCAAGAACTAGTCTGCTTTTCTGTAGTTCTATAATTTTTTTCTAAGACCAGATTTTAAAAAAGACTTTAACATCTGTCTAAAGTGTTGTTTTTGTAGTGAGTAGGATTTTCCTGGTATGAATGCACCAAAGATGTCTGGGGATGTAACTATATTTGAAACAGTTTACTTCCTTTGGAGTTTACTGATTCGAAATAAACACAACAACAAAACCAAGTCAAACAAAAACCTCTGCTACAACTTCAGGTAAAAAACATTCTCAGGGAAATAACCTAAAGGTAGGCACAGAATTTCTGGACTCCGAAGTCCCAGATATTTAAACTGGCTTTTATCCAGGAAGGCATTAAAAAGTTTCTTTTAAGATTTATTGTTTTTTGTATGTATGGATTCTGTACTTAGGTCTGTGCACTGCCTTCTTGCATTTGCCAAGGAAGCCAGCAAGAGCGTCAGATTTCCTAGAACTGAAGTTGCAGATGATTGTGAGCCTCCATGTGGATATTGGGAGTTGAACCCAGGTCCTCTGGAAAAGCAACCAGTGTTCTTAACTGCTGGGCCTTCTCTTCAACCTCAAGCAGCATTTGAGGAACTGGAGTATAGGAGTATTGTATCTTTCCCCAGTTATTGACAAGTCTTCCCTTACTTGTAACTGTTTTAATTATAAAATATACATTAAATGTATCATGAATATACATACAATATTGTATGCCTATTATCAGTCACTAAACAGTTCCAGAATATTTTCTGACCTCAAAAGGGTATCTTTTGTCTATAAAGTAGTCATTGTCTCTCCTACCCAGGCCTGACCGCTGCTAAGCTAGTTTTTCTCTGTAGGTCTGCCTGTCTAGATTATTTTATATAGTAGAGCCTTACAATACAGGTCTGCTTAATGTAATGTCCTCAGAGTTTATCTGTGTTGTATCATGTGTCATTCTTCATTTCTAAATGATATTCCATTGAATGTATGTACCATAGTTGATTTGTCCATTTATCATGAACTTGAGTTACTGATAGCATTTGTGTATTGTAAATAGTGTTACTGTGAGTACACTTGTATTTTTATTTGGGTATCATTTTTTCTAGTTCTTTTTTTCTTTTCTTTTCTTTTTTTCGGAGCTGGGGACCGAACCCAGGGCCTTGCGCTTGCTAGGCAAGCGCTCTACCGCTGAGCTAAATCCCCAACCCCTTTTCTAGTTCTTTTGAGTGTAGATCTAGCACAGAAGTGTTTTAACTTGTTGGGTACTCACCTGTATAAAATGTTTCATTATCTGTTCCTGCTAGTGATTGATTTTTCCACATCTTACTCAATGCTTATTAACTGTCTTTTATATTATAGCCACCCTAATGAATATGAACTTGTAGCCTCTGTGCAGTGTTTATTAGAAGATTGTAATAATGGTATCATTTCCCCTTTTTTTCTCTCTCTCCAACTGCTCCCTTATATCACTCTCTCATATTTATGGCCTTAAAAATCTCAATATCTCAATATCTCTCTCTCTCTCTCTCTCTCTCTCTCTCTCTCTCTCTCCCTCTCTCTGTCACTCTCAACTCTGTCTCTCACTCTTATGTGTGTATTTTCAAATGTATAAATGTAACCTGCTGAGTTTCTGTACCTAGTAGAGTTGAAGGTGTAGTTCTTTATGCCGTCCAACAGCAGTTCACTCCCATACTTCCTAGAAGATGGGGCAGACACTTTAGGGAAGTTATGAGCTGATGTGGACGTCAGTACAGTGGATACCATTCCACAGTGTAGATGAGGAACTAGTTACACATACGCACTGTCATGGTAAGTGTGGATTCTGTTTGTGGTCACCGTATCACTGCCCTTCCAGCCACAACTGAAATTTCTATTTTTTTTTAAACTGAAAATTTTTTAGTTTTAGATTTTTGTTTATTTAATGTATATATTTACCACAAACCTATTGGTTCCTTACAGTAGTGATCAAATCTTTTCCTTCTTTCCATTGACCTGGTCAAGTTTTCCAGGCTCTGAAGTGTAGAAAAAGACCATTCTTCCTTTCTAGGCATTTTTGGTAGTGTTTTCACACAGTCAAATCAGCTGTTTACTCTGTTAGCAGTTGCTAGGTTTGCTCTGTATTCCTTTCCTCCCACAGTCCACTCACTCCTACCTTCTCCTCTTTCCCCTTCTGAAGAGTGAATCTAAGAAGGAAAAATGCCCAATTATGTTTTTCAGACTAAATTCTTAGCTGAGATTTCTATAACATTGCATTTGTATTTTTTTCTAACTCTTGTTTTTGCCTTCTTGGACTTATATATCATAACCTGATCTCCGTGTTCCTTGGAATCAGTCATCTGTTTACCCTTCATGGGAAAAATACAAATGAAAACATCTTTTCTTGTTACCCATCTAAGCTTGGGGTAGTGTGCCTGAAATCATTACATTTTTAGAAGTAAAAACAGTCATATCAGTGATTCATAATCTGAAAACATTAATTTGTACATGAGAAAAATGCACCTATTTGGGAGTAAACCCCACAGTATTGTGCTATTTTAAGTGATTTGTAGCCGTTTCAGACCCCAGAAGCAAGTGGGTTGATCTGAGTACTCTGAAGAGCTTTTCACTCATTTTACAGGGTTGGGTTATTGGTTGGTTTGTTTTTGTACCCAAGAGTTTATGTTTTCTCTGTCTCCCAAGGATCTGGACTTTTAGGTTTGCCTCAGCCCTGTTAGGTGAGCTGGCTGACAGCCCAGCAGGATCACAATGTACTCCCCCATCCCAGTTCTTCAGAGACGCTCAGATTGTTTGTTGGTCCTGACCCTCTCTACAGTGACAGCCACCCCGTTCTGTTTTCTGTCTATTCCCCTTCAGGCCTTTCTAATGTTCTGCAATGTTCGCTTACATATAGGCTAAATACCTTGTAAATATGTGTTTTTATTTTTGCTTTCGTATAATATCTGATTTTGATTTAAATTTGTGACCATCTTGTTGTTTTTCTTGACAGCTTTTTGCAATACACTGTCCCCAGTAACGTTTTCCTTATAGTTAAACTCAGTATTGTCCACTAGGTGGCGCATGTGCACCACTTTGGTGGCTCAAACTGACATTTGGCAGCCATCGTTTATCATATCAGAAGTAACAACTGCATTGTATACTTAGAAGATTTTATATTTCACCTTAACACCTGGTTTGGAGCAGACATGGTAGCACTTAGGAGGTGAAACTAGGAGAATGGTGATTTTTGAAGCCAGTCTGAACTACATGTGTATAAAGGGTAGGAACAAGTTAACTTTGTCTTTTTTAGGTGGTGAGACAGGGTCTTGATATTGTCACTCAGAGACCAGTCTGTAATTCTTTATGTTGACCACGTTGGCCTTGAACTTGTGGTCCTCCTGCCTCTGCCTCAACATGGAGGGCTTGGGCCACATCCCTTGGCTTTGTCTATCTTTATAAAAATCTCCGGATTTATTTTTGAGTTCTTTTGATAATCTATGTAAAGTATGAAATAAGACTATTACCTAGTTTTCTTAAGGAAACAAGTAAAGTAATAACAACAGCAGGTTTTAAAAAATAGATTATTTGGGAATTTCACATCATACACCCTGATAGCACTCACCTCCCAGTCTTCCCATGTTCACCACTCCCTTATGACCTCCCACCCCCAACTCCCTCCCAAAAAAGGAAAAAAAGTCTATTTTGTGTAGTTCAGCTGGAGCATGGTCAAATTCTTAGTGGCCAGCCAGTCCCCCAAGGGAGGGTGAGTCTTTCCCTGCCTACATCCACACCAGAACAACTGTAGAGAGCTGTGTCTCTCTGTGAGGCTGCCAGGGAGAAGCAGGGCCAGCTCTCCTGTACTCACAGACTTCAACATGACTTCAGGCAGCAGCCCAGACCACATACATTCCTATGGCCTTTGTGGTAACATGGGCCAAGGCATCAATACAGCCCCTGACCACATCAGGACCACTAACCTACTTATATTAGCATGGCCCCCTGAGGCAACAGGTTGAGGGAGGACATCACCAAGGTGTCAGGCAGGCAGCAGCACAGACTGCATATCCCAACATGGCCTCTGCATCATGAACTACAGTGGTCCTTCAAGGAGGTCCAATCCAGAAAGTGAACCAACCGTTGCTCATCTCAGGCCTCCTTTTTTGACCAGAGCCAGGATGATCGCAGGGTGGCTGGTTCAGGGACTGAGTCCTCTGCATGCCAACCGCTCCATTTTTCTGTCTTTCCCACCTCTCTATTACATATTTGTTCACCATAGTAGCCCCCTGTGACTCTCCTCCTATGAGACAGCGGGCGGGCCAGGGTTCTAACAGTTTTAAATGTAAAAAAGGAGTTGATTTCTGTGCATGTATATAATCATTTTTCTAGCTTGGCAGTCTTTGGTCCGTTTTGCTCTTAAGTTACAATTTTGGGAGTTCTATGTATTTATACAAAAGTGACAGTAATTTCTGGCTAAACCACTGATGTAACTTTGTGCTTAAGATGTCATCATTTATAAAATTGCCGGGTTTCCATGAGGCCTGCCAGCACCAAGGCATCAGACAGACTCCTAGCATAACTGTCATCTGAGAGGCTTTACCCAGCAACTGGTGGAAACAGATGTGGGCAGACCCACAGTCACACATTAGGAAGAGAGTGGGGAAATCCAGGGGATCTCATGGAAGAGAAGGAGTAAGGACTGAAGGAGTCAGAGAGGTCAAGGACACCACAGGAAAACCTATAGAATCAACTAACCAGGCCTATGATCCACAGAGCCTGAACTGCTAACCAGAGAGCATGCATGGGACGGACCCAGCCCTCGGCATATATATAGCAATTGTGCAGATCAGCCTTCGTGTGGGATTCCTAACAGCAGGAGCAGGGGCTGTCTCTGACTACATTGCCTACCTTTGGTTCCTTTTCCTTAACAAGCTGCTTTATTTAACCAAAGTAGAAGATACTCCTAGTTGTACTGGGGCTTGATATTCCAAGGCAAGTTAATATCCATGGGAGGCGTCCCCTTTAGTGAGGAGAGAGGAAGGACTGATGATAAAGGGGATGAGAGAGGGAGAGACTGAGAGGAGAGGAAGGATGGAAAAATGCAATTAGAATGTAAAGTGAATTTTTTAAAAATTGCTAATTTGAGGGTAAAAACAAGATGTCATTCTCCCATAACTATAAGTGTTTGGCTGTGAATCTCTGCATCTGTCTCCACTAGTTGCTGTGTGAAGTCTTTGAGATGACTTACATCCCTCATGCCACCTTATAAATTATCTTACACATTAACTATATACTGACATTTTAATTTTTTTATGAACTAACAGGTATTGTCAGTATTATTGCCATATTTATACCATGTAGCCTTGGATGAAAATTTCCAGACTTTGATAATTCTTTTTATTTTCTTTTGTTTTTGTTTTTCAAGACAGGGTTTCTCTGTGTGACAAGCAGCTCTGACTATCCTGGAACTAACTTTGTAGAGCAGGCTAGCCTCGAACTTGGAGATCTGCCTGCCTCTGTCTCGGGAGCGCTGGGATTAAAGGCGTGTACCACCATGCCTGGCCATGACTTTGATAATTCTTGATAGCCAAGGTAGTGGTAAGGAGATTGACATTTCATTTTGTGGAGGAAATATACGAGTGTTTATTGTCAGTAAGGAACCTGTGGCAGATTAGGTTTGTTGGATGAGTTTCTCTTCATCGTAGCATTGAAAACTTATGTCACCTGAACATGTTTACATATAGGAAAGTAATCTCTGCTGTCAGCAGTAAGCATGTTTCATGGTTTATAGTTGTATGGTACTGTGTAATGATTAAATAGATTATTTAATCAACTTAATCTAAACATTAATTGCATAATTCATTGTTTAGTCACTTCTGCGTTAACTTTAGGGTTACAATATGTGATCATGGTCCATCATGGAGCTCAGTGTGGAAAACATTGCCATGCAGATTGAAAGTAAAGCTTTACCCTAGGTGTGATATTCTAAAACTTGATATTAAACATATTTATTGTCAGTTATTGGCCTTATAAACAAGCAAACAACAAAACTTGATTTCTGGAATTTATAGTGCTTACATAGTAACTAAATTTCGCTTTCTGGATTTAGATTTTTTTTGTTTGTTTGGTTTTATTTTTTGCTTTTTTGAAAGAAGGTTTCTCTATGCACTGGCTATCCTGGAACTTGCTCTGTAGACCAGGCTGGCCTCAAACTCACAGAGATCTACCTGCCTCTGGCTCCTGAGTCCTGGGATTAAAGGTATGTGCCACCATGCCTGGCCTTGGACTTAAAATCTTCAACACAAGAACTGTCTGAAGTATGACTGACAAAACAAAATTTAGTTTTAGGTGGAGTTTCAGTTCCTATATATAGTCTTAAAATTAAGACCATAGTAGAAATAATAATGTCATGTGGTCAGGGTCTTGTGTTTCCAGGTTTTTAGCTTCTTTTTCAAGGAATTGAAAGAAAGCTCACACATACCTGCAAAAATATTACAGAACTTTATTTAAAAAGGGAACCAGCAGGCCAATTGAGTAAAGATACTCAGGGACCCAGATTATTTTTCAGGTCTTCCCCGTACAGGGTTCAATAGGTGGAAAAGGAGTTTGGTTACCTGGGTTGTCGTAAGGGTTGTTTTGTTTTGAAGTATAGATTGGCTGGCATAATCGTTTTTTCCACTGCTCTTGTCTCCCCCCCCCCCATAGTGTAACTGATTTTAATTATGTACACCCAATTACATAGAGAGCAAATGATGCTCTAGGGGATTCTTCCTCCAAGTTCATTAGAGGACACAGTTTTGCCTTATTTCATGATCACGCAAAAGTAGTTAGGCCAAATAACTCCAGGTACTAAGTTGTTCCCTATTCTTGCCTGCCTTAGTTACATAAATAATGACTCATTGGGAAGTTCATTTGCCCTTAAGCAGATGGCCTCAGGACCCACATGGTAAAAAGAGAGAGTGGACCCTTACAAGCTATCTCTGGTCCAAATTGTGTACTGTTGACACCTATACACATACGGAAGCAAGTAAATAATATAAAATGTAAATGTAATACATACGCCAGAGTTTCAGGTTAACTGTTCAAAGGATGTCACTAACCAGCATATAGCATTTATCCTTGGTAATGAGAGCATTGTATTATGAAATATCTGTACAAGTATAATTTTATAAGTATGACTATTATGAAAGATATTTGCAAGCACTAATAGCTTAGTTGCTCCATTTATAATGAGTGCCTATGTGTTTGCTATATTTTATTTTTAAGTCGTGTGTGTGTAGGGGGGCGTCTTTGCATGTGTGACTATAGATACCGTTGGAGTCTAGGAGTGGGCATTAGATCCCTTGGAGTTGGACTTAGACAGCTGTGGTACTTTTACCAGGTGTGGGGACTGGCACCAAGCCGAGTCCTCTGACAGAGCAGTATACACTCTTAACCACTAAGCTAGCGCTCTAGTTCCGTATGTTTTTATTTGACTTTTCTTGGTTGGCAATTCAAGGTTCAGTTAGAGGCCAGAGTGGTGAAATGGAGAGTTAAAAGAGTACTGTTCTTTCACGACCAGAGATTGGTTCCCAAAACCCATGTCAGGTGGCTCACACAGCCGACATTAACCCCAGCTCCAGTGCCTCTGATGCCTTCTCCTGGCTTCTGCAGGCACCTGCACTCTTGTGTGCATTATATACACACAGACACATACGCATACATAGTTTAAAAGAAAATAAATCTTTAAGAAATAGTTTAATCAGATTGCAGATAAATTTTAATACAGTGTAAAAACTATCGAAATATCCTGAGAAATAATAGCTAATTCACCAAAAAGACATGATTTTATGACCTTACATAATGGCTTACATTTGTACAGTTGAAGATAGTACATTTCACATAAGATTAGAGGTACAAAGACAGAAAGGTTTGGTATGTTCAAGGTAAAAAAAGTAGTTAATTGTTGTGAAGGTAATATTTTAAACAGTGGAAAGAGCTAATATTTCTTGCAGTCAGTACCTACTGGTGAATATGAATGAAGCAAAAAATAGGTAGGGAACATTAGAAAAATCATTGAAGTGGCTTAGAGCAGAAATGGGCTTGAAGTAGGGTAGTATCTGGAAACAGAAAAGGCAGCTTACCAAGAGAATTAGAATAAAGTAACCAATATTTGACAACTAGTTAGACTAATTTGTTCAAAATATCTTGAGCATCTGCTTTGTAATTTCAGGAAACGACTATGAACAAAAATATGCTCTGCCTTCACAGAGGCTTTAGTCCTAGGACATTGAACACTTAATTAGGGTAGTACAGATGCTATCATGGGGAAAGCCTGAGGGTATGTGCACCACTGCTTGATCTCAGAAAGTTGAGGGAGTGGGAAGAACTGTGTTTAAAAAAAAGGCAAGACTGACCTGTATTAGTTTGGAGATGAGAGGGATCTACTTAAAGCCATTCACTGTGGCTGGATCTTGAAATTGAAGAGGGAAGGGGAGACTTACAAGAGAGGACCTGGATTATCCGAAGCCCTGGATTCCTATGAAGGCTTAGACAAAAGGAGCTATGGTTTGACTTAAAGCAAGAAAGATTCTGGATCAAGTTGCATGTTAGCTGAGTTAGTTTAGTTAAGAAGGTTTTAGTTCTGAGTAAAAACTTAGGCAAATGTCAGAGAAAGTGACTCAGAGAAGCTTAACATGTGTAAAGGCAGAGTGTGACCTGTCAGAGGTTTAGAATCAGATATGACCTTTAATTAAACAGTTGCAAAATGGCATGATGTCTTTCCTTTTCTCTTTTGTGTGCTTCTTAAGCAGTCATTCAGGATGCAAATTGTAAAGTGGGGAGTAGAGAGAAGAGTCTTGGGCCCCCTTTAGGAGAGCACAGTGATCCAGCAGGCACTAGGTAATGTTGGCTTAAGTTAGACTGTTGAGTAAGTGGAAAGTGGATTTGTGAGATAAAGTTGGAATCTCCAGAACAAGTTGGGTGTGGCGGTGTGAAGAGTCTGGGAAAACGCTGCTTAGTCTCAGGGATGGTGATGGCGGTTGCCCAGCTGGAAGAACATGGGAGAGGCAGATTTGGTGGGAGTTAAAGGAAATGGTTATTTTTGCGCATGCAGTTTGAGGTAGCTTTGAGACAACTAAGTTATCTGTTATTCCCTTGAATGTACGTGTGTTTGAGTAGAAGAGATGCTCATTAGTAAACAAATACTTGAAACTCCTGAGTTTTAGATGATAACTGAAGTTCTGTGGGTAGATGAAATTCCCCTGGTAATGCATATCAAGAGATGAGGACCAAGACATTCCTGAAGGAAATCCTGTTTGAAGGCTAGTGAAGAACAAGAGCTACAAAGGAAACTGACTGGACAGGAACAGAAACAAGTGAGAAAAATCAGTAGTATACAGTGTTCTTAGAAACCCAAGCAAAAGTATATTAGGCAGGAGACTGACTGGCCCTTTTTGGGGGTTGGGAGCATGTCAGGTCTGGAAACAAAATTGGGAGATATAATCTGTAATGGTAGTGTAAAGCTATCAGATCCTCTTTAATACAATTAAAAGGACAGTAGAGTAAGTGTGTGTTTGTGAGCTTTCAAGAATTTTATGAAAAAAACTCAGGAAAGGTTAAAGTGTATACCCACTACTAGGCCACTGAATATTAATGTTCTTGATGACTCCCCAAAGGTTTCAGGAGAGCACAGAAGAAATTGTGCAAAACTTATTACCACCAATAATGCATTGCTGTATGCTTTTTTTAATCTATCAAATATGCTACTTATAACATTTTTAAAAATCTTAGTAGCTTATTAAGAAAAAGTATTGGTCATATTCTGGCTTTTTAAATTAGAGTATACTAATGATTTAATTTCCTCAAGGTTATTATTACTGAGGACTCTAATACTCTCAGGGCCCTTCGAGTTCTCTTAGGACCAGAGTGCCATTTGAGGTTGCCATTGTTTGTGTTATATTTATTAACTTACTTAGTATTTGTAGTCAGAGGCCTTTTTTTTGATCCCTCCCTAAAGCACTTTACTTTGTTAGAACTTAAAAGATTATAGAGGTTCTTGGTGTATGTGAGGAGGAGGTTGTGTTTCCTCTGCTGTGCTTTAACAAGAAAATAAAGACCTGTGGATGCTGATCACCAAAATTCTCTAAAGAGTACCAGTATTCAGTCATTCATCTCTGACACTGCCTATTTAGATTGA
Organism: Rattus rattus; assembly: GCF_011064425.1. Taxonomy (NCBI): domain Eukaryota; kingdom Metazoa; phylum Chordata; class Mammalia; order Rodentia; family Muridae; genus Rattus; species Rattus rattus. Next base: position 9,144,904 of record NC_046166.1, on the reverse strand, counting down.
GGGCCAACTCTTAGAAGGTTGTTCCCCTGCAGATGCCATTTGCAAAGCACATTTGTAGCTCTTTGCCCTACTTGTTTGTCAACTTGACACAACTAGGATTATTTTGGAAGAGGGAACTTCAGTTTAGCAAATGCTATTAGATTGGCCCATAGGCAAGTCTTTCTGTCTATCCTCTCTTCTTCCCCTGTCTTTTATAATCTACTAATTCCAGTTGTGTTGTTCATATGTTCATGGACATGAACAATACTAGTGGTCACTCTTCTTTCCCAAAGTGTAATGATTCTTTCTCCTCAAATAGTTGTCAACTGCCAAAAGCCACTCAATGAGGGGCAGAGGCCTTGTGAATGTCATCTTCCTTGCTATAATTTTGACTGGCTTGATCTTGTGCAGGATTTAGCAGCTAGCCTCAGCTGCTGTAATTTCACTAGTGCAATAGCCATGTCATTTCCAGTACACAGTATTTCATTACACTCTTCCTCATCCATCCTCTCTGCCTCTTATAGTCTTTCTGCTTCCTCTTCTGTGTTCCCTGAACCTGCAGTGGGGTGGGGAATCCTGATAAAGCTGGGCCAAGAGTCCCTATATTGACTGCCGCCCACAACAAAAAAAGTTTCTCTGACAAAGGTTGAAATAGCCCCCTGGGTCAGCATTTTATATGGAACTCCCTGTGCCTATGGGCAGCTATTGCCCGTGCATCAGCTAGGGCCACTTCTACTGCTGTGAGTTGTGGAAGTACCTGTATGCCTACCTGGGTGAGATCCACTCTGACACGTTTCTTCCTTTCCTCAGTTTCCTCTTTTAATCCCTACTGGGAGCAGGCACATTTAATTACAGAAATGTATTTGTCATGGAATCATTCTCTTCACACAGTACTTTTTTAAAATTCCAAATATAATTACACTGCTGGCAAGATAAACTGGTGGTAATTATATGTGGAGTTAACTAATATAAAAATTATCTATACAATGCATCTGAGACATATATCATTTGCTGTACTTAATTTGTGGTTTTAAGAAGTGTCTCTGGTGGTAGTTGAATGTGATAACATTTTATTGGAAGCTCCGAGACGCTTGCTAGTCACATTCTCAAAAAGTTACTACTAGAATATGTTAGGCATTTGAGCCTGTCCCCAGGAATCACCTTATTTTATATGATTAATTTTTGGATATATGAAGATTTAGCCCAAATTAGTACCAAGGTGCTTTTAAAACTAGAAATTCTCAGGGTTAGTGGCATCAATTTTTGATCCCAAACAGGGTCCTTGGATTGTAGAACAACAAAGCCTTGTGTCTAATTGAGACACAAAGACTTTTATTGTTAGCTAAATATAGGAGTAGGAGGGAGAGACTTGCAGATCAACCATTGGGTCAGGAGGTTATATATACAGTAAAGAAATAAATGAGAGGTTTCCAGTACCAGGTATGATTTTTGATTTTCTTGTTGAGTAAGCTTTGACACTAATTAGAGAGAGCACTGTTCATTATAGCCAAGGTGAAATGCAGAATTGTAGAGTGTAGTCCCAATTGTCCCTAGTCTACAACACAACTCCTGCACCTAAAGGCTCAAGAGTCATTGCAAAAGAGAGACTGTAAAGATTGTACGAGAACAGGAAGTCTGTTGTGAGATTTGCCCTCTAGAAATGTCAGAGAAGCTTCATCTTTGAAGTTGTAAGAGCATGGCTGCCTAAAGAAGGATGACAGCAGTGGACAGCAGTGTGGAAGAGAGGAAGCCTCAGTCTAGACAGAGAACACAGGTGACTAAGCAGGGCTGAGAGCAGAAGCCTTTCCCAGGGAAGAGTGCAAGTAATTGTTACAGATGGAACAGGTTATGTGTATATACTTAGGGGAGAGAGAGAGTGAGTGCACACTTATATGTACGCATATAATTTAAGAAAAAGATGCCATAAATTTGAATGAGAGATTTGGGGTACATGAGAGAGTTTGGGAGGGGAAGAGAGGAGGCAAATGATGTAATTATAATCTAAAAAACATAAATGTAAAAAGTGAGAGGGCGGGGGGTTGGGGATTTAGCTCAGTGGTAGAGCCCTTGCCTAGGAAGCACAAGGCCCTGGGTTCGGTCCCCAGCTCGGAAAAAAAGAACCAAAAAAAAAAAAAAAAGAAGTGAGAGGGCAGGAACAAGCTAATCAACTCGGGCAGATACCTGAAAATTTGGGTATTATGATAATTTGGATTATCAGTTTGATAGGATTTAGAATCACTATGGAAACAAGCCTATGTCTGAGGGATTTTTTTTAAGATTAGACCCACACTAAATGTAGGAGTCACACGGTAGCATTGGCTGGGGTTCTTGGCTGCATAACAAGGATTTATGGGTATAAAGTATTCATATATATTATATGCATGTGTATATATATGTATATTGTGTGTATGAATATACATAATCAAAATATTTCTGAGATTTGTCTTCTGTCACTCCCTGCCAAAATGGATTCAGACGGTGAGCCGAAATAAGCACTCCTTTCCTAAACAGAAAAGAGAAGGTTTGTTCAGGTATTGTCCCGACAGTATGTAAAATACCTAAAACACTCCTCTCATGGTTTTTCCTAGCAGTTGTCACAGTTATTTACTGCCCCAGTGCTAGTAGATATGACATTTAAAATGAAGATTATAATGAAGTTAGAGGTTGTCTGGACATCTTAGGTCCATCCAGGTTGGCCAGCCCACCTGAAGAAAAACTTGTGGCCCACAGGGAACATTCTTTACAAAGATACAGAAGGTAAGGACAAGGTAGGAGTTTATGAGGTGATATGGGCACTATGAAAATGGAGCAGGGTTAAACTGAGAGTCAGAGGGCAGTCACTGACAGAGCATTTGAATAGCATCACTAGGCCTCTGGTGATCCCTAGCTCTATAAAAAGAAAATAAAAACAATAGATAAAGCTAAGGAATTCCTTCCTATTCCAAAATGCATACCACTGGTATAGAAATTTATGGGTATAAAGTATTCATATATATTATATGCATGTGTATATATATGCATATTGTGTGTATGAATATATATATATATATATAATCAAAATGTTTCTGAGTACCTTGGTAAATGGCATCTTACAAAACAGGTCACCTGTTTTTACTCAGTTGAATGTCAAAATTGGCATTCTTTTAAACAACTAGTGTTGAGCAGCCACCTTCCTAATAGTTTAAGATATTTGTATTTTGAATGCAGTTTAATTTTAGGAGCTTAGATATCAGCTAACTGAAGTGTGGTGTCAGTATACCTATATTGTGTTCTGTTGTTTAAAGTACACGTTTTTCTGGTACAGTTTAAAAAAGCAGCCTCTCCACTGAGTACAGCCACTTTCTTGTAATGAAGTTCCTCTCCTGATCTTTGAAGGGAAGCCCCACCCCCTTTTAGTACCCCATCAGCTGCCTCTGTATGGTATACTGTCACTCCTAATACTCTTCCATCTCCGGGCCCAACTGTATACCTACCCCTGTTTAAAGAAAACAAAAACAACCAAAAGAAAAAAAAAAAAAACTCATTCTGAAGGGTAACCAGTCTCAATTTCTTTCTTTGTTAACCCTCTTTAACACTAATCTCTTACTTATCTTAACTTGAACTTCCTCTTGTCTCTTAGAAGAGAGAAACAGGGGGAAGAGAATAAAGGAAGAAAGGAAGATGATACTGATATATTGATTCTAGAAATTGAGTGCATAGAGATAGTAAAAATGTCCCCTTCAGATATGTTGAGTGCTTAAACTAGCTGCCAAAGGCCAAGCCACCAGTAAAGCCCAGAGTATTAATACAGCACCCAGCCTAGGTATCTAGAACCATATATCTCTGGCCTCTAGAGTCTTGAGCCATGAGACTTCAATTGCCCAAGCTTGCAGTTGTGGACTCCTGGAGTCTGTCAGCTTAGCCGTAAGCTCTTAGCACTCATACACACAGGTCTGCCAACCGCAGAAGGGCTGCTCATCAACCGTTAGTTTCTGAGGAGAGCCAAAGAGGCCAAAGCTGATTGTGAGCTTTTGTGAGCTGTACAGTAAGTATCTTCTCTAGTTTTCCTCTTCTATTCCTTGTTCTTTCTTCTGCAGGCTAATACCCATGTTTTGCTTCCCAGCTTTCAGGCCTTCCATCTGACCTCACCGTAGGCTGCCCACGGTATTTATTGAGTTAATTACTTGCATCAGAAATTGTCAGTTGGAAGGCAGAAGTGACAAGGCAGTTCAGAGCACTGGCTTTTATTTCAGAGGAGCCAGGTTCGATTCCCAGCACCCCATGGCAGCTCACAACTGTCTGTAAATTGCAGCTTTAGAAGATCCAGCACCCTCACACAGACACATATATAGGAAAACACCAATTCATATAAAATAAAAATTAATAATTTTTTAAAAAGAAATTATCAGTTGGGTGTCAATTTATTGTTATTATCATTGCCTTAACACACACCCAGCATCTCCCCCAGCAACACACACACCCCAAAAATTCTCTGGATTCCACTGGATTGGTGATTTACTGGATTAGTGAATGGTAGTTTAGAGCTGTCTTGCATGCATTTTGTTTATCTTGTTTTGTTTTAAATGGAGTCTCTATGTTACCTGGGTTATTACCCTTAAATTCCTGGGATCAAATAGTCCTATCTATATCAGCTTCCAGAGAACCAATATTATAGGTTCAACAACCTACACACCCAGTGCATGCATTTTCAAATAAAATAGTTGTATAATAAAGGAGAGATTTGTTCACTACTTAAATGAGGAGTTGGGGAGCCTTGACTTTTAATCTGACAGGTGGTAAAAAGTTGTGGTCAAAACCAAGACGAATTGCATAATGCTCTAAACTCATTAGAAGAGTATTGTTTGTATACTAATGTCTGAAGCCCCTCCTCCTTGATCAGTGTGTGAAGCCCCATTCCGCCTTCTTGACTTATGCTTGTTTCCTGTCCTGCTTTTATCCTTTCAGCCATTGTAGTGTGCCAGGATATCACCATGGGTGTTAGAGATTTGTCACAATAAAAACCTTTTTTTGTTAAACAGGTGTATTATGTACTTATAATTTACTGCCTGACTTGCTATTGTAAAATAATAAAAATAATTTCTAGAACATGTCTTAATTTGCTTGTTTTTGTTCTTTTGTGCCTATGTATGTGTGGTGGGGGTGCATGTGGATGTGGTGGTCAGAGGTCAGGAATCAACCCCAGATGTTCCTCAGGAGCCAACCACTCTGTTTTTAGACTGTATTTTGAATTTTGCTGGAATGTAGGGCTTGCTAATAAGGCTAAGTTTGATGGTCAGAGATGGCCAAGGATCCTCCTATGCCCACCTACACCACACTGGAACTGTACATGGTGCTCCACTTAACCTAACTTTTTTAAAAAATAGATTTATTTATTTTATGTATATAAGTACACTGTAGCTGTCTTCAGACACACCAGAAGAGGGCATCGGATCTCATTACAGATGGTTGTGAGCCATCATGTGGTTGCTGGGAATTGAACTCAGGATCACTGGAAGAGCAGTCAGTGCTCTTAACTGCTAAGCCATCTCTCCAGCCCACCTTTAACCTAACTTTTTATGTGGGTCCTGGGGCTTGAACCTCGGCCCTTAGACTCATATTACAAGGTCTTTATTGACTAGCTTATTTCTCCAGCCTCTCTTTTGTTATTTTTTCCAACTAAGGTAATTATGCGTGTATACCAGTTACTTAAAGATTAGAGAAACATTCATCATAATAAAAATATTTTTAAAGAACCAGTCAGTAATTACTTACATGTACTGACCAAAACTCTGTTGTGGTTTTATTTCTTATGATGCAATCTTAATAAGGATGACCTAGCAGTCTGTGTTACTATAGTGAATGGCTTGGACATTAATACTATATAAAATCATTTTCTTAAGCCATGTTTTCTTTTATTTTGCAGCCGTGGTGAATATTTGGATGAAGCCATTAGACTAATTGCTTGCCATCATGAGCAGAAGTAAACGTGACAACAATTTTTATAGTGTAGAGATTGGAGATTCTACATTCACAGTCCTAAAACGATACCAGAACTTAAAGCCTATAGGCTCAGGAGCTCAAGGAATAGTGTGGTAAGTTTTTATTTCAAAGTATGACAAGCAGTCTTGAACTGCTGTCTCTTCTCTTTGTAATATAGATCCTTTGGTAAGTAATCAACTTCTCTCCAAAACAAATCAGAGCTATGTAAATGAAAGCTATGTGTTAATTTTCTTTGGGGATTACTGGTCTATTATATTATTATTATTATTATTATTATTATTATTATTATTATTACCACCACTACTACTATTACTACTACTACTCATAAGATGTAATTATTAACCAACACCATTATCTTAATACATAAATCATGACTAAGTACTTACTTGGTCAGAGTCCTATAGAGACATACACTGATATCTGGGATGAGGAAGCTGCAGGCTTATTCAGCCCATGAATGCATCTTTTCCCATAGCTGACTAGTGAGAGGTCTCATGGAATCTTCACTTTCACTCTGTGATGAAACAGGAATTTCAGAAATCTCACCACTTTATCCTGGGGAATAAAGTCAGTATCTACATTTCAAAACTCAGGTAGTTGATTTATAAACTAACTTCTATAAAAGATTCAGGTTTTGTAGATGAGTATAATTCTTTATAAATTGAAGTAGAAAATATTCCTTGGAATAGTTCTGCTACTGACTCAGCATCACTAAGTTAGCATTAAAGAAATGCTAAGCCAGACCCAAGCGTGATTACATCCTTATTAATTCTTACACCAATCTATTTAAAATCTGTTAAAAGAAATGAGGCGTGCTTATGATTCAGCATGTGTGTAAGGATCTAGAAAGTCTCTTGCATATGTCCACAAATACATGTACACAGAGCTATTCTTTGAAAAATTATTTCTAATAGCAAAAGTTGAAGCAGCATAAAGTCTGGCAGCAAGAAAACACTGTGATATAGTCATGTCACAGAACGCCTAACGTGAGCTAGAGACGTATTTGTCAGCCAGACATTATGAAAGCACAGCGCCGAGTATTAACACAGCCTTCAAAATAGTGCATCTCGTTCCTTTGTGCTGTGAAATGTGACTATATATACAAAAGAGAAGTGCTTACCTTTGAGAATATAACAGGAAGAAGTTCTTACCTGTGATGTTTCTCTTTTTTAGATATCAGAACAATTAGGGGTAAAATATTAAAACCTAACAAATGATGGAAACACTGACTTTTATTCTTTTCTAATGTCCTCAGATTTAGTATTCATATTTATTAACAACCTTGAGTTTTTAGTTCTTCATCCAAAACAAAACGTTAAAGGATTTGTGTATTTTTGTCTTTTGTATACATATTATCAGCTCAGTTTCCTTTCTATACTCACTGCCTTGTGTTCTATTTAAAACTCTATAATATTCTTCAATAAATATAATTTATTTGCTGTGTGTGTTTTGCCTACATGTATGTCTGTGCTGCTTGTGTGCCCAGTGCTTGTGGGCAGGCCAGAGGAGGGCATTGGATCCCCTAGAGAGAGCAGTGTTCTTAGTCAGCTTTTCAGCCCCAGAATTCTTCAGTAAATATTTTAAGTAGAAGTCATGATTACATAGCCTGTCTTTCTTGATAGATGTGCAAGGTGAAGGAGTCATTTAGACCTTAGGCTAATAATTGTGGAGCAAGGCTCAGTAGGTAAAGAAAGGAACCTGTCCTTAGCCTTATTGCCTGCGCTCACTCCCCATGATTGATCTGGTAGAAGAAGAGAACCACTTCATAAACGTTATCTTCTGTCTGCCATGTGATACCCCACACACATACATGTGCACATACAGAATGGATGCATTTTGTCCTAGCATCCAAATACGCTCAGTGGATCTTGGCTGACAGTTTAATTGGAAAAAGAAGGAGTCTACTTGATTGGTTTATAAATTTGGTTTTAGAGATGTGCTTAATGTTTTTTATTAATTTTAATTTCTTATTACAGTGCAGCTTATGATGCTATTCTTGAAAGAAATGTTGCAATCAAGAAGCTCAGCCGGCCATTTCAGAATCAGACCCATGCTAAGCGAGCCTACCGAGAACTAGTTCTTATGAAGTGTGTTAATCACAAAAATGTAAGTGGGTAGTTATTTCTGAGGGATAGAGGAAATTAAGATTTATTCATGAATATATGTCTGTCAAAGGCTTTTTAAAAAATATTAGAGGTTTTAAATTGCTTCTCTAGGGTTGGGGATTTAGCTCAGCAGTAGAGCGCAAAGCCCTGGGTTCGGTCCCCAGCTCCAAAAAGAAAAAAGGAAAAAAAAAGTTTTAAATTGCTTCTCTAGATTGAAACATTATTTAAAATCTAAAGTGATCCTTCCACCCCTACACCCCTATTATTAAGTAGTGGCCAAAAAAAAAAAAAAATGACTTCTGAAATTTAGATTGGATAATTTCCTAGAATTTAATTTGTAGAAGGAGTCTTAGGGAGATAATGTTTGAAAAGTATTTTATCCAGAATTGATCTCATCCTATGTCTTTTTGTAAGACATAAAGGTGACATTTCAAAAAGATATACAGAGATGAACTCATTCCCATTTTATTTGGACATTGGGATTTAACTGGACACAAAGTTCAAACTACCTCTCTGTACCTGATTCTGACTTCTTAGTATCAGTATTCACTTTTATTCAGATAACTACTGATAATAATAGTTGAACAAAACTTTGGAAATATTTACAGAGAACTAGGAAAACAGTTCTAACTTGAAGGTAAAACTTTCATTTTGAAAATAAACAGTTAATGTTTGTAAGTTTACATAAAACATACTGATATGTTTGGAATTATCTTTTTTTTTTTAATGTATGTGAGTATACTGTACTGTAGCTGTCTTCAGACACACTAGAAGAGGGCATCAGATCCCATTAGAGATGGTTGTGAGCCACCATGTAGCTGCTGGGAATTGAACTCAGAACCTCTAGAAGAGCAGTGTTCTTAACCTGTGAGCCATCTCTCCAGCCCCTTAGGAATACCTTAATGCAAGTTCTTCAAAGTAGGAGGACATAAACTAGGGGAGAATTGCAGAAAGGACAGTTTTATGACACACTAAACTGAAAGTGCTAGCCAGAGACTTTGTCCGAAAGAGTTTGTAAAGTATAATGAGTCCCATACTTCTGGGGTAGAAAATAGAGCTCATCTCATTTGAGCGCTAGCCACCTTTAGAACCTTTGTGTATTAGAGTTCCAGGTTCATCGCCATTTGGAAATACATAGATGTTAAGGATTAGGCTTACTATTTGGGAAGTTTATGATGTTTTGCTGGTAGTGAAACATGCTGAATTAAATACCACAAAGCAATAATAATTTAGCTTAGATAAACAAACAGTAAACGCCATGATCTCAAGATGGAGGTTTTTGTGAGCTTCAACAAACTGGGAAAGTGTAATGAGGGCAGAGTAGTAGACGAAACTGACTCGTAGAGTTGGGGTGAAAGTTTTTGGAAAAAGGGAGCTGACAGAGGATGAGTGTTCATTATCAAGGAAGAAATCGTGGTCTTTCTTGTTGCAGGCAGGAGCCAGACATGTTGCTTGTCAGAGTTCTGCTGGTGCTCCCTACTTCTGCTAGAGCTAGCTGCTCATGCCCCTTCTGGCCTGGACATAGGTTTTTAGAGCCGTGGAAGTGTAGTCTCAGATTTTCTTTGTTGAATCCAAATGCTTCACCCTGGGTGGCAGCAAAGATTTTCTGTTTGCTATCTGGAGAATGTGGGAACCATGTACATACGCTTAGCCATCTAAAGTGGTCCAGACGGGATGCCCAGCATGCTTTATTAGATGAGTATAAAAAGGTAAAATGGTGAAAATCACAGATGGCATCTCCCCTCTGCTGCCCTGGTGTATGATGAGCATTTTACAATGTTTTACCTTTTCAGAGCTTTGCTGTTCTGGACAGAGCATCTTGAAATGTTTCTCTGCTCTTTTCAAGCTCTTTGTAATTTTTAGTTTCTCCTTTCCCCAGGTCACTCTAATGAAACACTTAGCACACAAATGCTGCATGTCTGATGGATTCCTCCAGTAGCTGTTGAGGCTTGTCTCTTTATTCCAGACATTAAACCACTTGTCCCATTGTCTAACAAGTAATTGTCCAGGCCTGCTAGCAAATCACATTGCATCTTGTTGGCTTGAGAAAATCAAGTGTAGTCCTTTTGCTGTTCACCTTCAGCTGTCAAAGGTGAAGGGTGGCTATACTGAGTTTTAGGCACTGCCCCCCACATACCACGTGCATGCAAGCACCCACTCACCCACCCTCTCTGGCACAGTATCTTCATTTCAACTTTACATTTACTGGCTTCACTTGCCAAAATTGTTCAGATTGTCTTCATAATAGCTAGAACTGTTAAGCAGATTATAGAAATTGCCATGTAAAAAGTATCAGAACTATCCATTTTCCCTTAATTCTTCTTCATGTTCATATGCATGTTATTAGAGGCATTTTACTCTTTTGAAATCTTTATATACTATATCTATTACATTATTCCTCTGTTGCTATTATTCTTTGCTGTTTCGTCCTTAGAGGAAAATAGTGATTTTAATAAGTTTTTACTTGGTTGTAATAATTATTAGTTCTTTGATATCCAGTCATAACCTATCTACTAATCAGTCCTTGACATTTGCTTGACTATCGATTCTGACTAAGATAATTTCTTGTTTTCTTTACTAAAAAATAGGACAGCTGTACTTTTATTTGTCTTATAAAAGCTCAGTAAGATATGGCTCAAATATTATTCAGTTCATCAACTTAAAGTATCTGTTGGATGTGTTCACTAATACATGTAATGAGAAAGAAACCCTGTATACTCTTGCCTTCCTCCCTACTTCCACACCTAGCAGCACTGAGCATCCACTAGCCCCAGTTTTGTTTCCATATGTCTTTAACCTTTAATATCTCTCTTCTACTGTTGGTTTTTCCAAATATTAATAAAAATGACTTCCCTACTTGTCTAGGTCCCCATATATATTTTATCTGGTTGAGAGGCTCAGATTTACTTACAGTAGTCCTTCTAACTTTTTACCCTTTCTGGCTTAATGTTTTTATGATATTTACTGACAGATGCCTTCTATAAGCAGAGCGTACTGCATACGTGAATGGCATCCATTCTATCCTCATGAAGATTCTGTCTAGAGAAACATTCCCTTTCCTAAATTATTGGCAGACACTAGGTCATTGTTGCACACTGGCCTAGGAAGGCAGATCAGTGAGTCCATTCTAACAAGGACCCTCTGTGGTCTGGGGCGAGCTTGTTGTGGAAATGAGATTCTGTTTGTGTGCTGAGTGTAGAAATGACATGAACAGTAGCTGAGGACCAAGGATGTTGGACTTTATGAGAGGTCCATCTTTAGATAATGAAGCTCAGGAAATAAAGGACAAACATGGGAAGCAGTACACTGAAAGAGTTTTTTAAAAACAACATGCTTGAAATAATTGGTATGGCCAAAGTAACAAGTTTTAATATTTAGCAAAAGGAGGGTTGACTTCATGCTGTACTCTGGGGGACTGCAGGTGGACTGCTGGAGAGGTTTACAGGCTTTAAGTTTTGAGGGTGATAAATAATAGAATCAGCTTTTTCTTTATAATACTATATAATACTCCCTTATTATAGGTAGTAAAATGGTATCTGGATTTGCTCAAAACTATTGTTAGAGATACTAGTCTGTTCAGGCTACTACCACAAAATACAGTAGACTATGTGGATTTAAAAACAAAGGCTTATTTCTTAAAATTCTAGAGGCTAGGATGTCCTGGACAGGCGCTGGCTGATTTGGTTCCCGTTGATTATCCTCTTCCTGACCTGCAAACAAACAGTTGTTGCTTTGTCTTCCCGTGGTACATAGACATGGAGAAAGAGATCTTCCTGTTATTCTTACAGTTAATTAATTACAATTAATCTTACCATTAGGAGGGCCTTGGCCTTGTGACCTAATTATCTCTAAAGTCCCCAGGTGTAGATACTGTCACATTAGAGTCTGTGCCTTCAGCATGGATTTGCAGAGTAGATACAGACAATGAGCTTGTCACTCTAGTTTAAAAGTAGTTATATGAACAGTCCAGATGTGATTTTAGAATTCTCTGCCTGTATGTACACAGAAGGAATGGGAAAACAAGGTTGACATACTGACTGACGATCGAATAAATAATATTCTTTGAAATGGTTTATGGTATTAACACTGGAAATGGAATCAGAAAATCACACTGAGCCTTCTATTATAAAGGGAGGGTGCTCTGAGAAGGGACTCAGCAGTGACTCTCTGAAGCTGATAAGCCAAGTAAAGCTTCTAGTGCATATATGGGTCTTGAAAAAAAAGACAGATAATATGTAAAAAAAAATATAGACATAAAAAGAAAACCTTAAGGACATCATCATAGGTGAGATAGTGTGTTTGACTGGAAATAAAGAAGATGACAAAAATGAAGCTAGAGCCCTGGCTCAGCAGTTCAAATACTTGCTGTTCTCTGTTGCAGAGAGGATCTGAGTTTGAGTTCTAACACCCGCATAGCTGTGATCTGACACCTATTTCTCGTTGCCGTAACACCAAACATACACAGTACAACATACATACATTCAGACAAAACACTCATACATACAAAATAGAAACAAACCTTCAAAACAAAACAAAGAAAATGACACAGTGAAGTGTTACAAAAACCAAGAGGAAGGAAAGGACTGGGATCCCATAGAACTCACTACTGAGTTGTATAAGGATTAGTAGAAAGTACTTATTAGTTTTTGACAGATATGTCGGGATTTATAATAAATAAGAGCTTGACAGAGTACTCATCAACAGAAAGTGTTGTGTCAAGGCCTTTGGTCCACTAACTGATTTCTAAGATTTTGGGGGCAGTTTCATAGCAAATTTGAAAGGTAGAAGCTTGCACACGTTCCCTGCCTCAGCATCCTCAAAATCAGTAACCGCCACCCAGGTAGTACATTTGTCATAACTGAGAAATCTGCATTAATGTTCGCCCAGAGTCCATCATTTACACTGGATTACACACATTCTATTCTTTTTTATCCCCAGTGTAGGAGATGTACCCAGAGTTTCTGCGTGCCTAGTAAACATGACCACTGAATGTGCTCTCAGGCCTCAGGTTCACTTGAACAAGTGTGGTATTTTTATGCATTTCCACCTTTATACTGCTCATTTTTATTTGTCTGAAAGATCTTCTGAGCCTCCTGATCATTTTTTTTTCTGTTCTCCCTAGCAATGAAATTTTAATAAGTTTACTTGTGCTTTAGGTATAAAACTAGAATGATTTTAAACTGATGTGAATTGTAACATAGGTGTTTTCATTTCCAAATGAAGTATTACGAAGTAGTTTCTAATGTTTTTATTTCTTTGCTTTTGCCACAGATAATTGGCCTTTTGAATGTTTTCACACCACAGAAATCCCTAGAAGAATTTCAAGATGTGTAAGTGTGGTAATTAAAATGCTGTTAGTATAAAGTTTTGCTAGTACCTGTCTATAGATTGTTGCTATACACTTTAGCTGTCATCTTTTTCTACCCATGAAGTTACATAGTCATGGAGCTCATGGATGCAAATCTTTGCCAAGTGATTCAGATGGAGTTAGATCATGAAAGAATGTCCTACCTTCTCTATCAAATGCTGTGTGGAATCAAGCACCTTCACTCTGCTGGAATTATTCATCGGGTTAGTAGAAAAATATCACCATGTTCTTTCCTAAGGATTTTTTTAAATTTTGTGTATTTGCTTGCATGTGTTTAAGTGCACAACATGCATGCAGTGTCTGCAGAGACCAGAAGAGGGCATCACAGCCACTGAAATAGGAGCTACAGACAATTGTGAGCTGTCACGTGGGTACTAGGAACCAAACCTAAGTGCTCTGAACTGTTGGGCCATCTCTGCAGCCCACCATGATCTTTTTCTTTTCAATCATTGAAGTGAAAGTCATATAACAGATTAAAATTTGAAGTATTGAAGTATTTAGTCCATTTGCAGTGTTACACAATCACTACCTGTGTCACATCTAAAACTTGCATCACCCTTTTCTGGTGAAAACTACATCCCTTAAATTGTTACTCTTCATTGTGTCTCTCTCCTCAGATCCTGGTAAATTCAGGACTATGGCTTTACCTGTCCTAGATATCTCATACAAATGTAATAATATAATATATGGCCTTTTGCGTCAGGCTCCTTTGATTTAGTGTACTGTTTTTGTGGTATCTGTGCTGTATCATTTATTAGTATTTCCTTTTATGAATGAATAATATTCCATATGCCATATTCTATAAATAATTTATATATTAACCTTTCAGTTAAATACTGTTTGCTATGAAAATTCATGTACAAGTATTTATTTGATCTTATTCTTTAGTCTTTCTGGGTAGGATTGCTAAATCATGTGGTATTAACTTTTTGAGGAACCATCAAACTTTTTTTCAAATTTTATGTTCCCAGAATCCGTATATAATGGTTCAGTTTTTCTGCAGCATCGGCAGTATGCAGTACCTGAGTTTTTCATTTTAGTCATTATAATGGCTATGGAGTGGTATTCTGTTGTGGTTTTGATAAACATTTTCCTAATGACTAATAATGGTTGTCTTACTCACTTTTCTATTGCCATGACAAAAGACCATGACCATGACAATTTACAGAAGAGAGAATTTACTGGGTAGGGACTTAAGAGTTTCAAAGAGAAAGTCCATGACTAGCATGGCAACAGGCAGGCTGCAGGCTGGCATAGCACTCTCTAGAGCAGTAGCCGAGAGCTTTATCTGCTGGCAGCGACACACAGAGAGCTAACGAGTGATAGAGCTTTTGAAATCTCAAAGCCTACCTCCAGTTACACATCTCCTAACCCTTCCCAACAGTGTCACCAACTGGGAACACAGTAGTTAAGCATACGAGCCTTGGGGGCCATTCACACTCAGACTACCACAGTGGTCAAGGAGCTCTTCATTTGTCAGTTGACCACTTCCATGTTATTGAAAAACAAGTATTTTTAAGGCCTTGTTTCTTTTTTTTTATTTAAAGATTTATTAATGTATAGTGTTCTGCCTGAATATATGCCTGTACGTAGAAGATGGCACCAGGATCCCATTATAGATGGTTGTGAGCCACCATGTGGTCACTAGGCATTGAACTCAGGACCTCTGGAAGAGCAGTCAGTGCTCTTAACCACTGAGCCATCTCTCCAGCCCTTAAGGGCTTGTTTCTAAATCACTTGTTTGCCTCTTTGTTATATTTATAGCTTTGTATATATATTCCAGTTCTACTATATAAAACCATTACCAGACATAATTTATACAGTTAGAGATCGTTTCCACTTTGCTAGCGATATCTTAATTAATATGTAAATGGTTTTAATTTTTATGAAGTATCAAATACATGTGGTCTTGTGTCTTGCATAAGAATCTACTGCCAAATTGAGGTCATAAAAATTCAACATTGCCTCTTCTTGTAAGTTTTTGGTCCACTTTGAATTTATGTTTTATATGGTCGAAATGCAAAGCCGATCTTCATTTTCCCATGTTTAGAAATTCAGTTGTCCAAGCTCTGGGACAGTTGTATTGGTACTTGTTCAGACTCTAGCTGCTCAGAAAGTAACGGTTTTATTCCTGCACTGCCAGTTCTGTATAATTAGACTTCATGTCTGTCCCTATATTAGAATCACTTTTTTTTTTTTTTTTTTTTACAAATTTTATTATTTTTAATGGGGAGGGCATGTGGGTATGGGGCCCATGGGTCCAGAGGTGATAGGGTCCCCTGGAGCTGGATTTACAGGATTTAATAAGCCGTCATTTGGGTGGTAGAGGCCAAACCCAGGTCCTCTGAAGGCTGAACTGTTGAGCTGTCTCTCCAGCCTGTGCCAGTTAACCTGTGTAACTCTGTACTGCTGTGAAGCAGGAGACCGTGACTCCTGTGTCTTCTCTTAGTAGTGTTAAAACCACTTTAAATGCATATGAATTTGGAGATTAGCTTTTCTGTGTCTGCAGAAAAAGCCAATGGACTTTGGACAATGATTTCATTAAATCTAAAGAGTGAGTTGGTTGGTGGTTTCATCACTTCCTACCTGACTCTTAACTTGTTTGTCTTGAGGGTTTTGTAAGCATAAGATCTTTCCATTCCCTAAGCTGTGTTAGTCTGTAGTACTTTATGTTGGGGAGCTGAAACAGCAGGAGTTTTTTTTCTCACAGTTCTCAGTGCCCAAAACTTTATGGGTTTAGTGAGATCCATATACGCACTCTCTTGTAGCTTCACATGGTTTTTCCTTTGTCCTAAACTGTCACTATGTTCTTTGTTTCTGGCCTGCACTTACGTGTTCATAAATGGTGATTTTTTTTTTTTAAGATCATGCCATCTGCACCATAGCTTCACTTGTATTCCATTTGGGCGCTTCCTCACGCCTCACGCTCTAGGGAGAATTCACAGTAAGGTGTTAGAGAACAGTAGTGGGAATAGGTGTCTTTGTCTTGCTGGTCAGAATAAGGGAAAGCTTTCTGTCTCTCTCCATTGATTAGTCTGTTTCCCACTGTTGGAGCAAATACCTAAAGCAAGCCACACACAGGCTCAAGGGCCCCAGAACTACCCTGCGTTTAGACCGTCTGCTTACAAGTCACCAGTTCTACCATGGTCCTGACTGAATGGTAGGGGTCAGAACCAGTCAAAGAGGCCTGTGGGGAAGTCTGACTCCAACATAGAGGTTTTACTTGTTTGGTTGGCTATGGAGATAACGATACAGTGTCACTAGCAAGGGAAGCTCACCCAGACTCATCCAGGAGTGATGACATACCACTCTCCTTAGTTGCCAGGGATCATTCTCTGATTCATGCCAGTACATTGAATCTCCATTTCCTCCAGAGGTTGGAACTGTTCATGTTGTTAGGCTGTCATGCTCAAAACCTCCACACTACAGGACAGTTCTGTCAAGCAGCATATCCAGGTGTCGCCATCACGGGTAGTTTAGGACAAAGGCCAAACCTCCTTCTATAGAAGATTGATTCTTTTTTGGTAGGTTGGTTTTTTGTTTTGTCTTTGAGTCCTCTTTTATTTCTGGGATAGATCCCATTTGGACATGGTATATATAATCTTTCCAGGATACTATTGAAACTGATTTGCTAGTATTTCTGTTGCATTTTTTTTTTTTTTTTTTACCCCTGGATTCATTAATGATTTAGTTTGTAGTTTTCTTGTGAAGATGGTTTTAATCATACTTTGGTATCAAGATATTACTAGTGTCAGTGCAAGTTAAGATGCAGTCCTTCCTTTCCTGTTACTTAACTCCTTTTACTCATTTTACAAGATCTTAGGAAAAATAAAGTATGGCTGAAGAAATGTTCTGAATCTAATAAAGTTGAGCTAGCAGTAGGTCTACGAGAGGTCTGTTGGTGTGCTGACTGCACCCTAGGCTGGACAGTGTGCACTGCTGACTGCACCCTAGGCTGGACAGTGTGCACTGACAGTGCACTCTAGGCTGGACAGTGTGCACTGATGACTGCATCCTAGGCTGGACAGTGTGTGTGATGACTGCACCCTAGGCTGGACAGTGTGTGTGCTGACTGCACCCAGGCGGACACTGATGACTGCACATCCCTAGGCTGGACTGACTGCACCCTAGGCTGGACAGTGTGCACTGACTGCACCCTAGGCTGGACAGTGTGTGCTGACTGCACCCTAGGCTGGACAGTGTGCACTGACTGCACCCTAGGCTGGACAGTGTGCACTGACTGCACCCTAGGCTGGACAGTGTGTGTGATGACTGCATCCCTAGGCTGGACGGTGTGCACTGATGACTGCATCCAGGGCTGGGCATCTGGGCTGGACGGTGATGATGCATCCTAGGCTGGACGGTGGTGTGATGACTGCACCCTAGGCTGGACAGGTGTGCATGATGACTGCCCTAGGCTGGACAGTGTGCTGATGACTGCATCCTAGGCACGGTGTGCACTAGGCTGGACAGTGTGTGTGATGACTGCACCCTAGGCTGGACAGTGTGCACTGACTGCACCCTAGGCTGGACAGTGTGCACTGCTGACTGCACCCTAGGCTGGACAGTGTGTGATGACTGCATCCTAGGCTGGACAGTGTGCACTGATGACGGCATCCTAGGCTGGACAGTGTGCACTGATGACGGCACCCTAGGCTGGACAGTGTGCACTGACTGCACCCTAGGCTGGACAGTGTGTGATGACTGCACCCCAGGCTGGACAGTGTGTGAAGAAGGGCTTTGCACCCTAGAGAGTTAGGCTGGACAGTGTTGATAACTGCACCTAGCATCAGGCTGGACAGTGTGTGATTATTAGGCTGACAGTGTGCACTGAAAGCTGGACAGTGTGCCTGCATAAAAGCTGGACAAAGGGAGAAATTACTGGACGGTCATGACTGCACCTGGGCTGGACATTTAGTTTCTGGACAGTGCACTGATGACTGCATCTAGGCTGGGAAAAGCCTCAGCTGGTTGACTGCACCCTTTATTTAACCGGCACCCTAGGCTCTGACCTGAAAAACAGGTCTTTCCTAGAGGAGTTTCCTGAAGGCCACCAGCAGCCACCCCTCCTGGGCAGTGGAAGAGTATTTATCTCTGAGCCCAGGGTCTGAACAGACATCCCAGAGCCCAGTGAAGCCACTCCTTGGATCACTCTTCCCATTGTTTTAGGATACTAGATTCTGGCTATTCTTGTCAGATATTTTCTTGCTGTCTTTAAATTCTGAAGCAACTACCAAAATTTTGATATAACTGTAGGTGTCAATTTTGCATTTAATCCTCATAGCACCTCCACCTTCCATTCCAGGTCCACCCTAACTGTGTCATTCAGTGATTACTCACTTGGTTTAAGAAACCATCTAAACTTGTATTCCCTGCAGGCCCTGCAGTTAGATGTCCCTATAGGCATTTAAAACCCTGTGCTGAGAGAGACTTCCCTCTAACCAGTTCTCACTGAGTCAGCAGAAGAGAGCTGTATGGTAATACACTGGCTCACGTGCTGGCCTGAAGGTGACACACATCACTCCTACGTAGTGCATCAGCAGAGCTAGCCATCAAGACCTGCCTAGTTATAGAAGAGCAGGAAAATGTGAGGAGGGCAAACCCATGAGTGTTGGTAAGAACCAGGCCTGCCATAGCCTATGGTTGTCTGACATACCATGGTGCTCTGTCCCATCCTCCTTAATGTGGATCACTTTAGTGTCTGTATCAGATTCAGACATTGATCCTTTGGGCCCAGAAACATCTCTCTTCCCTCCCTTCTCAGAAGAGTCAGGTGGGGCTAGGGTAGCCAAAACAGTCGAACTGAAAAATACAGATGTTGATTTATTAGTTGCACTTGAAATTCCACTGGATGGACATTGTAAGTGTTCCTTCCTCTGGAGGTAGGAGTGTTCGCTCTCTAGTTGCTGAATCTGATTTCTGCACAGTGCACCTGTTGTCTGCATTACCTGGCTGCTCCCTCCGGAAGTCTTCCTTTCCTCTTATCCTCCTTAGCTAGATCTCAAGTGAGTATTGAAGGCTGTATACCGAAGGACTGCTCAGCTTTCTTGGCCTGCTTCCTACCCATGAAAGACAGGAGCACAAGTGTGTTCTGTTGTTGACATTTAGGACAGAGTTTCTTGTAAGTTCATGTAAGTTGCTTAGTAGCTTTCTTGACAAGAGTTTTATTTTTTATGGTTGTGGTATCAGTAACCTTTGTAGCTTTTAATTGTATGTCTTTTGAAGAGTATTTATTAGCTGACAGTCTGTGTATTCTTGGACTTACTTGAGGCTCCCTTGAGTCTACTGTCAAGCTTCCAGGCTTCCAAGATGTCCACAACTTTGAAACAGCACAGTGCTTACTGAGGGTTTGCAGTGTGGCCCTCGTAGCACTACTCCAGACCTCGGGTCAGGTTCAGAGTTTCTTCCACAACGGACATCCTTTTCCCTTTCCCATGGTATGAGGTAGAAAAGTAGAAACTATGCTAACTGGAGCATGTTCAGAATTATTCAGATCTGTCGAGCGTCACATTGTTTTGAGTTCCATTAACTGAAACAGGTCATAAGGAGAGGCATGTATGATGTATGGGCCTGGGATAAACTAAACCAACTGTTGCCTTTTTCTGGGTTCTAGTAGCATTTAGCTTGTCCAAATAATGACACTGTTACCTTTTGTTTCTACTTTTAAAGTAGCCAGTTATTTCTAATGCAGACAGTAGCCATCAGCAGACAAAGTTTTGCTTTCTAATCTCTTATAGAGCAAGGGTTAAGGAACTTTATGTAAAGACCATATTTTGTTTGTCACAGCTACTGACCAGACACTGCCCTTCTATCACAAAAAGCACTGACAGGGGGAAGACTGTACATAACATGGGATGAAAATGTCTCGTTAAATTTGCATAAAACTTCCTTTACTAAAGCAATCAGTTGAGGTCCTGTGCAGATGACATAAAGGTTTGCCTCTGTATAATTTGGATCTCTTTCCATTTTGATTCTGCCGTCAATGCATGGTCCTGTGTCCTTGCATAGGTTGTCTGATCTGAAATGCTTGGGGCCAGAATATTTAGATTTTAGATATTTGAATAGATTTTACCAGTGAGCATCCCTAGTCTGAAAATCAAAAATTCCTGAATCAAAGACCTGTCATGATAGCTCCAGTGTTTTTTGACTGATTTGAAGCTACCTTTTTTTCTTAGTGTACATATAACAACCTTTTGAGTATTGCCAGTTGTACTTTAAAAAAACAACAACAACAACAATAAAAAAACCAACTTAAATTTGGGCCTTTCAGATTTCAGATTGGGGTAATAGTAACTCCCCAGTACTGGATCGGTTTCAGCCAGAATATGCTAGGCTTGGCTACAATAACAAATATCAGATTCTTGTTTTCTGTTTTTCAAAGCAGAATTTCTCTGTATATCCTTGACTGTCCTGGAACTCTCTATAGACCAGGCTGCCTCGAGCTCAGAGATCCACTGCCTCTGGAATACTGGAATCAAAGGTGTATGCCACCACTGCAAAGGCAGACATCAAGCTCTCAGTAGCCAAGCATGACTAGCTTTATTTTTCACATTGTGTGTGTAGGCAGATCACGGTAGGGGTGGCTCTTGGCTTTATAGAGGTGCCCACTATCTGTCACGTTACTAATCACCAAAGCAAGAGGAGATCTGCAGGCGGTCGTGTCCTGGCCCTCTCCACTTTGTCCCTCTCTACCTGCTAGGTCTGCCTTTGCCGTCTGCCTGACTGGAGACAGAGGCGTGGACAGTGGGGGAGAGGGATAGAGTGTAAACTCCAAGTCACTCTTCCTATATGAATCTGATATTCGTTATGACATATGTAGAAAAATAAACATTGATTCAGAAAAATGAACTTAGGTAATATTCTTAAAGACAATACTTTTGGAAGTTTATTCCAATGCATAGTTTCTTTTAAAATAAAAATGTATTTGCTCCTAATTGTTCCAGAACAAAAAGTATTTTGAGTTTTTTTTCTAGACTAGAACCTCTCAGTATGAAAACCAGTAATCTCTAGCTATAACAGCAGTCATGGGAGGGAAACCGAAGTGTATAATTTAAAAAAAAAAAGTTTATAATAAACTGGTTTATTCTTAAGCATGGGCATTTCTTTGTTTTGTATTACAATCTATTTGCAGAATAGAAATGATAGCATTTCTGTCTTCTGTTAAATAACCTGTATTCTTAGTGTGCTTAATTTCAAAAGTCCTTAGTGTCTGTTTTCTAAGCCTTGTCAGAGTAAGTTAGAAATAGCATATAAGCAGTCTTGCATGTAGACATTTGAAGGGATCTTTGTCCCGAGGGCTTTAGCTTTTGGTGTCACTCTGCTGTTCGTCTGTACATGAGAGATAGTTCGGCTGTGCTGTGGATACGACTCCTCATCAAAGCTAAAAGGCAACTGCACGATGAATGTGAAGGCCAGGGTGTTTATGCCACTGCCTTCATTTTAATAGGCATTGCACACATTTCCTTCTGCCTGGAGCCAAGGAGCAGTTGTTCACAAAAACATTACTATTATTAGTGGAAAGTAACTTCATGGATTGGTGGGTAGCACCAGCACACTAGTGTCTGCTACATGTGAACAGAGATTTATAAGCAAGTGTTTGTGATAGATGTGGGGAGTCAGGAATGGGCAGACTGATAGCCACCTTTTGGTTCTTTAGAACAGTATCTATTGTACTGAGACTGATTCCAAGCTTCCCTCCCCACAAAAGTGACCACGTATGACAATCAATGTTGAAATAACATATACCTGGATCATGTCAAGATTGTGGAAATAGTATCAGAATGTTCCATAGTAGTTTTAGAGCAATATAAAGTTTATTGTGACTTTAGAATGAGTTTTTTTGTTTTGTTTTGTTTTGTTTTAATGTATATGGGTACACTGTAGCTGTCTTCAGACACCAGAAGAGGGCATCAGATCCCATTACAGATGGTTGTGAGCCACCATGTGGTTGCTGGGAATTGAACTCAGGACCTTTGGAACCACTGAGTCATCTCTCCAGTCCTAAAATGAGGGTTTTTTTTTTTTTTTTAGTGCTATTAATTTAGTATGTAAATGAGTATAAATGCTAATTTATGACTCTTACCATAATAGCGATTTTATTGTTGTTTTTTATTGGTATTTGAGATGCGGTTTTGCTGTGTGTTACAACTTGTTTTCTATTGCTATGACAAAAACACTGACCAAAAGCAACCTGAGGAAGAAAGGGCATACATATTTCATCTTATATTTTCATGTAACAGTCCATCTCTGAGGAAAGTCAGGCAGGAACCTGGATTAGAAACCGAAGCTGATGCCATGGAGGAGTGCTGTTTCCTGGCCTGCTTCTGTGGTTATCTTGGCCTGCTTTCTCAGACAACCAGGACTTCCTGCCCAGGGATGACACCATCTATGGGTTGGATTATTCCACATCAATTACTAGTTAAGAAAATAACCCCATAAAGTTGTCTACAGGCCATTGTGGTAGAGGAAGTTTCTCGGGTGTTCCTCTTCCTACATGACTCTAGCTGTGTCAGCAAGAAGCTAAGCAGTGCATCGTGTGTACTCAACTTCCAGCCTTCCTGCCTTTCTTGCCTTCGTACTTGAGGATTTCAAAGTATGGGCCACTGTGCCTAGCACAGAGGTTCTTAATGACATTTAAGACTCCTTTCCTAATCTCTTGTTCTACTTATCCAAGAATTTCTAGTAAATAGTAACATTTGGTTTGGTTTGGTTTTCTGAGACAGAGTTTCTCTGTGTAACAGCCCTGTCTGTCCTGGAACCTGCTTTGTAGAGCAGGCTGTCCTCAACTTCACAGACATAAATACAATAAATATAACAAAACAAAATAGGGAATAAAATTTTAATAAATTTTATTTTTAAGTAAATAACCATTAACAGTGTCTCTACTGGGTTTGCTGATGTAAATGATCTTAACTCTGACTTGCTGGGTTCGCCTGTCGTAAGGATGGCCCTGTGCAGCGGTACTGCAGTGAAAACAGTGAGCAGTTAGCAAGATGTGTGACAGACTGTGACTCAGTTAAGAAGTACAAACCTTTGTATCTGTCTTAGCAGTCATTGTAATGTTTATTTCTTGAAGGACTTAAAGCCTAGTAATATAGTAGTCAAGTCAGACTGCACTTTGAAGATTCTTGATTTTGGACTGGCAAGGACTGCAGGAACGAGTTTTATGATGACGCCTTACGTGGTAACTCGTTACTACAGAGCACCAGAGGTCATTCTCGGCATGGGCTACAAGGAGAACGGTCAGCATACACTTTCACATTGAAATATTCTTCTGATTTTGTTTATCAGTTTTTATATACTTAAATTGAATGTATATAGTTAAGCAAGCATTCCTATTTCAAATGTCTATCTAGGCTTTGAACATTTTGCCATGAATATTCGGGAAAGCATGGGGATCTTCCTTAAATGTGAATACCTACATGAAGAATTGTAAAACTAGGATTTATGCTCTTTGCTCGTCTGTAATTTAAACATGAACATAAACTTCTTAATAATTTACTCTTAAATAATCATATATATCAGTTGTATTTGCTTTTGTCGCCAGCACCTTTAGTCAGTGTTAATAGTGGCACTCAGGAGCCTGGTGTGATGGCACCCCTTTAGTCCCAGCACTCAGGAGGCATCTCTGACTTTGAGGACAGGCTGTTCTACAAAGCAGGTTCTAGGACAGCCAGGGCTGTTATACAGAGAAATCCTGTCTCAGAAAACAAAACAAAATAGTACAAAAAAAAAAAAAAATGGTAGCACTCACTGTAAAGACGGAGAGCTACATTTTCTAATTCTGGAAAGCTAATGGATAACTCAGCCTCTTGTGGGAGGCACTAGTGTTTGATTAAAGCCTGTGTCCCACCTTAAGGAGATTGTATATAGTATTATGTGTGGATGCATTGATTTAAACCATAACTTTTTAAGTGTGGCATGTTTCTAGGATGGAAATTGGAACAGTGGTTTTCTTTAAACCAGGAAACGATTAGGTCAATCTTGAAGATTCTTCATTATACGTACGTACGTACATACATACATACATACATACATACATACATACATACATACACACACACACACACATATATATATATATGATCCCATTGAAATTGGAGAAATTGCTTAATTTCCCTTCCTTATTTGAGCTAATTTAAAACAAATACTTTAAATATCAACTATCAGTTTTTAAAGTAAACGTGCTTTTCTGTTTTCTTAGTAGTGTCAACATAGGTTTAAAATTTTTATTTTGAGAATTGATAGTCAGATTGCTATTGCTTTTGCTGTGAAACTTGATTATCATAGAAATTGCACCACATGTTAATGTCCTGTAAAGATGATCTTGACATAGCTCCTTACCAGAAATTAGAGAAGCTATCATAAGAACTGACATGCTGTCCTCTCTTAGATGAGAGTCATGTAGATCATCTCATTGCTTTTCCTGCCTGTTCCCCTAGGAACCAAGTCAAATCTAATGCTTCATCACTGTAGAACTATATTAGCTACAGGGGTGACATACAGACATCGTCCTTACACACACACACACACACACATAGACAGACAGACACACACACACACACACACACACACATACACAGAAGACACACACACACACACACACACACACAGAGGTGAGATTTCCTGTTTGGTTTTATTGCAGAGTATTTCAGAATAGTTTGGAAAGTTTGGGGGTAATCTAATCTATTTTAAACTGCCTGACAGCAAATGAGACCCCTTGTACCAAGTTTTATAGTATGGAGGTATGCTAGGAGACTGTAGATCACAGATTTGTGGGCACTTCGACACTTTGATATTGCATTCCACCAAAACTAACTTTTAAACCCAAAGTTTAAAAAAAAAAAAACTTAAAAAAAGAGATAATGAAAAACACTTGTTTACCAAGGTTTCTTGGTAGATAAACTGTTCTTTTTCTGTCGGTTTGTTCTGTTATGGGTAGAGATGGATATAAATATAAATGGTGTTACCAGGAGAATAAGTTACTTTTAGTTCAGAATAAACAAACAAAGCCTTTTCAGTTAAATAAGCCTTTAAAATCCCCCCCAAAAAAAATTTAGGTTAATATTTTATTAAAATATAGATACTTTTCTGTTTTTAATATGCTAAATTATTTCTGCTCATGCTTTTTAATTTAACTTAAAGAGAGAGTAAAATGCACAGTTAAACCTCAAAATAGTACATCTTGTTACATTTTCAATCTTATAAATTTTGTTTGGTTCTACTTCATATATTACTTGCAAAATCTCAGTTATAAAATGTATAGTTTTTTAATTTATGCAATATCTGTGCATAGCTCTCACTTTAAAATTAGACATGTAATTAAAATGCCATACTTCATATTTTCTTTTGTGAATCAAAGCTTTTTGAAAAGTATTTTGTGTTTTAAATTATTTGAAATTAAAATCACCTTTTTCTTTTTGTGATGTTCTGCAGTTTTTTAGATGATGCAGTCATATTATGCTTCTTTGATTTTAACGATTTTTTGCTTTGCTTTTTCTTCTTTTGTGCTGCAAACATATAGTGGATTTATGGTCTGTGGGGTGCATTATGGGAGAAATGGTTTGCCACAAAATCCTCTTTCCAGGAAGGGACTGTATCCTTGTGCTGCTGCAGCAGATTAATTAGCTAGGCGATGAACTTCCTTCTGTTTGCTAATGAAAAGAAACATGTGCTCCATTTGTACAGTACAGGTTTTTAAATAGATGTAAAGTTTGTAAAGGCTGTTGCTAAGAAGCTCAAGTGTTGGTAGGCTGCATTTGGCAGCAGGACATACAGTCTCTGCTGGTCGTCAGTGTGTTCACTGTCACTCATTTTTATTTTATATTGCTTTTTATAATTTTAAGTGTATATGGTGTGTGTGTGTTTTTAGTGTTTATATATTTTTCTTTTTATTTTAACCAAAATCTTTATGTTAATGTCATGCATTTTGTTTTCAGTTGACATTTGGTCAGTTGGGTGCATCATGGGAGAAATGATCAAAGGTGGTGTTTTGTTCCCAGGTACAGATCGTATCCTTATCTTTGGCCTAAAGTGTAGTTTCTAAAGGTCAAATGTATAGTATCTTGTCAGCCTGGCCAGGTAGAATGTATTCTCTCTCTTCCTGTTACAACGCATTATTAGATTACTGTTCCAGAGTACCACCTCTCACCTAACGTAGACTTTCTTCTCCTCATTTATTGTTTTATATGTTAATTTTGAAAAAGGGCTCAAGTGTGGTTAATTCACAGGTCCTTGCTTGATTAGAGTTGATTAACATGAGAAGTTATGGCTTTCACTAAAGTTTCTAACACTAGAGTAAAGTCTTTAACTATTCTGAAGGTAGCATGGATTTTGGAATTATCTGTTGTTACTGTTCATTTTTTTCTTTTTGTTTGGTTTCCCCATGTCTTCCTGTTACTGTTGTTCTGTGTGTCATGTCTGTTGTCTCATTACATTAACATAGCATGCTGAAAATTTGGCCAGAATTTCCTGTGTTGGTAATTAGGTTGGACTCATGTGTGATTTGTCAGTCAGTGAGTAACACAATTGTTTTAGGTGGGGTGAGGCTATTCACCCCATTACAGTAAGAGAATGGGGGACATTAGTCTTGGAGGTTTGGAGTATGCAGATGGAAGGACCAAGGCCAGAACCCCTCGTCTACAGCGTAGGGAGATACTGGCCTCATCTTCATTCATTTCAGAGCTTTACAGCGTTAACATAGGCAAACCCGAGAATGGCAGAAGAACGTGATGCTCCTGTGAAGGCTATCATTTCTGTCACAATGGGGTGTTTGCTGTTAGTGGAAAGGACTCAAAAAAGCAGAACAGACAAGAAACGTTTCTTACTCTGAAGGCAGTGCATTTGCATTTCTTAAGAGCTGGGAGAAAGGCAGGTTTTAAATGTTAACACTTTGTGCAGTTTGCATTTCAGTTTTTATGTATGTAATGATAGTTTTCAGTTACAATTCTTATTTTCAACCTGCTTGTTTATGCCTCCATTTTATGGTAAAATTAGTGTTTATATCTATATCTGCACACAATAAATAAGATGAACAAAGCTTATTTATTGATCATTTTTATCCACTTGTAATCATTGTTTTTTGTAAGGTGGCTTTGAGGTACAAAATATATAATGGCTAATTCTTCAGGATTTTTAAATTTTCCATTTTCTTATATTTAGTAATGTGTATATGATTAAAGTGTTGAACATTTGATACATGGAGTATTTTTCTTAGCTACTTGATAATAGATATTGATCAGTGGAATAAAGTTATTGAACAGCTCGGAACACCTTGTCCTGAATTCATGAAGAAACTACAACCAACAGTAAGGACTTACGTTGAAAACAGACCTAAGTACGCTGGCTATAGCTTTGAGAAACTGTTTCCTGATGTGCTTTTCCCAGCTGACTCAGAGCATAACAAGCTTAAAGGTAAGTAGTATAGTTGTGTGCACTAAACTCTGTGTGAACATACATGTATAGGAAGAAGGTTTAGTCATATCTTTAGAGGATCTAACTCAAAATTAATTCTGCTTGTGGAACATACAAAGGTTTTGTTCTTT
The DNA here is from genome assembly GCF_011064425.1 of Rattus rattus. Lineage (NCBI taxonomy): Eukaryota > Metazoa > Chordata > Mammalia > Rodentia > Muridae > Rattus > Rattus rattus. The sequence continues at coordinate 9,116,930 of NC_046166.1, read as the reverse complement.
TGTCTCTGATTTTTGCATTTTAGCTGGATATGGTAGCCTTTGCCTTTAATCCTCATACTTGGAAGGCAAAGATAGGAAGATTTCTGAGCTCAAGGCTAGCCAGGGCTACATAATGAAGACCCTACCTCAAAATGGGGTGGGGGTGTATTTTATAAATCATGATTTTATAGTAAAAATTATTTTTTAGGTGTGGTGGTTCCCGATGTAATCTTAGCACTTGGGAAACTGTGTCTGATAGATTGTCAGGATTTGACATAATCTTGGGCTACCTAGTAGGTTTCAGGCTTGCCTATGGTACATAGCGTGACTTGGTCTTTAAAAAAGAAGAAACAAAAATGAGGACTAGAGAGATTGTTTGCTAGTCTTGTGGGGGACCTGAGTTCAATTCCTACCCTCCATGTGAAGGAAGCAGTTCACAAGCACTCATCAATCCAGCCTAGGACATGCAGTGCCCTCTCGGGCCTCATGTGTACACACACACACACACACACACACACACACACACACACACACACACACCACTTCCCTTTAGACACACATATACACAACTGGAAAATGCAGTAAGTCAAGGTGGGCAGTGGTGGTAAGTACCTTTAATTTCAGCATTTGGGAGGCAGAGACAGGCAGATATAAGTTTAAGGCTAGCATAGTTACAGAGGGAATTCCAGGATAGCCAAGGCTACATAGAGAAAACCCTGTCTCAAAAGGTGAAACAAACAAAAACTGCAATAAATCTTTTTTAGTACTCATAAAAATAAATAGCAAAAGCATCATTTTAAAAGCATAGGATTTGTTTTGTCTTGGTTTGGTTCAATTTCTGTAAACCAAGTTTTGCAGGGCTTGTGATCCTTTCGCCTCCACATCCTCAGCTCAGCAGTTCAAGCATATGTGCCGCCATGCTTAGCAAAGCTGTATTTCTAAAGAGAACCATAACAGCAGCAGCCTAAAGTGAATGGGACTCGCATGAGCTGGTGTATATTAATATCGTTACTTTTGCAGCCAGTCAGGCGAGAGATTTGTTATCTAAAATGCTGGTGATAGATGCGTCCAAAAGGATCTCTGTAGACGAAGCTCTCCAGCACCCGTACATCAACGTCTGGTATGATCCTTCAGAAGCAGAGGCCGTAAGTTATTTCCTTAATGTTTGAAGGGCATACTCCAGTCTTAGAGCTAGGGTTAGAATTAAGTCCAAAGAGATCTTGTCATTTTAATAAAAATGTAGATCGATAGTGTTGGTGTCTTCCTGGTTCTTCATAAGGAAAACCTTAGGTTAATGAGCCTCTCTCCAAGCTCATGTCTCATAGTCCAGGAACTCCCACTGTCTCTGTGGAGCTCCCAGTGGACTAGAGCAGCCTAAGACAGGCACATCCTTAGAGAGAAACAATGTTTTCTCTTCAAAGCAGAGCAGACTCCTGTGACAGAGGTAAATGTGGCAACTTTAAAATTTGGGATTTAAAAAAAAGGCAGCTTATTACTTAGGAATCTTACAGAACTACTCTCCAGAGAGTTAAAGATGATTGATTGGCCTTTGTCTCATGATTCATTCTTTCAAGTCTTATGTCTAGCTGATATTTCAAATAATTAATTATATCTATAATTCTAGTAAACTAACCCAATTGTTCCTGCTTGTGTCTTCCAGCCACCACCAAAGATCCCTGACAAGCAGTTAGATGAAAGGGAGCACACGATAGAGGAGTGGAAAGGTACGCCCATCAGAGTCTCAGACACTGAGGGAGCTTCTGACTTTCTGCATTAACTTCATGCTACGGAAATGTTGCTTTCTGTTTTCATAACTTATATTTAGTAATATGTTTTTGTTTATTTGCCTTACAAAAGTTGAGCGTCAGTTTCCTTCCTTAATTTTGAAGATTTTCACCTTAGCTATAGGCGCATTAGTGTTTTCACCTTTGTTCCAACACTGGTGTTTGGGTGTCCCATCTCTAAGAGCCCTGGTGGTTGTATTCTCAGTGTACACACCTGTCGTTGATGTGTCCATACATCTTGAAGATGACAGACCCTGTTGGTCCACAGCTGCCTTCGCACTCTAACAGCTGGCAAGTGGTGAGCTGTAGGGAAGCTTGTGTCTCAGTCTGTCCAGATCCCTTGTGAGAAGCACTGAGGGTGACCTTCACACAGTCTTGACACTGTGGCCATCTGTTTATGTGCACATACTTGAATTTAACTGAGAGAGTAGTCCGAAAAGGTTATATGTTAGACCAAATGTTAAATTTTTGTTACTTCCTGATTTTTTATTAAAGTATAATTTCTGCTTCTATCAGCATGACACAAGAGTACTAATCCAGTCCACCCCCACTGTAGCCAGCAGAGTGGCTTAATTTATCATCTTTGAATATCAGATCTAGTTTTTTTCTCTATTAATATGGTTATGCATAAATACACTTTTTCGTTTTTATTATTTCAGTGTACAGTGTAACTGGTTTCACTGTAACACCTCCAGGTGTGTGCATCACTCTACCTTGTCCATGTCAACCTCCTATTACTCTCATGTCCTCCTTATTTTCTCTCTGGTCTCTTTTCTCCCCCTAGTCAGTCCCTGTATGTGTTTGTGCCGTGTATATTTATATTGTCAAACCCAGGTGCCACGTAGGAAAGAATACATGCGATATTTATCTTTCTGACTCAAATTTATTTTACTTACTTGATAACCTTCAGTTCTATCCATTTTCTAGCAAATGACATTTCATTCTACTTTATGGCTGGCTAAAACTAATTTGCATAAATACAACCCACTTTTTTTGTTGTTTTTGGAGACAGGAACTCAAAAACCTAGCTCTACCTGGCCTGGAACTCCCTATGTAGTTCAGACGAATGTCAGACTTCCCCAGAACTGCCTGCCTCTAGAGTACTGGGATTAAAGACCTGTGCCACCGCACCCCATCTCATCCCCTTTCTTCATGCACTTTTTTTTACTGATGGCCATCTGTGCTGATGGTGTCTACCGCTGCTGTGGATCGTACCTCAGTTGTGCTGATAGTGTCTACCGCTGCTGTGGATTGTACCTCAGTTGTGCTGATGGTGTCTGTGGTGGATTGTACCTCAGTTATGCTGATGGTGTCTGTGGTGGATTGTACCTCAGTTGTGCTGATGGTGTCTGTGGTGGATTGTACCTCAGTTGTGCTGATGGTGTCTGTGGTGGATTGTACCTCAGTTGTGCTGATGGTGTCTGTGGTGGATTGTACCTCAGTTGTGCTGATGGTGTCTGTGGTGGATTGTACCTCAGTTGTGCTGATGGTGTCTGTGGTGGATTGTACCTCAGTTGTGCTGATGGTGTCTGTGGTGGATTGTACCTCAGGAAGGATAGGTGTGCACATATTTCTGCTGCTGTCGCCTGAGATGCCTGTAGTGGAATTCTGCTTTTTAGTTTTTTGAGGAACCAGTAATTTCTATAGTGGCTATTATAATTTACATTTGTATTCTAATATGAATGACGGTTCCTTGTTTTCCCCCAATATCTTTGCCAGCATTTGTTACTACTGGCTTTCTTGATAGATGGTAGCCATTTCGATTGATGTTGGATAGAATCTCAGTACTGCTTTCGTGTATCCCTGCCATGACATGGAATGGCGATTATTTTTTCATACATTTATTGTCCACTTGTTTTTGCTTTTGCTTTTTTGATAATTTTCTGTTGAGTTGAAAAAGAAATCCCTATCTATCAGTTAGGTGCTTGATCGATTGGTTGCGTATTCAGCTTTTTTATAATGCTTTTAATGTTTGTAAGAATATTGAAATAAAAGTATGTGCATATGTGTGGCCCAGACTAGCATCAAACTTGTGATCTTCCGGCCTCGGTCTCCCAAGTATTAGGATTATAGGTATGTGTCATCTGTGCCTGGTCTCCAGCAAGGGGTTCTTTATTAAAAAACAAAACAAACAAATAAAAAACTGTAACTTCAGGAATTATACAAGCATTTTAGAGTTCTTTATGTTTTTTCACAGAATCACTTTTATGTAATTTTTCAAAGATGATAGGTAATGGTACCATAGAATCACATAGAGCAGGGTGCGGGGACACAGTGCAGTGTCTTTTCTCAGTCAAATCTGTCCAGCAGTGATCTGTTACTGACCCCACACTCAGGAGTATGGGAATCTTAGGAAGGGGTGTTGATGCTCATACCTGCTCTAGGCTACTTGGAAGTTGCTGAAGTTGCTGCTGCTTTTCTTTCAGTAAAAATGCCCTTCTGTCCCATTCTAATTGTAGATGCTGCTTTGGTTACAAATCTTTGTAATTACAACCTTGTTGTATAAGGACAGGGCCCAGGAAGTAGGAGGATAAGCATGGACCTCAGCCCTCACCTTGACAAGTAGATAAGCATCTGTAAGGCAGAGTGCTGTGTGGCTGATAAACTGAAGGCAGGGGCTGGCTTCTGACAACAGCTGCCCTTTAACCAGTCCGGACAGTTAGAGCAGAGAGCTTAGCTCTCTGTCAGCATAGTCTGTAATTGACGATCACTGGATTAATTGCTAACACCTCTGAAGCTGACACTTGACCATTACTATTATTGCCGGAACCCAGGTAGATGCACCTAACAGATACGTAAGCGATGACTTAAGTATACATACCTGTGAGTCACTCTTCCTCCTCTTTTTCAGAACTGATATACAAGGAGGTCATGGATTTGGAGGAACGAACTAAGAATGGCGTCATAAGAGGGCAGCCGTCTCCTTTAGGTTGGTTACAATATAAACCTGGTTGTGGATGTGATGGTACTTTATCCTTGTGTTAGTCTTCAGGGACCTGGGGGCTGCAGTTCTCCCATGCTCATGCAGTTGGAGCTGTGTCCGTCCCTTGCTCATGCAGTTGGGGCTGTGTCCGTCCCATGCTCATGCAGTTGGATGGTTAACTTTGAAAGCAGCGGCACAGCGTTGCCCTGGTACACTTGCTGTTGTCTCTTGTCCTGCAAGTTGTACAGCCATGTCTTTAAAGAAGAAAATCCTTAGAGCTCTTTATGCCTGGCTTTGAAAAGTCTTCAGTTGGAATAGATTAAAGCTTCACCACAAAATTTGCTGAATTTGCTCCAGGTACCATCACGTTCTGATGTTCCCTTTGGGGTACGTTAGTCACACTTGAACACAAGCTCCTGAGGACCTGTTGCCTCTCAGTGTTCTGCTCATCGCCACACAGAGTGGGGATGATCCCAGAGCCTGAGGAGTGCGTCAGCAGAGTTCCTACCTACTTCGCTTTCAGCATCTTGGGGCCCTGAATACTACACACTGTTTTTATTCTGTAAATGTGTTTCTGGGAACTTACATTCATGTAAATGACCCTTACTTAGTAAGCTTATAGCTTGAAAGTTGCTACCTCTTGTTGAGATGCTTATCATGACATTATCCTCCCCCTGAATGAAGCCTCCTTAAAAGAATTTCTGTCTCTCCATAAGGTATTCCTGTTTTTTGAGGTTTTTCTTTTTCTTTCTTTTTTTTTTTTTTTTTTGAATGAAAGAAATGCTTGTTGGATACTGCTTTTTAGCAGAGAAAAGCATTCGTTCTTCCCTTTGTGTAGTAAGTCTAGTTTTGTATTTGCCTGGTGTTCACTGGGATCAAAGTATGCCTGATTTTACCTCACCAGGCTGTTCCGGTTACCCTGACAAGTCAATCTCTCGTAGACTGGGGCATTTGATGTACCAGGTCCCTCACTGATCAAATGCTGTTCTTTTGTGTTGGCCTCTGCTTTGAAAGATGAACCAGGAGTGTCACTTGGACATTGTGTTTTTTGAGACTATCAAAAGTAATTTTCTATAGTATTTTAGTTCTCAGACTTTTTTTAGTCACTGAGGTCTTAGAGATCGTCTCCCTAACAAACAGTTTTGTGTGTACTCTCAACTCTTTGGGAACACACCCTGAGACCCATTTACAGATCTTGCTGTAGGGCCATTTCATGTTACTTGGTTTTTAACTTCTTGTCTTAAATTAAAAATGCATTATGGGGCTGGAGAGATGGCTCAGTGGTTAAGAGCCCCGACTGCTCTTCCAGAGGTCCTGAGTTCAATCCCCAGCAACCACATGGTGGCTCACAACCATCTGTAATGAGATCTGATGCCCTCTTCTGGTGTGTCTGAAGAGAGCAATGGTATACTGACCTACATAAAATAAATAAATTTAAAAAAATGCATTATGGATAGAAAACAAGTATAGGTTTCTAGACATTTTCATAGTTCTCCTCTCATAGCTTTTGTACACAAGAGAACATTCGTCTTCGGTTCAGTACGATTCAGCCCATAAACCCAGGAAAGAAGTACGTTGACAATGGAGGAAGGCAGCATAGTACACAGCCCCCACCCGGTCTGCAACTCTCTCTGCAACTGGTTTGCTGTTTTGTTTCTCATAGCACAGGTGCAGCAGTGATCAATGGCTCTCAGCATCCGTCGTCTTCGCCGTCTGTCAATGACATGTCTTCAATGTCCACAGATCCGACTCTGGCCTCGGATACAGACAGCAGTCTAGAAGCATCAGCTGGACCTCTGGGCTGCTGTAGATGACTACTTGGGCCTTGGGTGGGTGGGAGGGATGGGGAATTGGTTAGTCATTGATAGAACTGCTTTAAAAACAATTCAGTGGTCATATTTTTGAGTGATTTTTCAGAAAATGTAGAATTCATTTTGTAGTAAAGTAGTTTATTTTTTTTAATTTCGAGTGTTGTAATTTAAAACCTAAGTTGTGTTTTTAAACAGCAACAAAACTGTATTGTATTTTTGCTGTAATTAACTGTATAATGTAAACCTAATTATTTTATCATGGTTTAAATTTTGCATATTTGCTTTATCTTATGCTGCTGATTTTTTTACTGAATTTGTAAGATTTTTGTTTATCAAAGCAACTATTATGTGGTGACTTGCATATATCATGAATTATTTAAGATGTTTATAAGTTTTTTTATTAGAATTTATTTCAGATATTTGTTCATGATGCTATCCTTCAGGGTTATGTGCTTATCAATGAAATAACCCCAGAGGAGTAAGGGAAAATAACCTGTAGCCAGTTATATTCAGGAATAACTACTGTAAATGATGAACGTGTCAAGAAACCTCCAATATTTGCCTCTTGCCAATCCCATCTTAGTTAAAACAATTGGTAGGCAACCTTACCTAAATTTTAGCAGACACCCTGTTATCTAAATGACAGAGTAACAGAGCATGTCTTTAAAGATGCTGGGCACCTCCTTCTACATTTGAGTCTCCCTACACCAACCTAACAAAACTTAAATTAAGAAATGTGGCATATTCTAAACACTTGTGGCATGCTTGAAGCTTTTGATCACACAAAGTCAAGAGGATCCTTCATGAATCTACATTTCAGTGGAGCTCAGCAGACGCTTCCCCTGTACTAGCGCTGAGCCTGCTTCTGTATACACTGAGGTATCTCCTCAGCCTGTAGGTCCTGGCATTGGTCCAAGAGCCTGAACTTTCCCATTTGTTCAGTTCCTGGGCGCTGGACCTTTCCCAAATCCTGCTCACTTAGCAGGTCAGTCTGTTGAGCACCAGTTGGCGGTGTTTCTGGCCATTTGATTCTACCTGTAGCATAATCCTGTTTCTACTAGCTGTCAGGAGGTCCCAAAGCCTACTTAAACTTGTGTAGGTGACATTTAAATGAGCAATATACCGTTCATCTGAAAATAGTAGCACACAGCCATATGTAGGATGTCATTTTCTAAGGACTGTTTCTTCACAGTGAGCAGAGCGGGCATAGTGGTGGCTCTTTAATCTGAGTCTTTGCTTTGTTTTATGTCTGATTTCCAGTGTGGACGTTGAGTAGTGTAAGAATGGTGCTGCTCCTGACAAGTGTGTGTTCACTGTTTACATTTTATATCTGCAGAATCCTTCTCTGTAACTGAACCTTTCCTAAGTAAAATGTCATCAAGGCCTCGTTATGTCTGAAATGCTGTCTGCAATACCCAGGCACCTTTGGTGTTATCTGGAGTAAGAGGGGTTTCATGGAATGAACTGGGAAATGCATGCTGTATGAGCTGCAGGGTTGTAGGAAGGAGCCTCTTGGAGCTTCCAGCCAACAGCAGTAAGAGCAGGCCCAGCCTAGACTAACGGAAGGTTGCTTAGCAGGTTTTCGTTTCTTTGTTTTGGTTCTCTTTTGTTTGGGGAGGATTTTTTTTTAATATTTAGTGTAGAATTACTTTTAAATAGAGTATTTTAAGTCATTGTTTATGTGCAATACTTAAGACTAAGATACATTAATTACCTTTTTTATATACTTTGAAATATAGCAAGTTAGTTTATAATGATTTCTAGCCTCTCACCTTTTAGTGATTCCTTTTCTATATGTACAACATGGTGCATTAATTTTGTTAGACAAGTGTGAATTTGAGACTGTCGTGCCTCTTGGGTTATAGAAATAGATAGTTGGAGTCAGGATTTTAGCAGAGATCAGAGCATGAGTGTGTTCTTATTTTATACTAGTTTTACAACTAACTGGTTTTGTTTTCCCTATGATAAAATGTGTCACTATTGCACTTAACAGCTGACATGCTTTAGTTAGTTTTTGGTGTTTTGTACTTGATCGCTGAGAAGCCGTCTTTCTTGGTTCAGATTTCGGTTAAGTAAGGAATACCAGTTGTTCTGATTGTATCATTTATTGTAATTGCCAGCTCCCACTTGCCAGCCTTCGTGTTTCAGTTGAATTAAAAGAAAACAAGCTTTCAGTGCTTAATGTAAGCTGAAATACTTAACAAAATTATACCCTAAAAGCAAGGTCTGTTTGTTAAACACGTGGTCCAGCTTTTTAAGATCCACTGTACGTACACACACACACACACACACACACACACACACACACACACACACACACACCTTTGTTTATATCTGTTAACATAAACCCTGCTGGTACTTTTTAAGAGTCTTAAAGCATCTTAAGTATTTTTTTAAGGAATTACAAATAACATTTCTGTCTCTCAGTACTTGTTAAACCACCCTATCATTTGACTTTTCAATTATATGTATTTAAGATGCCCATTGTCTTACTGTCTGAAAGTTGTTTCACTTAGAATTAGCATTCCACTTCATGGTTTAGGAAAGAGAGCCTTATTCTTTCTACATGTCTTCCTGGTTCCAGTTCTCGTACCCACTAATATGTAGTGGTCATCCGTAAGATGGCCATGTTGTTGGGATTGCTTTGTTACAAATAGAGCATCTCAGTCTTCGATTCTCTTTGCTAAGCGGTCTTTACTGTGTCACGCCATGCTGCTGATTGCCAGATCTCAGAAGAGTACACACCAGAAACAACGGCCCAGTGCGCTCACACCTGGCTTGGAAGAGAAGCAGTAGCCCCGCCAGTACAGAGAAGCTCAATTGTGTACAGAGCAGCAGCCTGCCTGTCACCTGTGTCCCTCAGTTCTGAGCTCATCTCACTTTGTCACCCTAAGACTTGGAAGTGGAAAGGACACTGACAGGACAGGATGAGCAGTAGGCCAGGGAAGCTGCTTCCTGAGTCACAGTAGGACTTGGTTTACATCATTGGTCAGTTTCTGCCACACACCCACACACGAAGACAGCCATCAGTGCTGCCTAAGCGCTAGCCTGCACAGCATTTTGAGACTTAAAAGAAAAACAACATAGTATATTTTCAGAAATCCTGTTGTAGTTTGTGAGTGTTGTTCATTAGTCACACATTAGTGTAGAGTGGATGCATGATGCCCCATGACCCCAGTAATTCTTACCAGTGAGTAGATACCCAGCACCGTCTCTCACCCGTAGCCCTCTTCAGCATTGCCTTGTGGCCTGTTGCATTCTAGTGTGCATCGTGTTTTACTGATCTCTTGGGTGCTTCCTGTAAACCACAGGAAGCACATTTGTCTTAATCGCACAAAAGATGAAAGAGATAAAGGGCATTGAAGCAGAAATGTGTGGTTTGGGGTAAGATAGGAAAACTTGTGTCCAAGTTAATTTCAAAGTAACTGCTCTTAGGCAGAGTGCTCTTAAGGGGAGTCTAGCAAGCAACTTTCTGGGCACTTCTGGTTTCGATTCTCTTCGTTACTGAAACTCCTGAGAACCTGTGGATTAGTTTTGCACAATGTCCTATTCTCACAATGACTTAAAATTAGACTAGGTTTTTAATTGAACTACCTCACACTGATTTTCTATGCTTTCCCAAGTAAGCTGTTGCCCTTACTGTTAGACCTTTACTGAGTGTAAGTTTTAAATGTGCGTTGAATACTTTATAGCCACTGTTGACAAAATACAGTAAGTGTGTGAAGTGCAAGCCTTGCATCAGTAAGAGACAGTCCCGTGTAGTCTTCCACTGCGTCTGGGGAATTGTGCTGCATATGCTTATTGACATCATCACTGTTTTGTAAGAAACCTGCTCAAGATATCAGTCCACGCTTTACATTTTACAAAAGGAGGAAATCTTAGTAAATTTTACGAAGAAATAAATTACTTTTGTAGGCCCAATATTTGGTATATTTTTGAGAAGCTGTTAATCTTATAGCCGAATGATGAAGTTAAACTGAAGTAGCTGTCTGCCTGGGCTGTGACGTCTATTTTCTCATTACGTTTTACCCTGTTAATGAGGTTTTAAACCTCAAAACATAGGATAATAATTAGATTTTTTTCTCTCTCCCTGTATGTGTCATTCCTTCTTCCTCCCTCCTCTTCCCTGTGCTCTCCTCTCTCCTCTCTAGACAAAACAAAATGGGGCACTTTGTAGGGAATGCTGAGATCATTATTGTGGTTTACTCGTTCATGCCCTAGTCATTAAACATGCACCACTGGATGTAAACAGTGTTATCTAGTATGTCAATTGGTTATAATATTTTAAATAAAAAAGAAAAAGTGGTATGAAAGTAAGAGTTCTTCATTGAACGCAAAACAAAGTTGTGTTTTTCCTGGTGGTTTTAGGGTTTCCTGTGGATTGAGGTAAGGTTATTATTAGGGCAGGTGTCTTAGGCTTGCAGTTTACACACATTGTCATCCCAGTTTTCACTGCTGGTGTGTGGCTTGATCTAGGCTTGCTGTTCCTGTGTTTGAAATCACTAGAGGAACTTTAAGAAAGAAACTTTGCTTCAATGCCCTTGGACCTAGTAACTGCATGAGACAGCAGCTATGATGGCCCCTTGGCAAAAATCAGTATCATACCTGAGTCTGTCAGAGAAAGCAGGAGGTTTGAACACGGAGCCTCTGTCTGTCCAGAGGTCCTCAGCGCTGAGCTGCATGAAGGTGTACAGGGTCCCTCTCTGAGTGCTAACCCAGCTGATAGGATGGCGTTCCTCCATCTTGCCTGCCTCCTGCCCACCCAGCCTTTGTGCCCATGCCACCTTCCCCTGCCTGTGCATACACTCACTCCTGTACCTGCTGCCTGGGCAGCCATGACATTGCTGAGCTGGTGCATGCTGTCCTGTCACTGTCATTAGGTAGGGAGGCAAGTAGCTGAGGTTGACAACAGAATGTTAGCTTCAAGCTTATTTTTAGTTGAGTGATCAAGGTTTCCACTCAGTCATAAAGTGGAGTTCCTTGTTTGGCTAATATAGGCATTGCATTTTTTAAAAGTATTTTTTTCTTTTAAAATCTGTCAAACCTGAATGAAGGTGATTTACTTATACTGATTTTAGGTTAATTTTTTTTTAAGCTACATAAGTTTATATACCAGTAGTTGAACTTCATTGAAAAATAAAATAACTTCATACATGGTTTGAAAATGTTAGGTTTCCAGCACAAGTTTTATTTTGTCAGTTAACGAAAACGTACTGTAGTGACTCTGCTGGGAAATGGAATGAGAGGAATCCACAAAAACAGAAAACAAAAGTATATGGAGAACCAAGACTCCACTGAAGGGAACAGGCAGGGTCTGTGAAAGGAAGGGGTATTGATTGTACAGGAAGGTGAAAAGACTTACTGTTGAGGACTGCCGCTCTGTAGTCAGAACCCATTGTAGAATGTAGATGATGAGACTTTACCTTAGGGTTACTGTGGTGAGAACAAATGCAGTTAGGCCAGCAGTGCGAACAGGCGTGGAAGCCAGCTGCCTTGTTGAGGGGGGGGGGGCGCTCACTTGAAGCATGTTGCCATGCTTAGCGAGCATGAGGAGCTGGACAGTGTTGTGGGCCCTGCACTTCTGAGGAACAGTAACTACAGTGGGTCTGTACCCAGTGCATCTTAGAATCTGTACCTCACCCTTTTTGCAGGATCTATGGCAGAGGGCGTGTCTTAGGAAGAATAGGACGACAGTTGACTTCCGTCCTCGTTACTGCTGATTTCTTCAGCTTTCTCTGTCTGCATGAAGCCTCTGACCCCTACTTATCATGGCCCCATAGCATTTTTCTATCACTTTGTGAATGGAAGAAAAAGAAGCTTCCCCGTAACATGCATGAGAACACCTAAGTTATCTGGACAAGTAGAGGCGTGGTGGGTGGTGAAAAGTACTTGTGAAAACTGGCCAAGAAATGGAAAGAAACATGCAGATCATAATGGCCCAAAACGGAGAAGCCAGCATGCTTGTGCTCCCGGGCAGAACCAAGGTGGGCACATCGAAATGTGCTGTGTTTCTGTGTCACCGAGTATGGGGAACTCTCCAGGTGTCTGCTGGTTGGATGTGTTCTTATGTAAGGCAGTGTAACCTGGAGAAAATGGGAGTTGTGTGGGAGGGAAATGCTGGTGCTAAGAGAAAGCATTTTGTGTGCTCCAGAACAATTCTGCTACCTTCTCTGTGCCCCAGTCTCAAACTGCATAAGGTTGGTAAGAATCCCTTGAGAGAGAGACCTCGAGATTACCTTCCAAAGTCCAGTTCTTTGATTTACATTTTCATGAAGGATTGCAGAGTGCAGTGTTGTGGTACTTTGTTGTGTCACCAGCCCATCTGTCAGCCAGTCCATCCCCATTGTATACTGTCCTATCCTGAGTGTGCTTTGCCTAGAGGCCCCTGTAAGCCTCTATCACCTCTTACAGAGATCTATCCTCCAGAAACGGCGTAGCCTTTGCCATCTGTAAATCACTGCAGCTTTAACCCAAGACCCTAAGAAGAGGAGTGACTAGTATTCCTCGGTGGAGAACAGTTACTGGTGGGGAAGAGGGGGGCTTATTATCCAGGGGTAGCTGCCTCTTAGTTGCCGGTGCTCCTGTAAATTGCCTCAGTTAAGATCATTGAGTCCTTGATCTGGTCTTGGGTGAGGTTGAATCTTTGATCTGGGAGTACCCTATCTGGGATAAGTGGGTGTGTGTTCATATCTCCCCGGGAAGTCATGCAACATGATTATATAATTCTTGCTCACTTTAAAAAAAAAATCAGAAAAAAAGAAGTTGGTGTAGGGAGGTGAGAGGATAAAGTTCAGGGGTTAGTTCTCACCTTCTCTTTGCTGAAGCAGAATCTCTCTGCACCTTAGCCGGATGCTCAAGGCTAGCTGGCTTGAGGGGTTCGGGATGATTCTCCTGTCTCCACCTCGTCTCTGTAGGCATGTTTGGGTCACAGATGCTAACTATCACACCTGCATGTTTTGCCCTCATGCTCCCTTTGTCCTCACTCTGCACAGGCGATGAAGGAGACAGCATGTGTTAGTTGATGACAGCCTGTGGTCTGATTTCTTGCCCCATAGTACCCTGGGTAGGGAGAGCCTGGCCTGGAGGTAGACACTTAGCATGCAAATGCTGTTTAATCCATGGACTTAAACCGTAAATGGCCTGACCCTCTCCCTGGCTCTGTTTTCTTATAAAACAAGGAGGCACAAGTCCCTGAAGGCTCAGTGTCCACACAGGTGGAGTAGTATATAAGGCGCCCTTGGCAAATAGCTATCTCTTAACTCAGTCAGAGGCTCCGTCTGTAGAGGTCGTAACAGTTCAGCTAGCCACAGTCACACTCTTGTTCAAACAGCAGCCAGATCTTGAGGTAAATCTGCACTCAGAAGAGTCTGATATGTAGCAAATACTACTTCTCTTTGGTAGGATATGCTGGAAGGAGACTCTAAGACCCAGGACTCACCCTCACAGTGCAGCAGAGCCAGGAGACTGGGCATTCCCAAGCCCCGCATTGCTTGGCTCCTTTCCCTTGTCTATCCCTGGACCAAGAGACACCAGAAACCAGCTGAAGAGGGGAGTGGGAAGGTGACTGGGAAGTCTCAACTCTTCAGGACAGTTTGCAGCCACTACAGACCTGGACTGGGGCCAGCCTTGGCAGCTCGGCACTTGTGAGGTCAGGGTTGGCAAGGCTGACAAGACTGGGCTGTGACTTTTCAAATCTGAAATGAAACTCCCAACTGTCTGGAGACGGGTATCAGATGCCAGTCAGCAGGTCCTGCTCTGGGCAGCCCTGACTGAGAAGGGACTGGTCAAGTACTTCTTCACAGAATGCTAAGGTGAGTGCCTCCTCCTTTCCCAGTACCCCAGAGACAGGAGTGTGCATCCAACCTGCCTGTCCTCAGGCCAGCCTCTCCACTCCTCTCCCCATTGCTGACACCCACGCAGTCTGTCAGAGGCCCTCCTCTCCTTTCTCATGTCAGCAGTATGCCACCAAGCCTGTTAATGGCTGCCTTTAAAAAACTCTGCTGGGAGGCAAAGGGATGTTGCTGGGCTGACCTACTGAGTTACCTCCCAGGTCCAGACCCAGGGCTTAGGAATTGGCCCACACCAGCATCTACCCCATCTATGGACTGCTGGAGCCTGAGAAGGAGCCAGTCCTACAGAACCAGCATCTCCGTGACTCAGCCGGACAGCCAAGCGTCTCTGGGGGTTCAGTGTTGATGGTGTAGCAGAAGCCAGAGGCCTTGAACTAGACTAAATGGCTCACGGCAGTGAACATGAGTAAGAAGCGCTCTTTGGGCAAAAGGATGCACTGTGTGATACACACCTTGCAATGCCATGAATGAATGCGGGACTGTGAGAAAGACAGGAGTGAAATAGTGCGTGCACAGAAAACTGATAAGAGGAACGGGTCATTGCCAAGAGGGGTTGGCAAGATTTTTGTTGTTTTTCTTCTCTCACTTTTAATTTTCTATTTTGGGGAGGAGATTATAAGGGTGGATATGGAAGGGCTGGGAAGTGAGTGGAACTGGGGTGCATGATTTGAAATTCCCCAAGATTCAATAAAATGTTAAAAACCTGCTTCACAGCACCGTCCACGTAAGGATGTAAAAGGATGTGCCAGCATCCTCCTCTCGTTTTCCTCCCCTTCTGCCTCTGGCCAACCTTCCAGCATCCAATGTCCTTGACTATTACATCCACTTGTGCCCACTCTGTGACATGTCCAAAAATGCACGCCTTGTTTAAAATCAAGCCAGTTCATGTCGGAAGAGTTAGAGCTTGCCTGCCGGCTCTCTCCATCTGGGCTGTCGGGTCTACCCACCACCACTGCATTCCTTTCAGTCTGCCGTGGTCAGCTTGCATCACTATACTGAATATTGAATCACTTGCATCACTATACAGAAATATTCTGGATAATTACAGAGAAAATATTTGAGCTTATAGTTTGGCCATGATTGGTTAACTAGTATGCTTTAGACCTGTGACAAGGGAGCATAGTAGGGGACATAGTGAAAGCCAACTCCATGGGCCATGGAGCAAAGGAGAAGGGACCAGAGTCCCTAAGTCCCCTTCAAGAGTACATAGCAAAGGACCTCGGGAACTCTTGTACAGTATCTCCTGTCTATCGAAACATCGACCCAGAAGTGCCTCACTGCAGGCTTGGCTGGTCTGGAACTCACCGCTTCTGTCTCGTGAGTGTGAGGATTAAAGGTATGTGTCCCATACCATGTCAGAAGACTCTTAAGTCTTAAAAGTCTGGGGAAGCTGAGAAAGGAGTCTCAAGGCTGCACCCCACAGTCACAAAAGTAGCAAAAGCTTAAAAGAGACTGGCAGAACTAACAACCGACCAGCCTGCAGGGAGCTCCTGGCGGTCATCCATGCTGGATGGGCTTTTCCAGATGCAGCTGACATTCAGTTACTCATTCTCCTGAAGTAACCCCAAGAAATTTACTAAGCTACACTAGGTTTCATGTCCTCCCCAAGAAAGTCACACAGGCTTCCCGAGGGCTCCACCCCAACCCCCAAACAAATTTAAAACATGTCTGAAAATAGCCTGTGGACGGAATCATAAATTACCTTTTACCAGTTCATCCTACTTCACGAATATTCATTCCTGTTTAACTTGATGCTGTTATCAATGGTCTCTTCTCACTCTTTATAGAGTAGTTCACCAGATTTTTTTTTTAAAGCCCATTCCCCACCTGTTCATAGTCACATCCATTGTTAGATGTGAGAGGCCATTCTAGTGTGGTTGTGGCTGGAACCTTTCGGCTTGGAACGGCTTGTGTAAGCAAATGGGAAGAGAAGCAAAGGCTGAGAGGTTCCCCGGCACAGGGAGATCACGGGTGAGCCTCATGGTCAGTGCCTCTCACCAGAAGTCATGTCTCAACAGGAGCGTGCATCTCACAGTGGGAAAAGACCTGAGAGGCGTCCTTTACGTTTCCCATAAGTTATAGGTGCCCAGATCCCTACGTCCAGCAGGTGGCAGACTTGGCTTGCATACTCTTCCCTGTCAAGGGCAGGCAGGCAGGCAGCTGGCCTCTGCCATGGTCAGACTCCTTCTCCGCCTGTGAAACCCTCCTGAGACTCTGGTCCTGGAAGCTCTTTTGGTGAGCTGCTGGCATTTTTTGATTCAGGTCAACTCAGCAGAATTTTACAGCTGTGCTGAGGGAACACAGCGGTGTGAATAAATTGGTCTCACCTAACTTCTCCCAGGGCTGTTTCCCCCTGTCACAAAGGAAATAAGGAATAATCTTTAATGTGCCTTGTGAGAGGTTCTGAGGAGTCAAAGTCACCTTAGCCTTTCCTCTCTGAATTAGGAGGGTGATGTTTTACCTTTGGGCAAGGAATGCAGGCGCCTTCAGCAGTACCCCATAACATACACTAGAATACAAGAATACTGCATACAAGGAATGCAGGCTGCCTTCAGCAGTACCCCATAACATACACTAACATCTCTGCTGCCCTCTTGGCACTCCCAGAGACACCCTGACCCTGACCTCTGACGCAGCGGGAGGGTCCTCAGTAGGAATCCTCGTAAAAATCTCCAGTCAGCTTCCACTGAGGGTGGTGCTAGGGGCAGCTGACCTTGTTTTTCATGAGGGGTAGCCAGTGCTTCCTAACAGCACTGTAACTCTGGCCATTCTGCTGCCCAGGGTGCTGTCATACATGGTACCTGGGTCAGGCAGGTAGGCATTGGGGGCTTTCTGCATGGTGACCAGAAAGTGAGATACTTCAATGACTTCTTAACCACCCCATACCCCTAAACACACACACACACACACACACACACACACACACACACACACACACACACACACACACCCCCTCAGTCACCATAGGTCACTACTTAAAGGGGAAACAAGAAGCTGCCCTTGTGACAACAGAGAAGCAGGGGAAAGGAGAGGCCAGTCTTCTCCCAGCCAGGCCTGTATAATGGCCAATCTTGCTGTCAGCCTGACTGGATTTACATACATAACAGACACCGAGACACCTCTAAGCCTGTCTAGGACGTTTCCAGAGGAAGATCTATGGTCTTGTGGACACAATGTGGCCAGCCGTCTCAGGTCCCTATTGCCAGGTCAGCTCTCATGCACAGAAGCTGAAGGCTTCCTAAAATGTTTGTCAGGTATCTTAGCATAGCAACCAGAGTACACCAGAGCTTTCTGGAGGCCGGGGTGTAGGGTAGGAAGCACTCAGGTTCTGAAGCTGTCTCAAGGAGTGGGTAGACATGAAAGCTATGGACCCACTCTTACTCCCAGATCTGGAAGGTAGGCAGGCCCAGTATAAGGTGGGAGACATCTAGAGGGCCAACCAGCTCTGACGTCCTGTAGAGCCAGTCCTCTGGAGCAGAGCTAAGCCCTTGCAAAGAAGAGCAGGCTACTGAGGGCAGCTCAGGGGGCCTTGCAGGGTAAGAAGTAGCCAAGGAGGCTCTGAGGTGGGAGAGCTAAAGGAGTTGCTGAGGTGGCTTCCCCAACAATAGTGCTGAGACCCTCAGGGAGCTTCACCCATACCCTGGGGATGCTCGACCTTCCAAGAAATGTATCCCCTAGTAAACTCCGTCTAGCACAGACATGAAGAATGAGGCTGGTGACCGACTCCATGCTTTCAGAGCACATTTAATAAAGTTCTCAGCGGTGGCCTGGCTCTCAGGTGGCCACTGGGGACTGACTCTTCCTGGAGGAGAGGCTGATGCTCACGATCTTGGCACCATCGCCCCTGACACCTCCTGGGACCCGTATGTGTGGAGAAGTATCCAGATCCTGCCTGGACTATGTGGGATCCTGACAGTACCCATTCTGGCGTCAGGCCCCTCTCTATCTGGCACTTGGAGGCAGATGACCCTGCTGGTGGCCTGGCCCAAACTTGAAGCTCCCGGCTTCCTCTGCAGCCTGTGGCCAGCCCTGCAGGGAAAGTGAGCAGACATAGGTGGACGTGCGCTTCCGCTCCTTTCACTCTGGGGCTCTGGCCCCTTTGGTCCCAGCAGTCAAGCTTCCCAGGGTGGCGAAGAACTCCTCCATCTCCCTCTGCAGCAACTGGTTCCTGCGTTCTGCGTCCTCACGTGCTCGCTCCGAGTTCCGAAGCTTGATCTCCAGCATGGCATACTTCTTCTTCTCCTGGTCCAGCTCCTCTTCCAACCGACACATCTGCTTCCGCAGGTCAGAATTGCCCTCCTCGATGCTTAAAAACCAAGAAGAGGGCTTTTCAGACTCTGGCTCCTGGGGTACTGTCAGAGCAGGAATGGACCTGGGTCTTACCCAGGCGAGGGGGCTGCAAGAAGGGATCTCCCAGCCTTGCCCACTGCTGCAAGCCAGTGGGGGGGGGGGCTCCCTACAGGGAGGCTTCCTTGGGTTTGTGACCCAGAAAGACCACTGTAAGGATTCCTGCCCAGCACTGGGACTAGCAGTATCCCTGAGCCCTTGCTAGATGTCACCTTTTGTCGTTCCACTCCTGTCAACTGTCCTGGTGAGGGAATCACCTTTCACAAGCGAGAGGGGCAGGTGATGGAATGGAGGCCAAGCATCCACATCTCCTGCTGCTTTCTATGCAATGCTCTGGCAAGAACATAAACCCACCGGAAATACCTGCCTGACCTTTATGTCCTCCTTGGGGTCACTTCCCACGATTGCTCTGCAAGTCCAGTAATATCAAGCCTTCATATCAGTCTGAGCACCATCGCATTGACAAGAGATGACACTGGGACCGGCATTCTCTGAAGTGTGGGGGTGACTCCCCTTCACTCCCCAGAGCACCGCAGTCACAACGGGACAGTGCGTGCAGCAAAGCACCAGCAAACAGTGGTATCTGTGGACTGGGTGTCAACCCTGCTCCCAGACACTGAGCACAGTGCTTGGAGAAAGGTGACCTCCCTTTACCACAGCGGTGGGCATGCCATGAGAAGGAACCTCAGGGAGGATGGCACCGAGGTCTCACTCGCTTCTCCTTGGTTGGGCCTCCCCTCTCTGTCTATACTACGTTAGAGTGACTCAGTCCTGTCTCTTGATGCTAAGCTTCTAGTAAGCTCCTGGCCTGATCGTGAGCATCTCCAAGTGAATGGTGCAGCATGGAGCTCCTGACAGCTTCCTCAAGCCATGCCCTGTCTTGCCTAGTTCTCTCCGACGAGCACCTGCGGATGGCTCTTCCCCTACAGCACTGTGACCTTTATGCCAGAGGAGCTCTTCTCAGCTCATTAGAAAGCCCACCCAATCCACCTTCAGAACTTGTGCCAAACTGTTTGTCCCACCTCACCTGTTGCCCCCGTGGCCCATTGCACCCCACAGGTCTGACTCCTAGTGCCTCCTAATTGGTTCCTACTGACCCTCCAGTGAGTTTTCCAACCAGAGAGCCAAAGTCCTTGAGACACTTCAACTCCTCCACACTCACTGCTCCCTGAAGACCAAGCAGTACCCAGGCCAGAAGCCCTTGCCCTGCTCAAGGCTGGCAGATCTCCGAGACATGCTCCCCTACCCCCCACCCCCAGGCCCTCCTATCCTCTCCTGAGGAGGCCCCCTTCCCTCCCCAGGGCTCCTGTCCTGTATCTTCTTCCTAGCATGGCATGCATTTCTGATGAAGCCTGTGTATGGTCTCATCCTGGTACCCCCAAATACAAGTCAGGCACAGGATTCTGGTGAGTTTGGGACAGGGCTCTGTCCCCAGCATCTAACACAGCATCTATCTGTTTTTCACAAACAAAAGATCCCCTTAGGGAGATCCTGGAAGGGCAGGGACTGGATTACAGGGGACAGAATGGGTGAGCGCCATGCGTGCCAATAGAGCCCATTCCCAGAAGCCTACTGGATGGGACACAGTACCACGGTCCCCTTCCTTCCTGTGCTGGAGACCATCCACATACACTCTCCTTCCAAGCCTCCCCTGTCAGTTAAGAGTGGTTCAAAGGCCTACACTGTGCTCCTCTGTTCTTCCCAAGGAGGGCTGAGTAGGTAAGGAATGGTGTAACTAGGCTTACTATAGGCACCCGGATAGGCTGGTTTGCATATTGGACAGCCCCCCTGGGTAGCCCACTCCGTGCCAGTCTCATTGATAGTCATTCAAGGCTCCGTTCCCATCCATTGCGTCCCAGAGAGCCACCTGGCTCCTCACTCCTGATCTACACACAAGCTGACATCCACCCTTGTGGAAGCCAGCCAGTTGATGGGTCCACCCACTCCAGACCCCAGAAAAGGTAGTGCTTTTTCCCAAGGAAAGTAGCCTAGGGGTGGACTGCTCTGAGCTCCGCCCCTTGCAGCTTTCTAAGCCCCGCCCTTGCAGCTCTCTAAGCCCTGCCCCCTGAAGCTTTGCAGCCAGCCTAAGCTTGATTCTTTACCTTTTCAGGCTCCTCTGGTACTCAGTCCTCTGGTGACACAGCTCCGCCCTGAGCTCGGCCACCTGGCCCTGGAGAGCTCGGCAGCGGCGAACATGAGCCTGTGAGGGGCTTCCCGGGTCATTGGGCTCACTGCTGCCACTGCCCACACACGCCTCATCCAAGCTGTGGCCCAGGTCCGGGGACGGGTGGCCTTCACTGCTGCTGGGGAGAGGAGAGGGCTCGAGTGCCCATTCAGTGTGTAAGGAGCTGCAGGCAGAAGAGTTGCTGGCCCGGCAGGCAGTGCAGCTGCTGATGGAGGCCTCTCGGGAGGATGAGGCTACAGACCATGCCGTGCTGACCACGCTGGCAGTGCTAGAAAGGTGGCTGGATGGTGGCACGTTATCATAGGTGGAGAGTCTCTGTGCTGAGCCTGTATCCTTAAGCCGGTCCCCTGATGAGGCCCGACGGTGGCTGCGAAGAGACGATAGCCCGTTTATGAGCCAGTTCCCACCAGAGGAGATGATGGGTACCTCTAAAGATGAGCTGACCCCCTTCGGGCTCTCTGACCGGGACCCTTGCTGCCGAAAAGAAGACTTCCAGCCAGGCAAAGTATGCATCCTCTTCCCAGGGCTGGTGGCCGCAGGGCCGGCTTGGCTGCCAAGGCGTGGCGGAGAAGTTCTAGAGAGCACTGCTGCAGCTGGCCCATCCAGAGAGGAAGTCCTGTGTGTGGGCAAGCCAGGGCTCCCAGGCTCGCCCTGGTGGTCTCTGGTGACCTCTTCAGAGCCCCACTCTACTGTGCCCTGGACAGTACCACGTGGTGAAGCAGGTTCTTCAAAGGAGGGCGCGGCAAAGAGCTGTCCGTGTTTTCGGATGAGGACAGTCATCAGATGCTGAACCAGAGACGTGCCTGGGGTACAGAAGGAAGGGAGAGGTTGGCTGTCAGTGCCACGGCCCACGCCTCCAACACACTCAGGGCTGACTCCAGCTCGCGCACAGCAGGCCTGTTCTGCAGGGCACCTTCGCCTGTGTCTGAATGAGAGCCATCATACCAGACAGTATCATGCACAGACAGGACTATGGCCACAAAGCCCCTGAGTATGGAGGAAGCCTAGCTCACCACAGATAGGAGGAGGTAGGTGTCACACACACACACACACACACACACACACACACACACACACACGATACTCATCAAGGCCACAGGGTGATGGCTGGCAGGATGCAAGTGGAAATCAGAAGCCAGTAAGTCAGAGCCCATCTATCTACCACACACACTCTGGAACAGAGTTCACACACACACACACACACACACACACACACACACACACACACACGATACTCAGCAAGGCCACAGGGTGATGGCTGGCAGGATGCAAGTGGAAATCAGAAGCCAGTAAGTCAGAGCCCATCTATCTACCACACACGACTCTGGAACAGAGTTCACACACACACACACACACACACACACACACACACACACACACACACACTCGCATACATCCTTTTTAAAAATTACTTCTTCGGTGGTTCCACAGTTAAAAATACTTGGAGTTCTTGCAGAGGATCTGGGTTCAATTCCCAGTACCCAAGTGGGGGCTCACAACCATCCACACCTTGAGTTCCAAGGGACACATGCCTTCTTCTGACCTCAGCAGACACCAGACATGCACATGGTACACAGACATACATGCCAACACAGCACTGATACACATTTTAAAAATGAAAAATTTTAAAAGATTTTATTTATTGCATGTATATGAGTGTCTTATCTGCATGTGCACCTGCAGGCCAGGAGAGGGCATCAGATCCCACTATAGATGGTTGTGAGCCACCATGTGGCTGGGAATTGAACTCAGGACCTCTGGAAGAGCAGACAGTGCTGTTAACCGCTGAGCCATCTCTCCAGCCCCGAAATAAACTGTTTAAAAAGCATTTATATGAGTATTTTACTGGCATGTATTTATGTGCACCACATGTGTGTCTAGTGCCTGTGGAGGTTAGAAGAGAATGTCAGGTCCCCTGGAACCAGAGCTACAAATCGTGAGCTGCCATGTGGGTGCTGGGAACAAAGCCTGAGCCATCTGAGAGAGCAGCAAACGCCACCAAGGCTCTAGCCCTGTAAATGTGTGTGACTATATGTGTCACATAAATACACGTGTTCAGTGTTGCCCGCCCATCCCTCCCTCCAACCAATCTAGGAGCTCGGTCAGAATGGGGCCCAGCAGCAAGGACAGGGTGATGGGAAGTCTACAGTGTCCATTCTGCAGACTTGTTCTCTCCAGCTGCCTGCAACCAAATACCAGAGTCTGGAGGTTCACCATGGGTGAGGAAGACCGTGGTGTAGGGGACTCCCCACAGTGTGCAGTGATCCAGGAAGAAATACAGAAGAGATATAGATATAGATATAGAGATATAGATATAGATATAAATATAGATAGATATAGATAGATAGATAGATAGATAGATAGATAGACAGACAGACAGATAGATAGATAATCTCAGTCAGGAAACTGGGCCCTCCCAGAGTGGGCTGTGAGGCTGCTGCTGGTGTCCAATTTGGGGCCCATGTCCTGGGTCCTAAACCAGGGCCTCCTGAGTGTCCCCACCACTAGATGTGAACATCCTGTGTGGGCAGCATGGTTCTTGCACTGGCTCTGTTGGGGACAGTCTTCCCAAAGGCTTGTGCATTCTTGTTTTCGCTCCAGCCTCTCTATGTGGGTCCTGTGCAAGCTTGGCTGGCAGGCCCCTGGTGACTCATCTCACCTCGCTTGGCCTCCACTCCATCATCTGGGACTTAAGGGTAATTACCACACTGAGGCTGGGTGTGAGGGTGGCACAGGAGGCTGCTTTGACCCTTTCTCACCTCCTTCGCTTTCGGAGACCTTGTTTCATGCGGTCCAGGCTGCCCTCAAATTCCTGGACTTGAGTAGTTCTCCTGCCTTAGCCTCACCGTGTTGCTTTTCAAAAACAACATCACATTACTACTCATCGCAAAAGAGAAGTTTAAGGGCCTGCCTGTCATCCAGGGACCTGAGACAATCACATGCCTGTGACAGTAAAACAAAACAAGCCGCGTGGGCTCCAGGACAGGGATCCCGGCTTCCCAGCTGCCCTGTCACCTCTAACCACTGGCTATCCTAATGTTTTCCACAGATCAGCTACTAGCGGCCCCAAAAGGAGGGCTGGAGGGGAGGAAATCTTGTCCCGGAAAATAGAGACAGACATCTAAGCTATTGATCTCCTGGCTTGCTCTGAGCTCAAAGCCCCCCAGCCAAGCCACCTCCTCTTTACCTTCCATGATGGTGACTGGATCCTCCACCTGTGGCCGGAGGATGTTAGGGCCAAAGACAGTTGCCAAGTTCTGGACGCTCATCTTGTTGACATCTGAGTGGGCCTGTACTTCATCCAGAAACCTGCAAAAGAGAGAAGAAGCAATTGGTGAAAACAGCGAGTTCTAAACTCTGCTGTGGGCTCTTAAGCCTGCCACACCCACCAAGCCACACCCTCTTCATCTACTCAATTGGACACCACCTAGCCACCCACCACACTAACACTCCTAGCCACACCTCTCAGACATACCCACCACACCATCCGCATGATGCCCACTCCAGCCAGCCACCCACATACTCTGTCCTTCCGTCAGACCACACCCCCACCTAGACTGTCACAGCTATGAACAGGCAAACCCCAGAAATATCCACACAAAGCCCACCCCATCCTTACCCATTCCTTACCCACTACGCTATTATGCTACCTCTAATACCCGGTCATTTCCTGCACCTACCCAGCCTAAAGCTTCATATACTCATTCCCCCTAGTCACACCCTTTACCCCCAGCCCCCACCACGTGGCCCAACCTTTGTGCCCTCACGCCCCATTCTACCCCCACACTCAGCCAGACCTCCCGGACTTCCCATGGTCGCTGGATATGGTGAGGTGTCTATATCTGATCAAGACAGAACATCCCCTGAGGTCTAAGACTATCATGAGGAATAAAGGCCAAGGGACATGGTTTGGTTATCCCTGGTGCAGAAGACAAAGGCCCCAAAAGCTGAGCTCCCACCTGACACTGGGTGAATGTCATCTCTGCAGACTCCTACCAGCACCCAGAATGAGGGTACACAAGGGTATGTACCTCATGAAACATACATCTCATTAAGGGGTATATGCCTTCGGGGAAGGAAAGTGAGAGGTACCCAGGAGGGCAGAGGAATCATTCACTGACTACCTCCTACAGCTCTGTGTTTTATCCACACTCCTTGCCATTCCATCACTTGGTGAGGCAGTGCTGAGAGGGCGAATGGCCCTTCTGTACAGCTTTGTCTCTCCCGGGGTGGAGGGAGTGAACTCAGAGCCAGGAGCAGCCCCACCCCAAACGGGCCGCTTACCTGCAGATGTATCTGAGCAGGTTGTAGTTGGCCTGAGGGAGGTTGCTCACTTGTTTTGCCAACTCCACGGTCCCCTTGTGAAGAAAGGAAAAAGAAAACATTTCAGACACCAGCAGTAAGGCCTCCTCTGAAGGGATGACCGTGACACAGGAGAAGGGACGTGTGGCCCGTCCCGGATGACCTCCTCCCATGTCTCCAAAGTGTGACTGTGACCTCTGGGAGCTGGGGTGAGGGATGAGCCTCTGCAAGGACACGGAGGAATGTCTCAGCCCACTTATCAGGGCGCAAATATTTGCCAGATAACTCTCATCCCCCCGCCACACACACGCACACACACACACACACACACACACACGGTCACAGAGGAGGCCGTCTTTTCTGCTGTGGCAGCTCAAAGCTGCAGATGGCTAGGAGGGCAGCGTGAAGGGCATGGGACCGAGACCCGTCCTGGGAACTATCTTAGCTTCAGGTAACAGGGCTCCTTGGTCACCGTAACCTCGGAAGCCTGAGTCTGTGGGAGACGATGGGAGAACAGAAGCACCCACTGCGAGGAGGCCAGAACTGGGTGGGCAGCCTGGCTTCCACCCCCACTTCTACTTCCGTGAGAAACTTCCAAGGAAAACGAGAGCGCTACGCAGAGTGCACAGCACTTAGGGGGTCCCCTCTCCCCAACACAGCGATTGAGAAGTCCTGACTCCACATGCCCTCTGCCCGGCAGCCTACCCCCCAGGATGTGTCCCGTCCCGAGAGGCACTGACCTCCCCCTCGTCCTTGGTGAGCAGCTGGGCGCAGCTGAGGAAGTCCTCATACCTGGCGAAAGGGATGACCGGCTCCGGGAGCTCCCGAAGGTAGAGCTTCAGCAAGGAGGCCACTGTGTGCACGTCTGTGGTGCTGGGATGAGGAGGGAGACATGAGTGTGAGCATGGGCCCCAGGCAGCTGCACGACTAACACGTAGGCTACACCTCCCATGCCCCCCGACAATCCTGGGCTCGGCTGGAGATGGGTGCATACAGCTAGGCTCCTCTGGAGCCAGCCGCAGCTGCCCCCGGTCAAGGTCAGGCCCAGGCTGCCCACAAGTACAGGAGGTGGGGCCCCTGTGGGGAGTACGACTGAGCAGCCAGAAGCTCCAGCTTGTGTGAACTCATCGACCGCACACCACTGGCTCAGAATCTAGCTACTGTCTAGTCCAGCATTGGGAGTGAGGGAAAACCCTCCTTCGTGATCCTAGTGTGCGGTTTCTCTACACACGGTGTGGGACTTGGAAGATGTTCTGTAGCACAAGCCACAGGGCAAAGCCGTTCCACTCACGACAGTTGCTCTGGGTGGAAGGAATTACCTGTGAGCTGGATCCGCTCACAGGAAACTCTCATGGTACAGCCAAGCCTTTGCTTGAGCTTGCTCAGCTCATGGCTGACGTGGGGGAATCTGTATCAGAGGGATGCCACCTTCCTGCAGAGAGCAGGCACTGGCAGGACAGGTGAGAGGTCAGGCCCTGGCCTCTGGATGTCCACAATAGGACTTAGTCTCCACTACCGGCTCAGAGATGCCGCCGCTGACGTTGTGTGTGTGAGTGTGTGTGTGTGTGTGTGTGTGTGTGTGTGTGTGTCCAAGCCCAGCTTAAAGTTCCTCACAGGAAGCACTGGGGGAAGATGGATCAGGGACTGACAGACAGACCTTGCCTGTACCACACACACCCAAGACCCACACGTGTGGAGCTCTTCCCTGACCTCCCCGGTTTAGCCAAGCAAGCCGCTGCTCACTGCCCACGGCCTTCTCCTGGGCCACTCTCTCCATCCACACAGGAGACCAGTGTCCTTGCCAACTGGGACTCTTCAAGGTCAGCAGCTGCTGCTGCCTCAGGAAGACAGGAGGTGGGACTGGTTACGTGGCATTCCCCCTCCAGTCCACAGACCTTCCAGCCTGCATCCCTGCTCAAAGCTCCCTCCCTCAGCCTTACCATCCTTCACCCGCAGAGACCCATTGCTCAGCTGCACCCTTGGCCCATTTTTCCTCACACCCTGGCTCTCCCCATGGGCTTGCTCTGCAGTCTTCTATCCACACTCACTGCTGGGCTCTTTGTGAACACGTGATTCCGATGTCCCCAAATTCCCTTCTAACACCATTGTGAAACCACCCCACTCCAATCACATTCTCACTAGCACAGAGGACAGCATTCCAGGTCGATGCCTGGGCCCACCAGCCTGGGTATCTCACAGTGTATGCTGAGGCCAGGCCATAGAAGGCCCAATGGGTCAGCGGACCTGCTCTGGTCAAGTCAGCTGTCTCCACCGCCCATGCCCCAGCTGCAGCTTCCCGTGCTCTCTCCATTTCCAAAGACACCTTCTTGCCCATGCCCAAAACAGCATCCATCCGGAACGAAGGCCTCACCTCTTAACAGTCTCCAACAGTGGGGGGTGACATATAGACATCCTCCTTACACACACACACACACACACACACACACACACACACACACACGGGACTGAGAGAATGTTACTATGGAGAAAGAATAACTGGGTGAAACTTTCTTTTAACTTTCCTTTGTGGTAAAGAAAGGGCAGAAGCAGTACCTGTACACGGGGCACAAGGGACGGGGGTTGGGGTAGGTGATGCAGTACAAGGCAGAGTAAGTCTGGGAGAGGGAGCCCCATCGTGCAAGCCCAGTGGTTGGTGGAAGGACTCTCTGTGAGAGCTGTAGGGAGCAAGAGCTCTGGTGCCCACAGTGAGCAGGCCTCTATGAGTAGGGGACAGTAAAGGACTGAGGTGTCCCGTGAGTGAGCTCAGAGCAGCGGAACCCCAGAGCCTCTGTGAGCCGGTAGGCCCAGCTGCTATGGCAATAGCAGAAATCGGGAAAAAATGACCTCAGAAACGTAGAGGAGTTTCTGAGCAGAGGGAAGACAGAGCCTTGTGGTGGCGGGACAAGGTTGAGATGCCTACCTGGGAGGAGGGACTGTCAAAGCCCCAGGATGGGAAGTGCGATTACAGAGGGGCAGCCAGGAGCCGCGGCCTGGAAGAAGGGCCTTGTAGTGCTACCAAAGCAGAGATGTAGGTCTGAGGGCCTGCACTCAGGGGCAGGAGCCTATCTGAGCCCAGACGGCACCACATAGTCAAACAGGAGGCATGACAAGGCAATGACACTACAGGGTGGGTTAGGCCCGAAGGATTGGTGCCTTGCCTGGAGGCCCCAGTGAACTTGAATATGGCGGACATAAGATCTGACATCCTTACGGTAGCATCCCACCTACGGCAGTGTATCTGGCCCTGGGACATTTCTAAAAGCCATTGTTCCCAGGCCGTACCAAGGCAGCTTTGGTTTGAGGCAGTCTCTAACCTAGATGCCTACGGAAGAGACGATGTCTGGCTATGGACATGTAGAGTAACACACACGTTTCCACAAGCTGTGGACAGAGCTGCACAAGGAGCCAGGTGAAGGGACACCCATGCTCTCCCTGAGGAGCCACGGTTAGCCCTGAACTCCACATCTAATGGAGAACTGGCTCTGTGTGCTAGGGGAAGTCCAGGGTCAAGAAGAGTGCGGCAGAGCTTGTCTCCTGGCAGAAGGAGCCTACCTCTGAGGGAAGACGTCACGAGAGGCAGAAGCTTTATGGATATCTGGTTGGTTTGATGGCTTGATCTAAGAACTATGAGAAACTGCTCTGTAATGAGAGAGCTCACACAACTCCACGGAGAGGCAATCCCTGTTCCCCCATTCCTAGACCCCGGGCAGCTGATGCTGTTGGCTTCCCCTCGCCACGGGAAAGCTTCAGTGATGAGTACAGAGTCAACGCAGGCAGAAGTGACTGTCTTTTCAGAATCTGACTGAGATGGAACTCAGTTGCTCTGCCGTGGGGCCATTATGGAAGCTCGGGTTGGGTCAACGGAGGAGGCAGAGACGAGAGCCACACTGAAGTAAGCGTGGAATCCTAGATGCAGCTGTACCCGGCAGCTAGCTGAGGCCTTCATTCCTCTCTCTGGGTCAGGGAAGATGGCTGGCCTTGTTTGTAGCAGACACCCTCAAGAAGATCAGGGACCGGCTTGATTCTGTGCCCCAGTATCCCACACTTGGGGTAGACACGCATGAGCCACATGGGCAGCCATCACACCAGGCCCTGCTCAGAGGTGCTGGTGTCAAGGAGGAACCTACGGGAACCTTAGCAAGTGGTTCCACCTACACTGCCCCGTCCCCAGAGCTCACCTGTCAAACAGCGGCTTCTCCCCACAGTCGAAGGAATCCTGCAGGTCCCTCACCAGGTTGGCCTGGCCGGGCATACGGAAGAGCCCCTCTTCACTGAGTCCTCGCTCCCGGATGAAGTCCACACACTGCTCCACCAGCAGAGGTGCCAGCCGGGGACCGAACTTCCGCTCATGGTGCACTGTGTCCTCCAGTCGCTGCCCAAAGATCCCTGGACACAGAAAGGGACTATTCATACTCCCTGGCACTCGGCGCATGGTGGGTGAAGGGTGTCTGGGACAATGGAAGGCAAAGAGTGCTGCTTGCCAAAGGACGCTCTTCCCAAGGAAACAGAGGAGGCTGGGAGGGCACAGCCAGGTGGCTGGTCAGAGCTGTGAGGGCAGCAGTAGGTGTGGCCTGTGCAGCTCGTCCAAGCCAGGTGAGAAGAGCCCTTAGGGAGCATGTGTGTGTGCGTATCGTGTCTATGGATGAACTCACTCCAGATGGGAAACCATGCCATGCCCAAGCACAGGAACATGGGCAGATGCCAGTGGGTCAGCTCACTGGGCACACAGGACAAGACAGATGGCACACCGGCGTGAGAGACACCATCCCTCTCAACACCGCCCCTCACAACGCTGCAAGGAGCACTGGGGAGCTAGCTCGGCCCAGCGGGTAAAGCTCTGGACGCACAGCCGTGAGGCCTTAGCTCGGGTCCGAGTTCAGCCGGACATGGCGGCCCGCAGGTGTGATCACAGTGCTTGCGCTCCCATGGCGGGAAGGTGAATGTGGGAGGGTCCCTGAAAACTTACTGGCCAGTTAGCCCTGTGTATGCAGCAGTGAACGAGAGACTCTGTCCCCAAGGACGGACACCCAAGGTTGTCTTCTGCCATATGTACACTATGACGTACGCGTG
Organism: Rattus rattus; assembly: GCF_011064425.1. Taxonomy (NCBI): domain Eukaryota; kingdom Metazoa; phylum Chordata; class Mammalia; order Rodentia; family Muridae; genus Rattus; species Rattus rattus. Next base: position 9,086,679 of record NC_046166.1, on the reverse strand, counting down.
CACACGTGCACACGTGCACACACACACGACAGGGAGAGGGAGACATGGGGGGGGAGAAAGAAAGAGAGGAAGGGAGGGAAGAAAGAGGAGGAAGAGGAAGAGGAGGAGGGAAAGGAAGAGGAGGAGGGAACTGCCTCACATCCCCTGGGATGCTATAAGCAAAGGAAGAGAAACTAGGGAGAGAGGAGGTAGAGGAACCAGAGCAGTGAAGCACTGTGCACCACTAGCGGAAACAGGACATGGAGCAGCTGAGGGAGACATAAGTGTGCTGGGACCTTCAAGGAACTGGGAACGGACTGATTTGTGCAAGCGATCCCAGCTCTGGTAGACACTGCTGAAGAACCGAAAGGGGGCAGGAAGGAGGTATGTGTGCGATGGACAGCAGCTTCACAAATAGCAACGAAAGGTGGGACACCATCTCCGGCCCGTCCAGCCCACAGTGCAGTATACCTGCACAGTGAGACCCGGGTCTGCCTCACCAAGGCGGGAAATGCTGACAGAGGCCACGACACGGGGGACTCCGGAAGACACGACGCAAGATAAGACATTCACAAAGGGACAAAAGCTGCGCGACTGCACTGGTGAGACATTCCTACATTGTCACACACAGACGAGAAGTGGAGTGGTGGCTGCCGCGGGGCTGGAAGGGAGGCGGACACTCAGTGTCACGGTTTCGAAGCCGAAGGGTGGTTACAGCGCCATGTGAAACAAGGTTTAAGAAGGGTGAAGCAGATGGTAGATTCTGCGGAAATTCTTAAGAACAAAGACCATAACTGTGAGCAAAATAAATGAGCCCAAGTACACACTGTGCACCTTCACGCGTGTGACGCTACAAACAAGTCAAATTGGCGGTGACGTCGGGCCGGGACTTAGCTCTTAGTGGGTCTGTGACCAGAGGTGCCTCAGGGTTCCAGCATCCCTGATACACTATCCCAGTCATACACACTTTAACAAAGCGAGACCACTGACCAGTGCCTGGATGATTTGTACACTTTCCAATGTGCCGTACCTCGAAAACATTTGGGAGGAAAAAAAACCCAAAACATCAGGAAGAAAAGAATCCAAACATCTAATCGGGGACAGAGGGGAAGGAGAGAAGGCAGAGGAATTCCAGGCTAAGAACACTGATAATCTGATCCATAACAAGCCTGGGAGTTTCCTGATAGCCCAGGCAAAGAGTGTAAAGTGCCAAGATCTGTAAAGCTCTCTGCCCAGTGGGTGAGCGGCTGGAGAAACACACTGCCTTAAGTGGTAGGGCCATGGTTCTCAACTTTCCTAACGCTGCGACCCTTTAATACAGTTAGTTCCTCAAGTTGTGGTGATCCCCCCAAACGCAAAATTATTTTCGTTGCTACTGTTATGAGGCACAATATAAATATTTGATATGCAGGATGTCTGATATGTGGCTCCTGTGAAAGAGCCATTCAACCAACCACTGCTCTGAGAGATGTGGTCTCTAGAATGCAGTGTTATTTACATCCTCATGTGCAGACATCCCCTGAAGGATGCCCTTCGAGGCATGACAGAGGCACCACGTTAGAGCTCTGCTGTGCTAAGGGCCTTAGTTTTGTGGGAACGGGGTCCTGAGGCGGCCAAGTGTGGAGTTCAACCACCTCTCTGGCAGCCTACCTCACGCCCTGCTCCAGGCTGCTTAAAAAGAAGACACTTTGATGCCGGGCTGAGTGTGGCTCAGTGGTAAAGCCTTTGCCCAGCACAGGTGAGGCCCTGAGTTCCATTCCAAACACCACAAAAGAGCTGAAGAGAATGGTTTTGCAAAGGCAGTTCCTTAAGATTAATGGATAAGTTCCTCATGATCTGGAAATGAAGCATATGGATCAGGGGCGAGAGCCTCCCCGGCCCCGCCACCCCTTTCTGGGAAAGCTCTCAGGGCACATCAGGAGGACACCATCAGTGCCTTAAGAAAAGGTGTATGTGCTTACACGTGTCATGTGCACACACGCTTTAGGTTTTCATTTGTACATGTGATCATGTGAGCACATCAGCTTGCCCATGTATGTGGCAGGGACCTAGTCCATTCCGTGTGGCTCCGCGAACAGCAAACATCCCAGCCTTTCTGTTGCCGAGGTCCGAGTTGGAATGGAGGCAGAGCAACCAGCAGCAGGTCCGTCCCATGAACGCCTGGGTCACGGCAGAGGAAGCAATACTGGACAAGAGGGAAACCTACCTCTTCCGGGACTTGGCAGGCTACTCCCCTAACCCAGGGAAAGGCATGGAGCCTGGAGCTTGGGGACAAGCTGACTACTTGGGCAGCTCAAAGCAGGCCACACCCAGGAGGCCTTGAGTCACCTCTAATAGTGCCCTAGCCTTTGGGGTTAGAGCTGGTTGGGCTCGGGGTACAGAGATTCAGCTATGTTTCCTCTCACGCAGAACTCAGTCACCCACACACAGGGCCTCAAGTGCATGAGTTTACCTCCTATCACGTTGGAAACATTTTTAAAATTTGCTTTTTTTCCTCCCCCTGTCCCTCTTTGTTTTGAGGTGCACGTACTAGTAAGCTTTCTCGAGCTGAACTGCACCCTGGCTCCTGAGGTCCTATTGCTTACGGTACTGACAGGCCTAAGTCCCCACAAGGCCAGAGTGGCAGGGCACTCCAGAGTGGCTGTTGCCCCTTGACAGAAACCCACTGCCAATCCCTTGCAGTCTGCAGTATTCCTCACGGCCTCCTACCCCTCCTAGGCTTTGGAGTGGTCACTTGCCTCTTCTGCTCGAAGTCTGTGAGTAAAGACTTTCCAAATGACACCATAGTCTGGATAAGTGAGGAAGGGGACCTGGCTTACAGAAAGAAGCCGTGGGAAGCCGTGTCTGTTGTCACCAGGAGCACCATTACTTCAAACAAGCAGGCACAGAGCATACAGTCGAAGTTCCCATGAACAAAGTGTCCTCCAGTGGGACACTGGTATGGCCCTGCCTCCTCCCATCCACTCGTAGGGACCTTTCATAGTGAGACCCATTTCTCAAATGTCTCTAGTGTCAGCTCACACACAGACACAGACACACACACAGATACACACACAGACACACACACACATACACACACACACACACACACACACACACACACACACACACACACACACACAGAGGCAGGCCTTCTCTGTCCACCTCAGGGTCACGGCAATGGGAAGGCACTGCTTTCTTCAGGGCAGAGGTGGAGAATGAGCGTATAGAACGACAGACACCATACAGTGTCCTCCTGTCCCAAGTCACTGCACTCAGCTCCTGGCCTCAGCTCGCAGTGACTGAAGGCCACTGTCAGGAAGACACAAGACTCACGAAGCTCGGTGATTGCAACCAGCTTCTTTCTCACTCCCTGTGCCCCATGCTCAGGATACCTGCCAGTGTCTCCTACTGTGCGCTTGTGGCTGACCCTGTTCTAAGAACAGAAGGTCCCCCATCTCAAGGGGAGGCTAACCCAGATTCCCAGCGAAAGAAACTGCAGACAACATCATCCCCTAAGTAGACTGGGACCTAAGTGTACAGAGGGTTTCTGCCCGAGATGTATAAACCGAGGACAGGACTGTCCCAAGGTGTGGGAAGATATTTACTGTGTGTTTGAGGAAGAGTAAAGCCAGAGGAACCCAGAGGAGGAAGAGAGAGCGGCAGACTGAACATGGCCAGCAGACGAGAGAGAGAGAGAGAGAGAGAGAGAGAGAGAGAGAGAGAGAGAGAGAGAGAGAGAGCAGAAACAGAGACGCAGAGACAGAGACGCAGAGAGAGACAGAGATAGACAGAGAGACAGAGACAAAGACAGAGACAGAGAAGAAAGGGCATAACTGAAAGGGTGGGTTGTAAGGGACTAAGAAGCTGCAGGAGGGAAGTCATGAACTGGAGAAGTTTAGGGTAGAGAGAGGGCTGGGAAGAACACAGCACAGACTGTGTCAAGGAGCATTTGCAAGCGTTGGAGCCTGGAGGCCAGCATGTCTGCTGGTTCTGTGGTAGGCACCAAAGATGGCCATTTGCCCCAGTTTCTTTTGGATCCAAACAGAACAGTTTTAACAATGTACTGGAATGACAGTTATGTGGATGCTCCTGCCCCCCATATCCCATTCCTTTGTGTCCTTGAACACTTTCACTTAAGGGAAGCGACTGTTCCAACTGACAGTACTACTCTTGTGCTCAGGGCCAGCGTTGAATGACACCATGACAATTGATTTGACAGGTGGGTGACATACACAGGACGCCCAAAACGATGATTCACATCCCAGGCAGGGTAGAACGGGAGGGTTTGAGATTTCATCACAATCTACAATCTAAAACTTAGGAGCTGTTTGTTTCTGGAATTTTCCACTTAGTATTTTCTGGCAGCAGGTGGGTCACTGCACACTGGAAACCTAGAAAGTAAAACTGTGGATATGTGGTGGGTGCTGCCATGCGGAAAGGCCTCAGAGCCACCCTCAGGCTGAGAGCATGCCCCCAACTGAGGTCTTCACTGTACTAACCAGGCTGAGAGGCAAGCTTGGCCCTGCTGGCCCCCACCACCCTGTAGGCTCAAAACCTAGACAAGCCCACCCATTTACACAGCACCCAGTCTTCACAGGTCTGGTCTGTGACAGCCCCTCTCAACCCCTGCCTCCCAATGAAACCTTCTGAGCATTCTCACTGACCCCAGATAGGTTAGCAATCCAGCAGAGGGAAAGCCACAACGTCCTGGCACTTCAGAACAGAAGAGGTTTTGAGAAGGCGGCACACAGTAAACACATTAAGTATGAGGTAAGGAGTTATGAGTGTGTGGGGGAGGGGGGTCAGTGGAGTAGCTCTGATGGAGGAAACCGGGTGGCTAAGGGTGGGAGTGAGGAGACAAAGGGTCACATGAGCACCGACCCCAGACACCGTGAGGTGGGGGCACAAGCAGACAAATAATAAGAGCACAGAGATACAGTCTCTGGACACCCATTTGGCTGAAACCATGGACTACAGGTCTATGTCTCTCTCTGACTTCACACACTGCCCTGTGATGGACCCGCACTCCCAGGGCATCCCCTCCTTCACTGGAAGGAAAAACCCAGACCTCATCCCACCTCAGCCCCCTGAGTCTTCTTTGCCAGCTGACCCTGCTGTAGGCAAGCCATGCTCAGGCCTCAGGCCGTCTCTCTTTCCAGAGGCTCCGCCCATGGCTGTCTTTGCCACAGTCCCCCTGGTAGGTTCCTTGAACTCCCAAAGCCCTCCTGGCAAGCCTCAGAGAGGAAGTGTGCCAAGAACCAGTTCTCGTAGGCTTGTCATGTAGCTGGAAACCCAGCCAGTATGCGGTTTCTTGAGGGCCTGGCCTACACTCGTCACCCAAGTGCCTGCTCTGCCAACGGAGAGGAAGCTGGCAGAGGTACCTTTCCTCAGGATGAACCTGCAGCCGCAGCTTCTGTCTTGACAGCTGTTCCCTCTAGTCTGGCCTACATGCCTCCAGTGAGCACTTCTCAGAAATCCAGATACCTGCCGCTGCTCAGAGATCATTCTAGAAGACCCTGAAGGCAGCCTTCAACCTTCCTGTCAAGTCCTGGAGCTCTGTCCACGGATGACTGTGCCTCACTAACACGGGGCACCTTGTGGTTTTCTCCAGGGAAGACCTGGAGGAAGGTGGGGGATGGTTCTGCCACAGCAGGAACGGGCGGCCACTGGGATTCCCTCCTGGATCTGGTCCCAGAGCTGAGGCAGCAGATCAGCTTGGCCACTGTCTGTCTGCCTCTGGCTCTCCCCAGTGGAGAGGAGGCCACAGTCAGGGGAGGGCACAACGAGAAAACAATTCTCAAGAGGTTTACAGACTCCGGATAAATCGACAGTCTCCAGCTCTCCCTCTTGGCTACAACTTCTCCTTGCCCTTTGGTTCACTCCCACAGGCAACCCACTGTGCACCCACTCTTTGAACAGCCACTTCACCTTTGACAGGGCCACGAACTGCCCCTCGTTTAGGCCCTACTTACTGATAGCCTCAGCTTGGAAAGGAATTGAAAAACCCGTCTCACTTGCCCCCAGAATGGCCTGGAAAACCACAGCAGGTTAAGGCCTTAGAGGATGGGGGTTGCCCAATGCTAGCCAAGCCCCAGGGCATACTGTTTCCCTCCGACACAAACATGGCTCTCCAGCCCCTTGGGAACCATCTCGGATCCCCGGCTCCCGCGAAGCAGCCACCCTCCCTCGGGGCCCGCGAGCCCCGCGTCCCCCGGTCCCGCACCCCGTCGAGCCCCTACCTGGGGCAGCTGGCGCGCAGCAGGCAGGCAGGCGGCAGGGCGGCAGCGGGCAGACGCGGCAGCTCGAGAAAGCCCGCGCGGCCGGCATCAGGCCCATGGCGCGCCCGGGCGCGGCGGCGCAGCGGCGGCAGGAATGCCCGGCACGCGCACAGGTAGCGTCTTGCCCGCCGCCCGCCCGGCCTGAGCCGCCCAGGGCTGGACCTGGGGCGAGGGCGGGAGGATTGAGTGCCTGGGATGCCTACTGCCAGGCAGCTCCTAGCGCTGGGAGCTCCGGGTTCTCACCCCTTTCTCAGGCTGCGCCCGCTATCAGGAGCTCCGAAATCGCAGCAGCTTTCCACGCAATCACTTCGTTCTAGCTGGGGACCCTCTTGAGGAACAGCCACACAGGTCAAGGCACGAGTTCTAGGTGGTGCAAGGGAGGCCAGAGAGGATTGGGCAACTGGGTCTGAGTCAACCTGCGAGCAGGGCATTGATGCCCTACCTAAAGCAACAGTGGCGTGGAGGGCTCCGCACTCCAGGCTTCCAGGTCTCCGACCTTCTTGAAGCCAGTATCCCTATGGTTAGTAGAAACCCCTAGGGTTAGTAGAAATTGTTTGGAGTTGATCTCATCTCCTTGAATAGCTCTAAAAGATAATTAACAACTCTCTCTCTCTCTCTCTCTCTCTCTCTCTCTCTCTCTCTCTCTCTCTCTCTCTCTCTCTCTCTCTCTCTCTCTCTCTCTCCCTCTCCCTCTCTCCCTCTCCCCTCCCTCTCCCTCTCCCTCTCCCTCCCTCTCCTCCCTCCCTCTTTCTCTCTCCTAAGAGGCTGTGGAGGCTCAGGAGCGGCTATGCGATTTGTCTGAGGTTTCCTAGCTGGGAAGTGACAGAGATCATTCCTCAAGTTTTTGGCTCCGAAGCCTAACATCTAGGTTCCTTCTGGAGAAGAGCCCACAACCGTATGTTTCCCAGTGGCACACAGGGTCAGCCTACACCTGAAGGCAGAAGCCGGGCTGAAAGAGATGGAGAAAAAGGAAGAAAGTCCTGAGCCTGAGGGAACGGGGCCTCTCTTCAAGCTAGGCGTGCAGGGGACAGTCACTTCATTTGCTCCCATTTAGTAGGCTCTCACTCGGAGTAAAGCCCAAGGCTGCTCCAAGAACAGAGACACAGCACCCACTGCCATATTTTTATGGCACATGTACATGCCTTTAATCCCAGCAGTTGGAAGGCAGAGGCGGGTGGAACTCTGTGAGTTCCAGGCCAGCCTGATCTACTTACTGAGTTTCAGGACAGCCACGGCTATGTAGAGAGACCCCATCTCAATACAACCAAACCAAAACCAAAACCAAAACCAAACCAAACCAAAACAAACCAAACCAAAACAAACCTTAGTACAAAAATCCATGATGGTCAAAATATCAAACTGGTACACAAAGGCAGGCTGAGCTGTGTCAGTCACACCCTGTCTTTATTTCAGATGGGGCATTCTGATGTCCACGTCTCCTCCTGGAACCTGTGACTGCCAGAGAAGCTTAGTACGGTATAAGCTCGTTAAGGGTGGACAGGCGGTCACAGGCTACCAAGGGACCCAGGATGCTTGAACCATAAGAGAAGAGGAGATGAGACACGTCAGCCCAGGAAGTATAAAGGTTAGGGGCATATTCTCCTTCCCTGGGGGCAGCCCATGCTCCCATTAATCTTTGCTATGGGACACTGAGACTCTTAGTCTAGACCCTGAAGCTAAGAGTGGGGCTAAAGTCCTCCATCCAAGAGTGTGTCCAATCCAAAGTGTTCAGTTTCTCTCCTCAGGTTACTACGAAGGTCAGAAGGGTGAGGGTACCCACCTACTCATCCTAGGGTGGGCAGGTAGGTGCCCACTAGTTTCCCCTCTCTGAACCCCAGTTTCCCCAGCTGTAGGTCCCCGAGTTAGACCTGGAGGCCTAGGAAAGCCCCGGGTAAGTGGAGGTTTGCAGCTGCCTTCTGCTGATTGGTTCTCGCCAGCTCTGCCTCCCTGAGCTCTAGTCTACTGGCTTAGGAGCACCCTTGGGGAAGCAAGGCTGAAAAAGCTGAGACCACAAGGATGGTTGCCTTCCGTGAGCGTGCCGGTAGCAGGCGGGCTAGTCGGCTTGGCTGGGCATCTCTGAACTGTGTGCAGAAGTACTGAGCTCCACGGAGCCCAGTGAGGGGAGGCAGGTCCATAAGGCTGCACTGCCCAATGGGGAGGAGCGGAAGTCAGGATGGTGGGAAGCAGAGAGAGGGGGAGGAGAGAGAGAGAGAGCCTGGAGCCAGTTGTGTGTAGTGGGGAGCTCCCAGATAAACCAGTTACTGTGGCCTTGGTTGTCCTGGCAGACAGCCCTAATGTCCTGGCTCTGCTGAGCCTGGAGCAGGGGCTGCCACCTGTCTCCCCTGACTTGGGGACCCCCAGATCACAGGCTCCTGGAGCTCTTTTAGGGAAAAGGCCTTCAGAACTGCCAAAAAGGAGACCCAAGGACACTGTGAACCTGTCCCTAAACCCTGCGGATGCCCCACCTGCCTTATATCAGACCGACCAGGATTCCAGGCCTGTGGGGGAGTCTCCCCCTGGCACCCTAACCTTCCTGTCACACTCGAATGGGCAGACAGCACCAGAACCAGTTTCAAGTCAGAAGCCCGGGCTCAGGATCGGACTTGCCAGGTTGACATTCACTGGACCTGGAAATAAGACTGTCTTCTTGAATCTCCCATTGAGACTTAGATCTGGAGCAAACGGTGCTGGGGAGAAGTGGTCCCAGCCCTCTGAATCCTACCTCCGCTGCTTATGCAGACTCACAGAGAGTTCAGACCCAAAGGTGTGTAGACGGAGCCACACTCTCACAGTCCCTCAGCCTGCTCCACGCTGTCTCTACTTTCACTGCCACTAGGCTCTGTCCTTACAGGTAGCTCAGCTCGACTCCCAGAGTCGATGCTCGCACACCCCCTCCTTACACTCACACCCTGGAGATCTCATCACTCCTAGTTTCCGGACAGAGTTGCAGCCTGCTCAGTTCACCAGCCAGACCCACAGGAGAGCTGCACTCCTGCAGGGATACTCAAACAGGTTGTGGTTCTCCCCTCGTGCCTGTCAGAGGTCCCCTCAACACTGAAGGTCAGGTCATCACAATCCCTGCCGTAGGACTCTCCAGTGCTTGTCTCTTCATCTCTCCAAGTAGAAGCCCATATCCTGGGGTGTGGAGGGTGCGGGGGTGGGATGGGGGGGGAGACGTGTACCTCCCCAGTCAGAGCTTCCTCTAGCCTTCATCAATGTTCCTACCTCTGCCAGGGATAAGGCTGGGGTCTGGCAGGTTTCCACTGGATATCTTCCTGCTTGGCTATGGCCCTCTTGTGACACTTTGTTTAGCAATGAGACACTACTTCACACCCACTACTACAACTGTGGTGGCTGTTAGCAAAACAGAAGCAAAAGCTCCTAAGAGGCAAGGGGGACCCGCCTCTCCCTGGGCGCCCAGCAGGTTAACAGCTGGCACTAATGCTAAGTTCTTTGGCTCGGACTTAAGCGTTCCCTCTGATGTCCATTTCCCTGTACGGAAGCAAAGACACCAGGAACCAGGAATCTGAGTAACTGGCAGCCGCTGGGCTCTTGTGCTGTCCTCGCTGCCTTGATCAAGAGGAGGTCACACGCCAGAGCAACTACCGTCATGCCAGCGCCAGGTGCTGGCTGCGGTGAACACTCCATGAGTCGTAGCCAACTAAGCCATAAGCTACAGCTGGCTCTCCCGGCCCCCGAAGGCCCAGCCCCACCCAGAGCTGTCTGAGAGAGTGTGAGGTGGATTTTGCAACCAGGAACTTTCAGAAACCATTTCCACCTTGGCCAGACGGGGTGCACTTCCCACCCCACCCCCAACCCCGTGGAGAGAAAACTGTGATTAACAGCCAAGCCATGATTGGTCTAAAACATAAGGCTCGATGCCTGTGGTTGGTGCTAGAAGTTGGGATGTAGTGGGCCAAAGGAATGCTCTAAATACTCCTTCTTGGGGTGTATAAGCAGGCTGTGAGGGCTGGGAGTTGGCTGGAAGACAAGTCCTCCCTCTGCTGCCCTGTTTTGCTGCAACCTCTCAGCCCACCCTACAGTCATACGCCCCCTGCACACCATGCCGATAGAGGTTAACATACGCATTCGGGGTTGAGTATATTTTACAGTAAAGGAAAGGAAAGTAGGAAATACACAGGTTCAAAAACAAAAACAGAATCACACCCTGTTGTAAGGGGACACCTCGACCCGAGTAGCCCTGACCCATGTGGGCACACAGTTCCTCTACAATCCTCCAGTGCTGAGCACTGTTCTTACAAAGCTACGGCAGTCAGCCTGGCAGGTGGCACGGACGACTGAAGGCACAGCTGAAGAGGTTAGCGTAGAGAAGGAAGGGATGAGCAGAGACAACCACAGAGCGGAGAGCTGATCAATGCTGTCAGGAGCCCAAGGGAGAGACTATAGACTGTGGCCACCTCGGAGTTCTGGAGAGCCAAGAATGCTTCTACGTAAGGTCTGCATGGGGACACTAACTTTCCAATACCAGCACAGGGTCTTTAACAGGCTTAGTAGGGTATAAGCTCGTTAAGGGTGGACAGGCAGTCACAGACTACCAAGGGACCCAGGATGCTTGAACCATAAGAGAAGAGGAGATGAGACACGTCAGCCCAGGAAGTATAAAGGTTAGGGCCATATGCTCCTTCCCTGGGTCCCTGGGGGCAGCCCATGCTCCCATTAATCTTTGCTATGGGACACTGAGACTCTTAGTCTAGACCCTGAAGCTAAGAGTGGGCTAAAGTCCTCCATCCAAGAGTGTGTCCAATCCAAAGTGTTCAGTTTCTCTCCTCAGGTTACTACGAAGGTCAGAAGGGTGAGGGTACCCACCTACTCGTCCTAGGGTGGGTAGGTAGGTGCCCACTAGTTTCCCCCTCTCTGAACTCCAGTTTCCCCACCTGTAGGTTCCTGAGTCAGACCTCAAAGCCTGTTTCCTGCTCTGTGCCTAGATGAGGAACCTCTAGCACAGGCTCCACAGCCGTCAATCCACCACGCCCTCCCTCCAAGATGAACTGAAACTTTGGGGACCAAGACCTGAAACGAACCTTTCTCCCTTGTTTCTGTCAAGTATTTTGGTCTTAATAAAAAGTAACTTTCATACCCACGTTCGCAGCAGCACTATGCAAAACCCAAAAGGTGGAACTGATGAATGAATGAATGAATTGAATAAGTAAATAAACAAATTGGAGGTAGGGGCACTTAATGGAGTATTATTCTGAAGAGCGGGGAGAGAGAGATTGAGGTTCTGCCGCTGGTGAGATGGTACAGTGGTTAGGAGTGTGTCCTGTTCTTGTAGACGATCTGGATTAAGTTCCCAGTACCCACATCGGACAATTCACAACTGCCTGTAACTAGTTTCAAGCTATCTGACACTCTTTTGGACCACTCAGGCACCCGTACTTATACATACACACCCTATACACTTACCCAAGATACCTGGAGTAGGCACACTCAGGGAATTATCAACAGGATGAAGTTGCCAAAAGTTGGCAGGAGGAAGGAGGCAGTGGGAAATTTGTCTGATGGACGCAGGGTTTCACTTTGGGAAGATAAAGTTCTGGAATTGAATAGTTTTTGTGGCCACACAGCACTGAATGGGCGGAATGCCGCTGAGCTGCCCTCAAAGGCGATTAACATATGCACCGGGGTTGAGTATATTTTACAATAAGGAAAAGTAAAGTAGAAAATACACAGGTTCGAAAACAAAAACAGACTGTCCCCCTCACAAGGCTCGTTCCCAAAAACTCAAAACACCTGCTTTGTTTTTTCCAAACACTCAGTGTGTGTGTGTGTGTGTGTGTGTGTGTCTGTGTGTCTGTGTGTCTGTGTGGTCTGGTGTGTCTGTGTGTCTGTGTGATGGTGGTGGTGACCTGTAAGTGGGCTAACCAGTGAGCCTGAGGAAATCCTGTCTCTGCATCCTCAATGTTGAAAGTTGAAATTACGAGCGTGCACACCACTGCCATTGCCACTGCCACCGCCACTGCCACCGCTGCCACATATGGTTTCTTACTTGAGCTGGGGATTAACCCCTCTCCTCTTTCCTTCTTATCCTTTTGAGGCATTCATTTTGGGCTTTCTTTGCATCTTTGCTCCCTAACCACATAAATGCTATCACCCCCTTGGTGGTATCATTCAGTTCACTAGGAAGGGGTCACAGCATGCTACCTGTTGATTGGCTCCTTCAGCTCCACAGTTTGATAGTCTTATGTGGTGGCTTCCCCCAACCCACTACACAGTGTCCCACTGTAAGAATGAGTAAGTTACTTACTGGTGATAATGTAGCTAGGCGCTTGTGTTAGTCTGAGGATGCCGTAAGTATGGGTCTGTGAAACCCTGCTGGGCCCAACTCTCCTAGAAGAACTGTGCACATATGTCTGCATGGGACCTGCCTCCCGGGGTATGCTGGTTCCTGTGTGTACCAGATACCCCCAAGCAACTTCCCCGCTGATACATGCAAGATTTGAGAGACACGTAGATGTAACGGGTGGTGGGTTCACGAGTCTTTGGTGACCAGCGAGCTAAAGCCCGCTCACCGTGCTCACAGGCTGAGGATGGCTTCTTTGCAAAGCCATTCAAGCCATGATCATTTCCTACTGGCTCATCTCCCTCTGCCTACCTGAGTTGGATGGCTATGATGGACTCCTTAATTCGCTCTCCTCTTTCCAGCCTCCTGACTGACCCTTACACACGCACATCCTTTGGCCTACGCACTACTGATTATTTCTTTTTCCTTTCTGTAAGTTCCCCTCTGATTTTCACAACCTCTTATGGGCCGCAGACCAAATGCAAGGTGTCTGCTCTGTTCCTTGGCTTCGCTTTCGATGTCCTGGCATAAGAGGAGGTCCTTTGTGGCTACAGAGGCTGTCTTCTGGGTGGTTCTGGTCTTCCTGGGCGACTAAATGGTCTGCGGGTCAAGCCAGCTGCTATCATGAGGCTTCCCCACTGAGGCCCCAGAGAACATCTTAGCTTCGAGCATCACACTTGCTCTTCTCTCCAGGGCTTGGCAGCTCGGTGAAGGAGATCAAGCAGGATATAGCCAGCAACAAAGGAGGAGGACGGGCGAGGTAAGGGGCAGAGAGCACAACACTTGTCAGACCCTGATATGGGCTTGGAACTCCCAAAGGTGAGGATCTGTTCCTGCCTGACAGATGCTATGGGGAGAGAGGAAGTTCACACCATTGCTAGAACAACCCTGCTGGAAGACTCTGGGCCTCCATGGTCAGCAGGGACTTGGGCCCTCCTTCCCCTTACCCCAGCATGGGGACACTATCAAGAACACTCTGAGGAGGACTTCAGACAAACAGCAACTAATAAAGACAGCCACTTGTCTGCAGTAAGCACTCCCTTCTTTCCTCTAGGACTAGGCCTGGGCAAAGCCCAGAAACTTCTGTAGCTGGCTACCCCAGCCATCTCCCCATCACTGTTTGCGTCATCCTGTCTCAGCCTGCCACGGCCACTCTTGTCTTTGCAGCCCACTCCTTATGTGATGTCTAAAAGACTTTCAATCTAAGTCAAGCTGGGTGATGGTGTGTACCCTTAATCCCAGCGCTCAGGAGTCAGAGGCAGGCGGATCTCTAAGTTTGAGGCCAGCATGGTCTACAGAGCGAGTTCCGGGACAGCCAAAGCTACTCAGAGAGACCCTGTCTTGAAACACAATCCAACAAGATCAATCTAAGTCAAGTACCATCCGTCTCCTGCTTACAATTGTACCTGGGGCTCCACTGCATTCACAGTGAAGTCTGAACACTGCCTTTCATGCCTCACTGCACAGCACCTCTCCCCAGGCCCTCCCGCTCTCCTCCTCTTCACATCACCAGTCCTTTGCCCCCTTTCAGCTATCACTTTTAAGCACCTTCCCATGTGTGTATTTGTCTATAGGTGCCCGGGACACACAAGGTGAGGGGGTCAGACGGACACCACCTGCTTTGCTCACCACTGAATTCCAGAATGCCCGGCATAGACCAGGGATCCGGTACTAGTCACAGAATGTTTTGAATGAGCATTAAGTAAACAGCTGATCAAGGACAAGAAGTGGGCATGGCTGCCAGGGTTGGGTTTCGGAGTGTCGGGGAGGCCTAGGAAAAGGGAAGGGGGAAGACAGACACATTGGATATGAGCACGGGGCAGTGTGTGATCCACCTGCACCCTGTGAGAAGACCCAACATTCAGCAGGGTGTCCAGAAGCAAGGAGACAAGCAAGCAAAGGCCACAGGCCTCTATTAGGATACTGGAGTCCCCTGCCAAGGGGCTTAGCACTAGGCGGGAGGCATGACTTCAAGAACAGTAACAGAAGGACCAGGCTGCCATCAGACATGCAGGGTGTACCCAGCAAGTCCCAAGTGGGAGAGAACTTGTGGGTGCGGGGCAGGAGGACAAGATTACCTGTAGACAAGGGTTCTACAGGGTGGGCATGCGAGCTACGGGAAGTACCTCCGCCCAGCGGGGCCCAGATGACTCGACGGATGGCCTGCACCCAGTCCTCCATATCACGCTGGGAGCTGGCCATGAGCAGGAGCGCCTCAGGATTGGCTGGCACCTTCTCCCGCTCTGCGGCACCGCCTGCAAGAGAGAGACAAGGCTTACTTCCGGGTTCCAATGCAGGAGCTCAGCCCTTGCTTCCGGTTCGCATCCAGACTCTTTTCACCCGAGGGTGCTTTCTGGTGTTTCTTTTCTCCCTTGCTCTCCTGTTGATTGTTTTTTTACGTGTTTATTTGTCACCGCATCAAAACAGAAATCATTAAAAGCACCACAGGACGTTACTAGGGGAACACGTGGATTCTAGGGCAACTGGGAGACGTTCAGTCCCCGCTGCAGCTCCGCTGTGTTTTGCTGAGATCAGAGTTACCCACGCGTGTGTGTGAGATACTCACCGTGTGCTCTACCCTTAGTGGAGCTGAGCGCCACACACACCGGATTCCTTGCAAGTACCAAGGTTACATTGACTGGATGCTACACCTGAGCTCAGGAGTCTTCTGCTTGAGGCTATACTAAAAGGTGGGAGAAGGGGCTTAGAGCTCGCTCAAACGGGGCGACTCCTCAGGCAGCCACTTTGCCGGCTCCCAGGTTGCCCTCTGCAAGTGAGTTCATTGCCCCAGTGTTCTAAAAACTACGATGTTGGGCTCTCTGGGCAATTTAAGGGATTTTTAAAGAATGGTTTCCCCACCTTCCACATCCCCAAAACATTCTTACTTATTTAGGATCCCAACCAGGACTTTATGCTGAGAATGAATCCCAGAGATAATCCTGTTCCCAGTGGACAGGAGAAGGTAGGCGGAGAGCATTGGTAACCCTGGACTGTCCCTTGCTGGACTAGGGCCCAGGTGAGGGGCCCGGATGGGAACAGATGTTTCCTGGACACTGGACAGTTCCAGAATAGTTCTGCTGAGCACCACCACCCTCTCTGCCCATCTTCACAAGGACGGAAGCCAGTGCCGTTACAAGAATATTGTGAGGGACTGAAGAGATGGCTCAGCGGTGAGGAGTCCTGCCCGCCCCTCCTGAGGGCCCAGGTACGATTCCCAGCACCCACACAGTTACATCACACTGTCTATAACTCCAGAATACACCACCCTCACACAGACACGCATGTAGACAAAAACACAAATCACTTAAAAATAAAAATAAGTAAAACTGAGGTCATCATGAAGGGCCTGGACCTCTCACTACATTACACCTGAGCCATCTAAACCGCCAGCCCACCCTGCCTACCTTACAGACAAGGAAACTGGCACAGCCTGCACTCACATCATTCCCAGGAGTGAGAACCATACAGCACACTGATGGATTGTCAAATGCTAAACCAGCCTTACACTCCTGGACCATTTTCTCCTTGCTAATTTTATATTTTATTGATACCTTTTTCTTTCTTCACGACGGATACTGATCTGTGGTTCTCGTGATGTCTGTGTGTTGTGCAAGCGTGTGTGCATGTGTCTGTCTGCCTGTCTGTCTGTCTGTGTATGTATAAACATGAATACAGGTTCCCTTAGAGGCCAGAAGAAGGTGGATTCCATGGAGCTGGAGTTATAGCAATTTGTAAGTGGACCAAGCTTGGGTCCTGTGGAATAGCTGTGAGCAATCCATTCTATATCTCCTTTTTATTGGTTATTTTACTTATTTACATTGCAAATTTGTCCCTCCACAAACCTCCCATTGATCCTCCCTCCTCCTGCCTATATGAGGGTGACTCACCCACCCACCCACTCCCGACTCACTACCCTAGCATCTCCCTATGCTGGGGCATCGAGCCTCCCCTCCCACTGATGCTAGACAAGGCCATCCTCTGCTACATAGACAGCTGGAGCCATGGGTCCCCCCATGTGTATTCTGTGGTTGGTGATTTAGTCCCTGGGGAGTTCTGGGGGGTGGGTCTGGTTAGTTGATGTTGTTGTTTTTCCTGTGGAGTTGCAATCCCCTTCTGCTCCTCCCTTCCTTCTCCTAACTCTTCCACTCGGGTCCCTATGCTCAGTCCAATGATCGGCTGTGAGCATCCGCATCTGGATTGGTCAGGTCTGGCCAAGATTCTCAGGGGGACAGATATACCAGGCTCCTGTCCGTCGGCAAGCGCTTCTCGACACCAGCAGTAGTGTCTGGGTGTAGTGTCCATTCTATCTTATGTTACTTATTAGCAAAGCCCTCTCTCCCCTTCTCCCACCACATAGCAGCGATCCCTTGTGAGACTCCAGTGTATGCATCTTTAATGACCACTGTCTACACTGAAGAAGAAGACTGCCTCACTTGCAGGCACGCGGCCCATGTGAATGTCCGGGGCAAGCTGTGAGTATGGAGCAATACATTTGTAGATGACGACTGCACATCGTAGCGGCAAAAGGTTGGACATGCCTGTGGGGCTTTCCGGGAGTATTTCCAGCACCGTCTTTCCTGACTTTCCTGCTACGTCTGCCTCACAACTTGCTGTTCGACAACACTGCGTATCCCACTGCACACTGCCCTGTCTCCACACAACCAGCCAGCACCTTTTGCTTTAAGTTATAAGAGAAGGACAAGTGTGTGCGTGCGCCTCTCTGTAGAATCCAGGTCTCAAGTGACACTGTCACCTTTGCCTGTCACTTTTCCTCTGGCATCCCTTGTCCTATGCAGCTATTGGTGACTAGCTCTGAATCTTTACAGTGGGATGGAGTCATGGTTTTGTCTCTCACGGAGTAAGACCTTCCCTCTGCCGGTTTCCAGGAAGTTGCTGTACAGCCCACTCACCTGCCCCGCACGCTGGCCTGCCAGCACCCTTGTTTTCTATCTCTACTTAACTGCCTTTGAGTCATTAAACCGTTACGTGCTGCCATGTAGTTCCCTCCTGTTTCTTGTGAATGACGTTTACTGAATTGACACACAAAACATGACCTGATCAATCACGGTGGCTGGCCCGGGAGACACAGGAAGGTCAGAAGCCCAGGAGTCTGGCATCATGCAGCGGAGGGTGAGAAGCTGGTCCCTCCCCTACAGCCTCCCCAAGGCACGGCTCTGTGACTCCTTGACTTAAACCAGACTTGTAACCTCCAGAACCACAGACACCACACAAATCAAACTGTCACGTAAGCCACCAATTTCATGGTGACTTGTCACAGTACCGGGAGAAAATAACTACAAAGGCATGGTGGTACACACCTGTAATCCCAGCACTCTCAAGGCTGAGGCAGGGGGTTCACAGGCATGAAGCAGCTCAGGCCTACAAAATTTCAGGCAGTGAGAGCCTGTCTCCCAAGCAAACAAACACTTCAAATAATAGCAAGCACACAATTTCTAGTGCTTTAAGCTCACCAACCTTTCATGGCCCCTGTTCATCCGCATGGACTATTTGTACAACTGAAGGCTTGCCCTCAGAAATACAATTTGGGCTTTCCACATTATTATTTATATGTATCTTGTGTCTCCACCGAACTCTTAGGATACACTGAGTTTAACTATTAACCAAAGAAAAACAAAACGAATAACAGCTGTTCTAATGTCTCAGTCTGTTGACCTTAAAATATGTGTCGTTTCTGGGTTGTTTTCAGTTGATTGACTTTTCCTCTCCCTCCAGGTTTTACCTTCCTGTCTCTTCACATTCCTGATGGTTGAGTAGGGGCCAGGCACTGTGGATTTTCAATGGTTGGGTGCTGGGGTCGGGGGGTATATTCCTATAAATACTCTCGAATCTCCCTCTGAGATAAAGTCAGGTTTATGACTGGAGTTCCCTAGGTGGATCTCCAGGGCTCGGGAAGAGCTCCTGGTCCCACCCAGTGTGGTTTTCCAGTCTGACAGATGGGAACCAATCCATCCTGTGGTGGGGTGGACTTGACTACCTCAAATGCTTGTGGTGACAGGTACACAGGGAGGATCCCATGCATGCGTTGTCCCCGCACATCTCTTTCATTTCCTACAGCACCCTGCAAGCTCTCATCTCCCAGGCTCTCAGCTGTGTTGTCTCTACCTGTGGAGGCCACTGGGCTCCATGGATTGGTGCATCCCTTTCCTACGTCACAGCCGGAAAACTCCCTTCAGGCAGTCAACTAAATCATATGCACAGTCCACTTTGTTTTCAACTCCCGGCTCAAAGCCCTTCAGTACTAATGTCCGCTATCCTGACAACACGGCTCCAAACACACATGTGTCAGACAACGTTATCTCCATAGCGGGTAAGTTGGTCTCTCTTGCTTCATGTTCAGCAGTGACCATCCCAGCGCTGCCTGGAAGGGGCCCCATGACATGGGACACATGTAGGAGGCCTTAACCTTCCCAGTCACACACAGTCCCCACTGACACAACAGGAAGGACAATCGCTAAGAGCATCTTACACACACACGGAAGCCACTGGACGCACGGTGAAACAAGCAGAGGGAGGGCCAGATGTTACCGTGGATTCACTCACTGTGCATCTGCGGCTGTTACTGCTGTGACTTCCCTATCGTTTATGAACATTTTTATCCCATTTAAAAAGTTTAGTTTACTGCTAAATCCATTCAGATTGCCTGAGTAATGGGTATGAAGGGGGCCAGCTCATGAGGATGGGCGAGCTACCCTGCAGGCAAGTGGTCCTCTGTTGTATTAAAAAAAAAGCTGAGCAAACCGTGAGGAGCAAGCCAATAAGCAGCACCCCTCTGTGGCCTCTGCTTCAGCTCCTGCCTCCAGGGCCCTGCCTTGAGCTCCTCCCTGACTCGCCTCACTGATGGGACCATGGTCATGAAGAGCAAGCCAAAGAAATAAACCCTTTCGTCCCCAAGTTGCCTTTCGTCATGATGTTTTATCATAGCAATAGTAATTCTAAGACAAAGGTAAGTTGCCATTGGGTGCTGGGAACAGAACCTGGGTCCTCCACATGGACAACAGATGCTCTCTAAAGCTATGCCATCTATAAGCCCCTTTATTGTATCATCATCATCATCATCATTATTATTAGTGTGTGTGTGTGTGTGTGTGTGTGTGTGTGTGTGTATTTGGGGGTCAAAGGACAGCTTATGAGATTCAGTGTTCTTCCACCATATGAGTTCCAGGGACTGAACTCAGGTTGTCAGTGTTGGGCAACAAGTGCTTGTCCCCCGAGCTGTCTACCCTCCTCTCTCCTCTTCTCTATACAGGGGGACTCACTGGTATCGTGCAAGGTTTCCGTGCTGTCTGTATGCTGGTGACTTCCGAACTCGTCACTCTCCAGATATGGACCGATCACATCCTGGGTCTGACTCTGCCCTCTTCATGACTGAGGGAAACTCTCACTTGCAGTTCCCCATGTTGAAAACAGACACGCCCTCCTCTCCAGTCTCACATCTCCCACCCGGTCAGCAAATCCTATTGGCTTATCTTTCAAAGTATGTCCAAACTGGTTTCACTTTTCACTGTCAACCTGGTTGAGGTCACACTCATTTCTCCACTGTCACTGGGTCCAGGCACCTCTCCTTTGGTTCCTTAAATCGATTCCCAGTACATTAGTCACAGTGATACAGCCAAGACCGAAAGCAGCACGACACACTGGTCGGCCTTCCCAGAAGCCCCCACCACAGTCATGATCTTGCTACCATTATCAGGGCATGGATCCCCTCTCCTGCTCCTTTGTCCCTGGTTGCCCTTGTTTGCCTGTGGCCATTCTTAAGTATGGTCTCTGTTTCATGGGTAGTATCTGCCCTTCCCCAGCCCAGTGCCCGGAGAGCCGCTCTTCCAGACACTGGCATGGCTTGGACCTCACTCCATTCACATATCTCTGTGAATGTCACCTTGAAGCATCATTCCTGACTTCATCTCCAACCACACCCATGCTCCTTGCCAGCCCTCATTGTCCCACAGCATCCACTGGAGTCAAACACACACAACATCTGCTCACGTGACACACGTGCTGCTTGACAGCCCACGTCACTTCATCCGTGTATTGTGCCACTTAAAGCACTGGGAGGAGGCCGGCATAGAGAGGGGACACACAGAACACAGGAAGAAGAAAAGGTGAAGAAGAGCAGTAGACCGTTGAGTCACTGATACGGTGCCTGAAATGCTCACAGCACCCAGTGCAGACAGACAGACATGTGGAGAGGCCAGCAGTGACCCACCTAGAGCATCCACACGGAATCCCCAGGGGACAGCCATAGCTGACCATGTGCCAACCTGCACCAGGTTGAAGCTGCCTGTGGGTCTCCCCTCCTTTCCTCACTTCTCATTACTTGCTTGGAGGCAGCAAACACCGTTTGCCCTTGAAGGGTGACTCTCCAGGTTTCCAGGCATCTAGAATTCTGGCTGTCCACTTACCCCTGGGCAGGCGCCTGTTCCTCTTCAGATACTTGGTGAGGCAGAAAGGCATGGTGAGGTGAGTGGAAGGACCAGTGAGGAAATGGGGACTGAGTGCGGCTAAGCCTGGGGTGGCAGCCAGGTACAGTGCAGCCAGAGAAGAAGGCAGCTTCTCTGACCAGCTGAGGAGCAGTGTGAACTGAGAGGGCTAAGCTGGGGTCTTCTGTCTCTCCTGGGGAACTTCTGCATTTCGTAGGAACCGAAAGCTGGGAATGTCCAGGGAGGGGGATCCCCAGAGAACGAGCTGCTGGGGTGAGGTGGAAGGAGGCCCTGTGGAAATCACACGCACAGCAGGTTGTTCTGTGTCTGGTTTCCTGGCCTGCATTCTAGCCATGACCATAGCAAGGTCCCTGACTTCAGTCAGCTGTAGTCCCAAGCGTCCATCCACCTCTGTGTCAGCACAGGGAGGTGTGCTAGGGACAGGGCTGAGGGCTGCTGTCTCTGGCAGGATTTGCAGATGAAGGAACATGGGGTAGAAGCTAGACACACACAGAGCTTACTGCGTGCCCGGAGCGAGCAGCTTACTTGGTATTTCTGATTTAAGATTTACTTATTTTTATTTTATGTGCATTGGTGTTTTGCCTGCACCTATGACTGTGAAGGTGCCAGGTCCCCTAGAATTGGAATTATAGACAGTTGTGAGCTGCTATGTGGTGGGTGCTAGGAATTGAACCTGGGTCCTCTGGAAGAGCAGCCAGTGCTTACAAGCCCTGAGCCGTCTCTCCAGCCCCTCTTTTAGGCTTTTTGTTTGTTCGTTGCTTTGTTGTTGTTTTCTTTTGGTTTGGTTTGTCTTAGTTTTTTGAGAAGGGTCTCATTATGTCCGTTACCTGGATTGGACTTGAACTCACTAACTTGTCCAGGCTTCTCGCTTGCCATTCTCCTACCTCAGCCTCCCCCTCAGGCTGTCACAAACAAGAGAGCCAAAGTGCCAGGTGAGTTCTGTCTCTGGGAAGGGCAGAGCCAGGACCTGAACCTAACAGGATTCTTTCCAAGAAAAAAGCCACCATGCTGATGTTTACCCGGTGCCTGGGACAAAGGAAGCAGGAGCCAGCTGGTTGGCCCAGACTCCCCCTCCCCCCAAAGCATCATCCTCTCTCTCTTAAGACATGGGCTCAGGACCTGTGTGTTAGTCAGGGTTACTGCTGCTGTGATGAAACACCGTGACCGAAAGCAAATTGAGACGGAAAGGGATTATTCAGCTTTCACTTCCATACTGCTTTTCATCACGGAAGAAAGTCAGGACAGGAACTCACACAGGGCAGGAACCTGGAGGCAGGAGCTGAGGCAGAGGCCATGGAGGCTGCTGCTTACTGGCTTGCTCCTCATGGCTTGCTCAGCCTGCTTTCTTACAGAAGCTAGGACCACCAGCCAAGGGTACCACCCACCATGGGCTGAGCCCTCCACGTTGATCACTAATTAAGAAAAGGCCTACAGCAGTGGCTGTCACCCTTCCTAACACTGTGACCCTTTAATAGAGCCTCTCATGTTGTGGTAACCTACAAGCAGAAAATTGTTCCATGGCTGCCTCATAGCTGTAATTTTGCTACTGTTATGAATCATAACATAAATATCTGGTGTGCAGGATAGTCTGACAGGTGACCTCTGAGACTCACGGGTTCAGAACCACTACGGATTTGCCTCTAACCTCATCCTATAGAAGCATTTCCTCAACTGAGGGTCCCTCCTCTCCCACGACTTCAGCTTGTGTCAGGTTGGCAAAGCTGTCCAGCATAACCTATGCCACTAGGCCCCGGGCTTCGGTGAGCAGGGACACAGCAAGAGGCCATTCGTTTGCCAACCTCCTCATGACACCACTCGGCCCTTCAGAAGAAAAGGAACTGAGGGAGAAAGGCGTCCTCCTGCACAGCTGCTCCACTGGCTTCCTTATGCTCTTAGAATGGAGTCAGCTCTGGAGGGGTGCAGCCCCTCTAGCACCTCCCCTCCATGTGCTCGCCCGCCAGCCATTCTGCCTTCCCTGCAGGGAAGCCTCTGCCTGAGAGTGGTCCTCCTGGCCAACGATAGCATGTTCCTTTCTGTCTACAGACTTTACTCCATTGGAAGCTGGCTTCTGGCTTTGTACACATGGTTGTTGTAGGCCTACCAAGGGAATGCACCCATCATCTGAAAACAGAGATGGCCCCACTCTCGCTGGCTGAGTGAGTCGAAGGACGGGCCCTCTCTACCTTCTGGGATCCAGTTCTGTGACCGCCCACGGATACCAGACTGTAAAGCCTCCAAGCCCCCTTTATAAAATGACCCCGTATTTGCATTCAACTTACACACATCCTCTCTAGACCACTGCTGTACCGAATCCACGGCGACACTCAGAAAGTACCTGTTATTTAGGGATGGCCGCCCGCGTTCTAATCAGAAGCTATCTCTCAGGGGAATGTTTTCAACCTACACATTTTCGAACCCAGGGGCTTAAATACATTAACTTCAGATATCCAAACAACACAAGGTGGTGACATTGTTCAGGGTGCCAAGGATGGCCCGCACGGTGAGAAGCAGGCTGGCACCTGCCTTAAAGAGTGACTTGATTCCAGCCGGTAGATAAGCCTGCTTAGTTCAGCAAAGGACATCAGGACATAGAGACCTAGGCTGGTTCTGGAAAAGGAGGGAGAAGTCTGGAAGCAGGGGAGGAGAGACTGATCTCTCCAGAGACTACAAGTGTTCCCGTATAAAGACTTTATCTTCCTTGTAAAAGGCCCTTGCTGGTACTGCCCTGGGAAAGCTGGGCCAGCCCTGCTCTTGCAAAGGCCACTGCACTCCCAGGAGCCCCCCTGCCCATCAACGGGGCATCTTAGAATCCTCAGGATCTCCCTGGGGATTTCCTTGGGGCTGGGGGATGTTTGACTCTGCAAGAAATCTGAAAGTGGCTTTGCCCTTGAGAGAGAGGCTGTGACCTTTCTCCCACGAGTAATTACAGAAGTGGTACCAACACCTCTGGAACTGGAAACCTACCTCTGAAGTGTAAGTCAGACCTTCCCTCCCAGCGGGAGCCTCAGACACGGCCTCGACATAACCCTGACTTTCAACACACGTCCTGTTCGAACTGAGACCACCTCTGCGGCCTCAACATCCACTCCCCCATGTCATCCTGTGTCTGCTTGTCCCTGGGTTATCTGTGCACTTCCAGCCCCGTTCAGTCCAAGACCTCTCTCTCTGCACATGCAGCTCCCCTGGTCAACTCCTACCCATTCAAGCCCAGCTCAGGTTATCGTCCCTTCTCCTTCAGCTTCCCTAGATTTCACACTCCACCCACCCCCTCCTTTCAAAAATATTTGTTTACTTTTATTTTCTGTGTGTGGGTGCTTTACTTACACGCATGTCTGTGTATCATCTGCATGGTGCATGCAGTGCCTGTGGGTGCCAGAAGAGGGCACCAGATACCGCTGGAACTGGAGTTAACAGACAATTGTGAGCCACAAGGAAGGTGCTGAGAACGGGAGCCCAGCTCCTTTGCAGAACTCTTGCCCCTCTATTTTTTCTTCTACATGTGGTCACTAAAGTTTTAGTATACAATGGACACGATGTCACGTACTAGGGACATAAACTCATGTCAGTCTCCAAGATTAACCAAGCCCCTAAAGGCTGCTGCTACCATGACAACCACACCAAGCCACCAACCTGCTCACGCAGCATGCCCTGCCCAGTCACTCTGTAAACATGCTGTCATTACTTGCCACCCCTACCCCTGGCCCCGGTGCCCAGGAGACCCTGTGAGTTTCCCAGGCCCCGGGGGCAAGCAAGGTCCGAGTCCTGTCTTCAGTCTAATGCTGCCACGAGCCCTCTCGGATGCACAATGATCCCCTCTGTATACCACCTACAGCACTTTATTTCAGGTGGCTGCCCCAGGAAGGCCTATTAGAGATGGAGAACCCACAAGGACTTCCTATGGCAACTGAGAAAGACACCCACACCCCTGATTATTCACCTCGATCTGAGTTCCCACATCAACGCTAGAGCAAGTTCCCTTGTGGAAGCTGCCCCAAGAGGCCTGCAGAAGGGAGAGGCCCACACAGGGGCTGGCAGGTCCCTGCTTGGTGTCCAGTCAGCAGTGGGATAATTGGATACTCATAGCCCTAACCATTCACCACCGAGGGTGATCCTGACGTTCTCACTGTCCCTCTCTGGAGAGCTGGCCCATCCAGAAATGCCAGGCAGCTGCCACAGTGGGGCTCAGAGTAGTCTGCAGAGCATGCCCGATGCCAATGCACACAGCAAGCCAGGCCTTCTCCTACAGCACAGAGGTATGAGTTACAGTGAGAAACGGGGAACACTGCTTCTCAAACAGAAGCCCAGGAACCCCACGGCCAGAGAAAGGACCCTGAGCTGAGAAGAGGGCATCCCAGGGAGATCTGGTAGAAATGCTTCTGATCCTCTGAACTGAGGAGAGTAGGGGAAGAGGGTGTGGGGGCTGAGAACCGCACAGTACATTCTGCAGGTACGCAGGACAGCAGGGCGGGGTGGCTATCTTGCCTGGACCACAGAACCTGCCCAGGAACTAAGGTTTTGGACCCTGGGGACAAGGGATTAAGGTTCAAATTGAAGCAGACCTGGCCTCCAGGTTCTCCCAGCATCCCTCAGTCCCTAGCTGGCACACCCTGCCCATTCCCCAACCCTGAACTTTCCAGCCGAGGGGCTGGGCTACTCTTCCCCTAGAGGCTCTTCTTGTATAATCCAGACATTTTGTGTTCTCTCTCCCTCTCCCTCTCTTTCCCCTTCTCCATTCTCCTCTTCTTTTCTCTCCCTACACACACCCCTTTCTCTCTTTTCCCCTCACCCCACCCCCTCTTCCCATGGTGACTTCCCTGGCCTTGGTGTTTGGGACCAGCGAAATGGCCAGAGAGCAGCTTCCCTATAAACCAGCCTTTAATACATTCCAATCTGGGTTGAATTGGCTCATTTCACTGGCAGGAGAAATAACCTGTCAGAAAGGTCTGGGCGGTGATGGGAGGTAGCCTATGCGCCTTGACCTCACTCCAGGCCAGGTTCAAGTGAGGCCTAGATAGGCAGGAGATCCTGTGAGTGAGGAGAGAGGTCCCAAGCCCCACTGTGCCCTGCATATTTTGTCTCTAGACACTCGCTATGCGTGAGAGTAAATAAAACCACTGTAACTGCAGGTACCAAACACTTAATAACTCTGGAAGTGCCTCACCCCCTCTGCCCTTCATTGATCCCAACAATGGGCACAGGCCCAGCAAGCTTGATAACCATAGCCTTAAACCAAACCCTACACTAGGCCTCCCTGGGACTCCAAGTGCGCGTCCCCAGCCCTCTGGCCTCAGGCCCTAATCCTGGGACCGCGTCACCCTAAGGAACTGAAGTCAGATCCTGGCGTATTGAATGAGTGTCTTCACAGCAGCATTTGAGTAATGCTGCCCAGACAGACAGGCATAACACTCGGTCTGGGGGACACAAAATAATAACAAGACCCCATACGGGGTCCTCAGCAGGCCACCCGGGATAAACAAGCAGGCTGCAGACAGAGACCTTGCTTAAGAAGGCAAATTAAGGGTAAGCAGCAGACAACAGCGCTTTAGTACCCAGGGGGAAGGGGCAGGACCAAAGGCCGGAAGTTCTACCTCTACTCCGGCCTTTTATTATGGAGATTGAGTCAACTCCTAGTGAGGCCCACAGCCAAACCCCACAACCCTATGCCTTGGACTCCTGGGGGAAGAAGAAACCTGGCCTGCCCAGCCAGTTTCTTCTAGAAAACCTGAGGTGGGGGAAGGGGATTGCAGACTAAATAGCACCTGACTTTGGCCCCCTCTCGCAGCCCAAGGTAGAGAGGGGATGGGCCAAGAGGGCTGAGAAACTGTTAAAGGGGGGAAGGCAGTTCAGCTGGATGGAGAGGAGGGTTCAGAGGTTGTGACTCCAGGGGACAATGGCATGACACGTAGCGGAGGAGTGTGTGGCCGGGGCCTGAGGGAGCTCTGCGGACAGCTGACCCCAGGCCTGCCCCTCTCTGGCTGGGCAGGCAGATGCTGCACTCCGGCTTGACACCGCCACCACGCGTCTCTCACCGAAGCCCTTCCTCCCTGCACCTGCTTCCAGGCAGATACATCCCACCTCCCACAGCTGTGAGGGACCCCAAGGCTTTACTTGGCACATTTCCCACACTTTCTCTTTAAACCAAATAGTTCTGTGTCTGTATTTTACAGCCTATCTCAAGCCCGGAGGCCAGATGCACAAGACAAGTAAGAAGTCCTTTTGCTAGTGCCAGCAAGTTTAACAAGGAGTTCTGATATCGAGTACTGCTCCCTAGTACGACGCCAGAAAGCTAGCATTCACCTTGTAAGCTAATAGAGCTCCCTCTAGAGGCAATCGTTTATATCGTAGGTTATATGAATGGCATCCTCTAGAGTTATTTAAGGAGTGCCTAGCCAGGCTCACAGTCATCTAAAGGATGGCCTTATCTTTCTACTTTTTACAGAAGGAAAAAGCCTAAACTGTCCCGACAATAGGACTATCCGATTCTATTCGGTGGTGAGCCTTCAGCCAGGCTCACAGGATTGAAAGACACTCTCCAGCCCTTCCGGTCTCAGCCATTGGTGGGGCTGGGTACTGACTGGCCTTGGAAATGTCCCTTCAGCGTGACCTGACTCCCAAGGTTCTCTGTCACATTCGCCATAACTAGCAGAGCCAACCAGTTACCACCACCCGTCCCTCCATCAATAGAAACCACAGCAACACCGTATTATCCAGAAGCGGCTTCCCCCCAACTTTACCCATCTCCTGTGGGGGACAGAGAAGTAGGAAAGCAGGAAAAGTACTGACTCCAGGGTGCTTCTGGGTACACTTCCTCTCATGATGCACTCTTCTAATGTGTCAGCTTAGAGCAGGCCTGCCTTCACCTCCCAGGTACTGGGGTTAGAGGTGTGCATTACCTGGACAGTTTCACTGACTCCCTGGTATATGCTGAATTAGACCAGATCGATAAAAAACAGATTGAAGATGCTGGAGAAGTGACAGGGAGACTGGAGTTCAGACCCCCTCCTCTCCAAAGCCTATATAAAAGCTGGATGGCTGTGGTGACCCTCTGTCTGCAACCCCAAGCCTTGGAAGGTAGAGGCCAGTGATGCCCAGGGGAGGCTGGCTAGCTATGTTGGCCAGTCACTGTACAGATACAAACACAGCCACATATTCAGGCTACACACTGACAACCACAGAAATGACAGCTGACACCAAGGGTGTCAGAAGGGTCCAGAACTCAGGCACACCTTTGGGACAAAATGAACAACACTATCAACAAAACACCTACTGTTCAAAATGCACAGAGCAATGAGTCTCTCTCCTACCAGGCCTTGGCATGCCAGGTCCTCTGTCACACAGGGGCCACAGGCCATAGGCTCATATGGGACAGTCGCCCCATGGATGCGGATGTTCTGAGGAGACCAGGTTCAGCTGAGAGCGGGACCTCAAGTTGGGTGAGTGCTTGGGGCGGGTCCACAGAAACTCCCAGTTACTTCACAAGTCACTTAAGGCTGGGACAGACTAGGAACAGGCACTGCTCAGCTAGACACAAGGCTCATCGTATCCCCAAAGGTACCATGGACCAAATGTCGGGGACCTCACCACAGCAATGGCGAAGCAGCAGCGAAGGCAGCCCTTGCCTGAGATCTGTGGCCAGTGAGCAGTGTTCAGCTACCTGTCCTGAAGGGTGCCTGCTTCCCAGAGCCACCACCTTTCTACATAGGTGTGAGAATCAAAGGCAAGGCTCTGTTTACATGGATATAGGCTTGCTGTTGCTGCTGCTGTTGCTGCTGCTGCTGCTGCTGCTGCTGCTGCTGCTGCTGCTGCTGCTGCTGTTGTTGAGAATCCCCTACTACCACTGCTGTCTAACTCTTGCTGACCCTTGCCCCAGCAGGCAAGTACTGCCAGGTAGGGTCTGTGTGTAGCAACACCCACCACTAGCCAGGTAGGGCTGTCCTTCCTGGCCAGCTATTGCTGGGAATGAGTCAGGGGCTTGACAGAGACAAATGCACTCAAGAACCCACTGCCATCTTGGCTGGCACAGCTGCCTTTAGCTCCTACCGCCAAACACTTTCTGCCAGAGAGAGGCTCGATTGCCGTCCTGCACACGCTTCGGGATTTTGTCCTCAGAGGACCTAAAGCAGCTCCTTTAGGTCGTTTTCTGACAACATCACCTGTACCGGAAGGCACAAGGCCTGGGGATCCGGCCCTAAGGTGTCTATTAGTGTCCTGCAGGAGGGAGCCAGAGCCATAGGGAGGGTAGCCATTTGCATAGAAAGGCTCCACCCACCAGCTTTGCTCAGCTTGTCTCAGCCCAAAACTCACTAATAGTGTGTCTGGTAACGATGGGTACCTATTTGTCTGTTCCTAAGGGGGAGACCAGCCACTGAACGTAAGTGCAAGCACTCTGGGAAATGCTGGTAGGGCTGCTGAGACAAGGAAGAGGCCACCAGTGGGGAGGCTAACTGTCTAATGATAAAACTGGGTCTGACGTCAGGGTTAAGCACAGGGGTATGGAGAAGGTGTCTTCTGAGGGCAGTGAAGGAGCCCAGTGGTCCTCTTGGAGCTACATGCCACTCCTGTGGCTCCCTCAGCCATGGGTTTTGCCCAGGACACACTACAGTCCAGGGTCCCTCGGTGGACCCTAGGGCCTGGGCTCAGAGCACCCAGGCTGGGGGCAGGGCGCCCCGGCAGAGGTCCTGATGGATACAGGCACAGGGGCGCTTTGTTCTGGCCCTCACTGTTCATCCTGGGCAGCCGCTCTCAGCGACACTGCCGCAGTATTTTAAGACGACTCTACAAATAGCTCCTTCAGAATGGGCCTCAGAGCCCGGCTTATGAATGCCCCCAACGAGGGCAGCCGCCCAGAGCTCCAGCCAGACAATAGGGCCTCACAGGGAGTCGGCGGATGCAGGGTGACCCCAGCCACACTGCCCAGTGCTCCCAGGGGCTGCCCAGGAGTTTATTGGGAGGTGTGGCTCCCTGTCTGGGTGACATCCCTTGGGCACCACCTCTCCGGATCTCCAGGGATTTCCAGGCTCTGAAGCTGCCCTGTGGGTCATGGGGGAGGGGGCACAGGAAGGAAGGGTGACTAGAGATTTCCTCAGACACCATTTTATTAGGTAGCCAGAGAAACCTCAAAGGCCTACTGTCCTGGCAGACAAGGGCTATTAAACTGCAATCTTTCCAGAAGTTTATTCTGGAGCCTTGGAGGGGCAGTAACGAGCTGGAAGTTAGCGAGAGGGGAAGTCCTACTCCTGAGATAAGCCGCAAGCCTTGGGGTTCAGGCAGTCACCTCTGAGAGCCTAGTAGTCTGGCTGAGGAAGGAGGCTCGGTGCAGAGGCTGCTCGCACAGCCAGCACTCAGCGGAGGCAGCCTCTCCCCTCCCCAGGTGAGACCATTCATCTCTCATGCCTGAAGCATGCCCGAAACATGCCTGAACTGCTGAGAACCGGCAGGCATCACGGGAATTCCTCATGACACCATTGCGTCTACACACTTTGGGCTGCGGAGGTCCAGTGGGCAGGACACCGGGAACCTGGAAGGGATGGATGGTTGAGAGTAGGCTTGGCCAGAGACAAAGGGTAAACTGAGGCTTTGGTCTAAGCCCTGCTCCGTCCTCTTAGGCTTGGAGAAAGTCTCAAGTAAGAATTGCTCTCAAGGGGACGGAGACGCCATGGAGCTTGCAGGGGAATGGGCTCAATTCTCTGACTTCCACAGGCACAAAGCACATTCACATACAGTGCACATACATACATACATACATATATACATACATACATACAGGTAAAGCACCCATACATGTAAAATTGGTCATTTATAAGTTTTTTTTTAATCACTTAAGGATGTTCCCTGACAGCCAACACCCCCACCTCCAAAATATGCTGGGCTGGCTGGCAAGGGGGCAGGCACAGCCTATTCTGTACCTGTGACATAACTGATCAAAGTCCTGAGCAACGTGACGGAGCCCTGAGTAAAGACCCTGTATTGGCATGGCCTGGCGTGACCCTGCAGTGTTGGTGCTGCGGCTCCTGACGTCCACTTGGACATAGCATAGCAGCCCACGTATTCCCAAACAGCCCTCAGCTACAGCAGACTGGAGAACAGGCTGCGCGCAACACAGGCTGCACGCAACACCGCAGGGGAACTCATTCCAGGACAGAGGCCCTATAGGCAACAGACTGCAGAGACCCAGGCTGCAGAAGGTGTCTGCCAGACCTTCAACTTGTTCCCAACTGTATATAACCAGGAACACCCCTGCCCTCATGATCTCATGATTCAGGTTTCTTTCTTTCTTTCTTTCTTCCTTCCTTCCTTCCTTCCTTCCTTCTTTCCTTCCTTCCTTTTTGTAAGTTCCAAGACAGGATTTTTCTGTGTAGCCCTCATCTGTCCTGGAACTCTGTAGAGCAGGCTGGCCTTGAATTCAGCCATCTGCCTGCCTCTGCCTCCGAAATGCTGGGTTTAAAGGTGTGTACCACGGCCAGGCTATCAGAAGAAATTCTTTAACGATACAGCTGTGATACAAACCGGGGAAAATAGCACTTAGCCAAAGCTTAAAAAGGAGTTATACATTTTTTTTTTTTAAGTTTTAAGATCGTCTGGGGAAAGAAGTATACACTGGGCACTTTGCATATTCCCGGAGTTCTGTGTGGCCATGCGTGTCCTTTCCCAAGCGAGAAGAGAAGGCTAAGACGGAGTCACAAGCCAGCCGCAATGCTGAAGCTGTGAACTTGCCATTGTGTCTACCAGGTCTCGTTTTCAGCAACCATTACAGTAAGAAACAAACTTACTTCCCATGCACGGGAATTAATCTACAGAAACTACCCATGACCAGCTCTAAATTTGCTAGACAAAGCCTTCCAGTCAGCCACTGTAAATACACTCAAAGAAATTAAGACACCCCTGGGCACCCACACACACAGCTTTAGTCTCAGCAGGCAGGCAGAGCGCTGTGAGTTCAAGGCCAGCCAGCGGCCAGTGCTACACAGCGAGACACTGGCAAAATGGAGGACAGGGCAGGGGACTGGCTATCTCGACGACGTCTCCCTGATTGTATAATAGTGATAGAGAGATGTGGTTTATAAAAAAGGATCAAATAAGGTTTAAAAATGCGACAATGTATTATTAGACCTCAACATGCATTTGAAAGAACTGAAGATGCCCAGTCTGAGGGAAATATCTTTTAAAACATGAATGGAAATGGACCGCAGAACTTTATGAACTGATGGTACACGTTGAGGCTGGAGAGACGGCAGACCGGGCCTCACACCTGACAAACACACAGGGGAACGGTTCGAAGGCAGAGTCTTGGTAGAAGCAAAAGGTCTGCTTTTCTTTATCCACGCTCAAAGAAAGGCCACTCACCCAACCCAGACCTTAGGACCCCATCCTAGCCAGACTGCTTCTGCTCCTGTCTGAGAAGGGAAGCCAGCACCAAGCCTGTTGCTGTCCACCGCTAGAAGCAGAGAGCAGTTCTGAGTTTTCTCACAAACAATTGTCTGGAACCTCAGCTGCCACGGGCCTGGGGGATCACCAGAGATTGCTGGTTCCTCTTCTCAGATACTGAAGTTCTGTGTTGTTGTCCAGTGAAAAGGGAAGAGCTGAGAAAACCGCTGGGCTTTCTGACGCCCCGGAGTCTGCTGTGTGAGCCTAAATGTAGGTGGGGATGAAGAGGCTCGGGGAGGGGAGGGTTAGCCTGGCTAGGAACTAAAGCCTTTGCTCTGCCTGAGGCCAGTTCCTGTTTTAAGGAACCCACAAGGCTGCTGCCCTGGATGCTTGAATGGGGAAGAGGTGGCAGAACACGCTTCTCAGAAGCACAGTGGGACCTGCACGAAACCCAAGTCCCAGGCAGGATGCTGTGGGCCCTGTAACCTCTACAGCCGTCCACCAGAACCATGAGGCTCTGACCTTCTGGTCATCATTCACAGTCTCTCCTCTGCCCACACCCTGTTCCACTGCCTCTGAAGCTGGGCTGAACAGAAGCTGCCCCAGCCGCTGGCTTCTGATGCCCATCCCTAGAGCTCACTGTTGGCAGAGTGGGCAGGGCTCTTTCAAACAATCTGCCCCTGGGATCTGCTGGGTAGCCAGAGTCACACACCATGCTCTACCAGTGGAGAGCCAGAGTGTCACCTTGCCTGCCTACACTCTGCTTGCCAGTGTCCACAAAACACACAGGTTCAGTGCCACCTCACAGAGGCAACAAGAAATGACCACTGGGGATAGCCAATCAGACTGACCCCACTCCTGAAGAACTAAGTGAACGGGGCCTACAGGCCAGAGGCTTAGAGACAGCTTCGGGGACAGGCCACCTGCTGGGGGCTCAATCATTCTCAGGCTGGCTGAAGGCACACGGAGAGTAGTGTGTGAGGGCCAGAGAGGTTTAGGCAAAGTGGTCGGCCAAGCTGGTCACCAGACTAAGGAGCTGAGATTTTTTTTTTTTTTTTTTTTTTTTTTTACTGCAGACAGAGACTGTGAGGCAGGTCTGAGGAGGGACACATGTGACTAACCCTACTGATGGGTCAGTGCTTGGGCGGCAGACTAGGACAGGTGTAGTATGACCAACCTAGAAGGCAGTGCAGGCGATGAGGAAGAAGGTGGTCCAGGGAACTGGCTCTCAGAGCACCCACCCTTCCACTGTGGGGAATGGAGAGCCAGCAGCTTTGCAGAGGGCGTGTGACTATGGAGGGCTCCAACTAAGATCTGGAGAGGGACTCTGCACCTGCTGGCTGCGATGGATGCTGTAAAGGAGATTCAGCGGAGGCTGCCTGTCTACAACCTCTCAGTTCCCAGAGACCCAGAGAGACAGAGCTCAGAAAGTAGGAGAGGCCAGAGCAAATGGAGCGGATCAGGGCACGAGGGCCACTCGAATAGACACAGATAGAAGGCTGGGCAGGTGCAGCCACCAGCAGTAAGGTGGGACAGAAGGGGCCTAGGGGTCATTGGTCCTGCTAGAGTGGGGCTACCAAGAACGTGGGGGACAAATGGGAGAAAAGAGGCAGCCAGGACCAGACAGACCCTAAGTGCTAGGATGGAAAACAAAATGGCGGGCGGGTCCCAAAGAGCACAAAGTGGACACAAGACGGGCAGGAGAGGGGGGCAGACTGTAATTTCTGATAAGGCTCTCAGGCAGATGGCTAGTGACAGGAGCCACAGGGCGAAGGGAGTGAGGGTGTCTCACAGGTGCCTCAGTGTTCGCAGGAAGTAGTTCCGTCTCGGATCATGCACACGTGACCTCTGCAGACCAGACCTTGCAGCGTGAACCATGAACTCTCATTTCTCTGCGAGCACCGGGGCCCAGCCCTGACTTCTGCAGCACCCAGTCATACAGACACCACCGCCCGTCACCCGAGAAGGCGGGCAGCCATGCGCCACACTCACTGGGCACTGAGTTCAAGCAACCGATGGCCTCCGAACGAACTCCAGCATTGGGTGGTAAAGCCACAAGGATGCTGCTGCTAAACCGGACTCGGGCGCTAGGGGAAGTTTTGAGGCTCTCCTCGCCAGATTCCATTCAGATTACTGGAATTTTTCTACTTCTTCCAACACACTTTCACACACGGACAATCTGCGAAAATGCTCTGTTGTAAAAATTTAGGTTCAGGAACACCCAGGAGTGAAACCACCGAAAACAACAGTTGCCTCAGCTGTCAGTCCAGTGAAATATCAGGAAGTAAAGGACTTTTCTGAGTAAAAGGACTGTGTGTGTGTGTGTGTGTGTGTGTGCGTGTGTGTGTGTGTGTGTTCCAAGACAAAGTCTCGCTGTGTAGTCTAACCTGGACTTGAATCTACAAGTTTCTGACTTCAGCTTACCACAGGTTTGAGCTTCATGCCTGGCTTCTTCCTTTTTTCTTAAAACAAACAAACAAACAAACAAACAAAAACCAACTTTTCTAAAAAGCAAATACACATACATTTTGAATTGAGAAGTCCTAGTCTCAGGTGACTAGCATGTGTGCACACATGTGTGTGCGCACACACACACACACACACACACACACGCACGCACGCACACACACACACAGCCTTGGAAAGCAACTCGCTCAGTTACTGCTATGGCAACTGAGCTTAATATCTAAGGCAGAAATTCTTAAAGTATACCCAGTGGTATGTGCACCGTGAGGCTCTGTGCAAAGCAGTTTCCCTGGAGACCAGCCGAGATAGAAACTAGATCTCGTGGGGTCCACCCAACACACAGCTACACAAAGGTGTCAAAGGCCCTGAGGTGGCCTCCCAGAAGAAACCTTCAAAACCTTGATAACCTCTGGTTATTTGACCCTGTAACACTCTACTTCCTTCACTGATTGAAGAACTCACTTCAAACAGTGACCCGCACTGCCCAGCCCCTCACCAGAAGGACCACATGCAATCAAATGTGTTAAATGAGTGAAGAGCGTGTAAAAACATTTGGAGGTTGGTTGGTTTGTTTGTTTTTACTAAGAAGCCAAGTCCAGCAGGACATGGCGGCTCGTGCCTTTAAACCCAGCACTTGGGAGGCAGAAGCAGGTGGATCTCTTTGAGTTAGAGGCCAGCTTGGTCCTTATTGTAAGTCCCAGGGCAGTCAGAACTACATAATGAGAGTCTGTCTCAAAAAGAAGAGGAGGAAGAGGAGGAGGAGGAAGAAGAGGAGGAGGAAGAAGAGGAGGAGGAAGAGGAGGAGGAAGAGGAGGAGGAGGAAGAGGAAGACAAGGAGGAGGAGGAGGAGGGAGAAGAGGAGGAGGAAGAGGAGGAGGAGGAAGAGGAGGACGAAGAGGAGGAGGAAGAGAAGGAGGAGGAGGAGGAGGAAGAGGAGGAGAGGAGGAGGAGGAGAAGGAAGAGGAGGAGGAGGAGGAAGGAAGAGGAGGAGGAGGAAGAGGAGGAGGAGGAGGAGGAGGAGGAGGAAGAGGAGGAAAAGTAAAACCCTTTCTTGAGTCACAGACTCTCTCTCTAGCTGCATGGGTTTCCTGCTGGGCACTGCCTAGCTGCCCATCCTGTAAATGTAACCAGCCCCATTTATTTCCATGGGCTGGAGAACCTTTGTGAAAGCATCCCTCACTGGGTCCCTGCTTCCAGATCCTGCTCTTCTGTGGTGGAGGCCAGTAGAGTAACACTACCAGGCCAGGCTGCTCCTCACTGGGATGGACATAGCCAAGGACGGGGGTGGGAGTGGGGTCTACAGTTTTAGATGAGCCTTACAAGCAGGAGATGCCCCAGGGTTCCTTCTAGGTGCTCAGTGAACACGTGACTTGCCCTAAGCCAAGTCTTTGCAGAGCTACCCTTTCCCCTGAGAGAGACTCACACAAGCCTTGTTTACTGAGAAGGGGTCAGAAAAGACCAAAGAGATCTACCTAGGCCCCGCCCCCACAAAAAATCCTTGCCTTTGGACTCTGACCTGCCCGCAGAAAGCAAGTTGCAAGCCCCTCCCCTGGAATCCCATTGTTACCCCGGCTAAGTTGGCTTTCTGCCCGGGCCCCCAAGCATGAAGCCCCACAAGCAACATTCTTTCATTTTTCTTTTTAAAATCTAATGCTAAGAAGAACCGTGGCAGTGGTACAGCCGCACCAGCACAACCTAAATGGTTTCCATTTGGTTCTGGCTGTAGGTCTGGGTGCCAGGTCCGGTTCTAAACTCCTGCGGTCAGGTCTGTTCTGTCATGTCGTGAGCCACCCCAAACCCTTCCTGTATTTCTGTGGAATAAGAATCACCCGAGCAAGAGTCCTTCACACTGTTTGACAGGTCCATACTTTTCCCTTATCCGAGTCTAGAATGGGCTTTGCAGATGAGCAGGACTTAATGCTTATTCTGAGAGCGACAGACAAGCCTGCCTTCCCTCCTTCATGAACTCAGAGGGTCCCTTAGGGCACTCCTGAAACTTTCAGATCTCAGGTCCTTAGGCGATTACAACAGGCAGGGCAGGTGTTAGGGTCGAGCACGTTTGGGAAGTGAAATAAAGGGATGTGCCCCTTGACTCCTTTTGGCGCAGCAAGGGTTAAGTCAGACGGCTCCGGCCACAGACTAGGGAGGCTGGACCTAGCCGACGCTGTCCCGAGCAAGCGTTCAGCTTTGGGCCCTCTCCAAGCCGGCTACATTCCAGAAGTAGCTCCGCTCGCAGGTTCCGCTGCGACTTTGGAAAACTCTGAGTCAGGCCCCCTTAGTCCAAGTCTGTGACAGAGGCGGACGAGGAGAATGAATGGCCCGCCCCCCTCCGGGCGGTAAAGCCGCACAGGCGTCCCAGGCGCTGGCCGGGTTGGCCGCGTTGGGAACCCGTCGGCCACTGCCATGATCCTCGGTCCAGAGAGGCGGTGGACTTGATGACCTGCAGTCCGTGCCCACCGACCGCCCCGGATCCCCACGCCGCGCTGGTCCGCGGGTACCCTTGGCTCTCTCCCCGCATCCGGGAGTTAGGGGAGGCCCCGGCGAGAGTTAGAGCCCGGGAACGGCGGCAAAACAGGGCAGGTGCGGGCAGCAGCAGGATGTGGGGACCCGGGCGGGGGTTGTGCCTGCGGCTGCAGCGCGGCGCACGTGCGCGCCCGGAGTTACCTTTGGGCGCTCGCAGGTGTCCTCTCCAGTCCTTGCAGCAGCACAGCCCCATGGCACCACCTCTCCCCGGCCGCTCGCCTCCGCTCCCCGCCCCCGTCGACACCCCCGGAGCGGCCTGGCTGGCGCGCACTAGCCCCCTGGGCTCGTGGGGCGAACCGGGACTCAGTTCTCTCCCTGGTCCTCGCGAACGCGCAGATCACGCCGCGCGCCGCTTTTATGCTCGGCCCGGACGGCGCCCTGCCCACGGCCCGTTACTCTCCTCCGGCGCCGAGCCATGCGCACCCAGCGGCCGCCAGGGGGCGCTGCGTTAATCGCTCCACTCTCCCTAGTCAGCTTCAGAGCCCACCAAGGGCGGCGCGACCACCGAAGCCCGGTCGCTGGGCGCAAGCCGGTGAAGTGTCCTTGCCGACAAGGATGGCTCCTCCCCCTCCAGCATCCTTTGAACAGTCACCACAGCCTTCTGCAAGACTGAAAGGGGGGCGTAGCCTACAGCCACCTGGCTCTTTCTCAGCCCACCCGAACTGTGTGTTCAGTCGCCAAAAAACAGAAAAGTTTGCACTGGGTAGATCGCTTATCCTAGTGGGACAGTTTCTCCCTCTGAAAGATCACTCAGCTCAATGTAAATGTTGCGTACACACACACACACACACACACAGAGGGGGGGTATATAAATATATTTTTTTCTCTATTCAGAATGATAATACCCCGGGACCCAACAACTCCATTCCCTAGCATGTGCCCCACAAGAATTCTTGTCCACATGGCTAGGGAAACTATGTATAGGGGCCATTCATTGCAGCCTTGCTGGCAACTGCTGAACACTGGAGCCAGCAAAATGTTTCTCAGTAAATGGATTCTCTAATACAAGGAGATAAAGTGAAGCATGATCGTTGGTGTGAATCTACTGAGATGGATTCGATAGTGCTCAGGAGACACGGGCCACCAGACTCTATTCTAGGCACTTGGGAGGTGGAAAACCAGGATTGCTTCTTTTTGGAATGGGTCTCTGTGTGTGTGTGTGTGTGTGTGTGTGTGTGTGTGTGTGTGTGTGTGTGTGTGTAAGAAGCAAAGTGGGTGTTATGAGGCTAGAGGCTAGTTTTCTTTATGGTGCCTTGTTTCCTACTAGGAAACAAGGTAACTGTGTAACATACAGGTGAGACAAATCATATTCTCTCAGTATTTGTTTGCACAGCATTAAGTTTTCTGCTTACTTTTGTGTGATGCCGAGGACGGAACCCAGAACTCAGAAGCCCAGCCCCCACCCCCCTGCCAAGAGTGCTCTGTTGCTGTTGTTTCTTCCAGTCACTCCTAGCATCTGCCTCTGCCTGGCTCTGACGCAAGGCTGTGGCCTTAGGCTGGACTGGGACCTCTCCTTTCATCTCCCAGCACAGAGGTGTTTAGATAGGGTATGTGACACAGTGTGCTAGGAGACCAAAGCTGTCCACTGTGAGCAGAAGAGCTAAGCAGACAGGGAGGATTGCTGACTGGGGCAAGCCAGGGAAAGGTTTTCCCAAGTCTTCATTCAAAAGGGAGATTAACGACAGCAGGCAGATCTCTGCCTCCCTCTCTTTGACTCCCTAGAAAGCCTGGGGTGGGGCTTTGGGAGAGTCTCTGGGTGTCAGCCGCAGATCCAGAATGTTTTCACTCCTCGGGACTTGGAGCTTACAAAGAGAGCACCAGGGGAAAGCCAGCCAGCCCTGACTTCTGGTTGCTGCCAAGTCACTTATACGGTGTTAGCACCAGGCAAGATCACTTCGTCACAGACAGCTTAATGAGGCCCCAGGAATTCCAGGCTGGAGCTCCCAGCATTCAGGGAGAGGATCCGAGGGGGAGCAAGCCCCTGGGGGAGTTGTTCAACGGCCAAGTCCTACATTTGGGAAGCAAGATTTAAAAGAAAACATCGTAGTAGCCATTGGAGGTCGCTTGTTTATCTTTCTAAGAGGAAGTGGGAAAGCCGCATCATTCGAATGAGCCTGTTACGGACAGTCAACGTTCCCATTGCACCATTCAAATGTATTTTGGGATACTGGACTTTTCAAAGCGATTTTTAATACCAGCTCCTAGGCAGTTGGGCAGACAAATGGGAAGTCAGGAGCTCTATCGTTTCTCTGGTTTCAAACCCCTTAATTCTTGGGTATATATTGTGGTTTTTTTTTTTAAATAATTTTTCTGTTGTAAGATATCCTCAAGTGAAAAGGAAAACAGCAAATTCACTAGATACTTCCTACCCTGTGCCATGCCATTCAGAGAGGTTAATATCTATTAACTATAAAAAATAACCCCACTAGGCACCTGCTATAATATTCCACTTACAGAAGAAAAGAAAAAAGGAATTGGAATTTGAGAAGGGAAAGAGACTTGAAGACTTGCTTCAGGTCAGGGACCAGCCAGGCAGGTGGATGAATGGATGTGCAAATAAGTTGGTAGAGGAAGATTAATGAATGGATTGGTGGGTTAATGATCAGATAGATGTGTGGCTAGGTGGGCGGGTAGGTGAGTGGACGAATGGGTGGATGGTCAGATGCATGTGTGGAGAGGTGGGTGGGTCGAGGGGTGGATTAATAGATGGATAGGCGGATGGATGTGTAGATAGGTAAGTGAATGGATAGATGATGGAGTAGATGAGTGAGTAGATGACTGAATGAAAAAACAGTTGAATAGAAGGTTGGATGGATAGAGACTGATTGGTTAGATGAATACGTGCATAGGTAAATGGATGGATTAGCAAGTAGATGGATGGCTAAGGGGATATGAATGGA
Source organism: Rattus rattus (assembly GCF_011064425.1). Classification (NCBI taxonomy): domain Eukaryota; kingdom Metazoa; phylum Chordata; class Mammalia; order Rodentia; family Muridae; genus Rattus; species Rattus rattus. Next base: position 9,046,427 of record NC_046166.1, on the reverse strand, counting down.
AGTGAACAGATGAATGTATGCTGGTCAATGGGTAGTTAAAAATATGGATGAATGGATGAAGAGTTGGGTGGGTGGATGGGTGGATGGTATTTCCTAAGTTTGGTCCAGGGTCTTAGGCTACAACAGGAAAAAAAAATCACACACTGAGCACAGAATTTGGTTAAAAAATATAGTTTCCTGAACATAACTGTGCACCCCAAATAATGTGATCCCAAACTTTCTGGAAATGAGCCAGTATCAGGACCATTTAAGTTTTAGGCTCCAGGCTCAATCCACTCTGGAGTGGGAATGAAGGTAGCCCCTGTACACACCACAGGGCACAGGCACCTCAGCTAGGACTGCGAATTACAGGAGGAAGGCAAGATGACAGCTGGGGGTGTACTGTAAGTAGGAGTTGCCCCATCTGCCCAGAGCACCTCCTACAGTCCAGTTTTTTTCTGGAATCCAGAGGGCAATCGTGAGCTTGCACAGCTGCTTTTAAGATGGCTGAAGCTGCCAGGTTTTCAATCCTGAGCCCTGGTGAGAGATATAGATCAGGCCATTCAGGGAGTTCCTTAGGAGCTTCCAGGCTTGCTGGTCATAGTTCTCTGCAGGAGTTCAGTTGGTCCCTCCCAGAATACCCAAGTAATGATGCCATCTGGGGGTAGATTCAACCCTCGGCAGCTTGAGAAATGGCAGAAGTGGAGAAAGCCATCTTTACTGCAGGTACTGCTTGGGGGGAGGAGGGGCACACTATGATTGCTCCTCCCTCCTTACTTTTTTTCCTTTCTTCATGTACCAACAGTGGGTCAATACAGCCAAACCCTGATAAATACAGCCCATGAGTCGAGCTCCCGAAGTACCAGGACAGTACCCGTGGGCTAAGGGCTATAAGAGATCTTATTCTGCCAATTGCAGACAAAGACAATGTGGTGGTTTGCATATGCTTGACCCAGGGAGTGGCAATAGTGGAGGTGTGGCCTTGTTGGAGTGGGTGTGGCCTTGTTGGAGGAAGTGTGTCACTGTGGGAATGGCCTTTAAGACCCTTGTCTTCTCATGTTTGCCTTCAGAACAAGATGTGTAACTCACAGTTCCTCCTTCACCATTCCTGTCTAGATACTGTCATTTTTTCCGCCTTGATGATAATGGACTGAACCTGTAAGTCAGCCCCAATTAAATGTTGGCTTTTATAAGAGTTGCCTTGGTCATGGTGTCTCTTCACAGAAGAAACCCTAAAAAAGACAGAGTGTTCTACAGAAGAAGAGACTAGCCCCCTGGAATGGGCAAAGGGTTCTTCTACCTGAAGAAGCTTAGCCTGCCTTGGGGTGGGGAACCCCAAGGTGTGACTGTGATGTAACCTGTGTCTCCCACTGCTTAGCCTGGTGCTACAGTCAAGTCAGGATTGCAAGGGGAGATCAGGGCAGGGAGAAATGAGAAAGCAACAGTACAAAGCAGGTGAGAGGTGCAGGGGCCCAGATATAGCAGGTCAGAGAACATAGCATCAAAGAAGGAATGTGCTGACTGGGTGGTCCCTGGGTCTCATGCCTAACTCTTTGAATTTGGGCTGCCCACACCCTGCTTAAAGAAGAGTGGTCAGTTCTGGGAAACCATCCCCTGTGAGCAATGTAACCGGGCTGAAACCATCACAATGCAGGAAGGCCAGCCTTGCTTTGGACAGACCACATGGAGAACTGGGTCAGAACAACTCACATGCATGAGAGGGAGGCCACTTGGATGTGCGTCTCCCAGTGATACCAGAGCGATCAAGAAGGGATGTCCTGTCAAGCATGTTCATTCTGCAGAACAGTGAGGCAACAGAGACACACCAGGCTTCACGGTGCTTTAAAGGAATTGTAGAGTATTTGGGAAATTGTTTCCTCTTAAATCAGGAAGTACTTGGCTGAGAAAAACATCCCCACCTCCAAGGGGATAGAAATTCTATCCAACATGTTCATCTACCGCTGGTGACCATCTGGAGAGACGCAACTGTGAAAACTGTCTGGGGGAAGGGGTGAGCTCTGGAGAGGGAGGGGCCTGTCAGAGTGGGGCAGACCCTGAGAGCAATGCTGTGAGCTCTGTCAGAAGAGGACAGTCTTTGGCACATCTGTAGAGGCCACTCCTAGGTCCAGGATGTGGGGGCAGGGTGGTAGAGGAGCTGGGCCAGTTAGGTTCACCAGCCCCAACCAAGAGCTCTTTAGTTGCAGGGGACAATGGTTATGGGAGGAATGTCTTGCAGCTCCGAATTCCCACAGAGAAAGACAAGGGAAACAAGGGTTGCAGAGAAATTCCTAGGATACATTTTTTTTTTCCTGTTCCGGTGGCCTGAAGCCACTGAAGTTGGCCAGACTGCCAAGGCAGAGATTTTACAAGGCCCATTGTCCTCCCCAAAGTCACAAGCTCAGCTACTTCTGCCCCACCTGCTCTTTCTGCATTTCTCTCTTCCCTTCCCTACTCCTAGGACAAACACCACTGGGGAAGAAGCAGGGAGTTACTGCCTCAGCCGCTGCCACAGCTGCTTGCTTGCAGCCGAAGATGGGTTTGGCCTCAGCTCCAGATACTCAGTTTGTCTCTGTGGGTCTGGCTGCAAGTCTGTGTTCTGGACAGAGGAGAGGCGGTCTGGACAGCAGTCACATAGTGGCCCGTGTGCTTCAGTAATCAACACATAGCAAGCACCTACTGTGTGCCAAATGCTGTTCTGAGCTTTCTGCATGTGTGAACTCATTAATCCCCACAGGAGCCGTGTTATAATCCTGGTGTATAATTGGGGAGATCAGACACAACGAGGTCAAGTGGCTGATTGTCCATGCTCGATTTTGGTACCCATGATCCTCAGCTCAGACTTGGGGGACTGAGACCACCTGATGCGTCTGCATTTTCAGACGATTTTCAGTCAACAGGACATGCTGACCTTTCAAGGCTACAGCAGCATTCCCAGGACAGACACCAAGATGAGCTCCTTCGCTGTGAGCTACTCCTGCCTAGTGTCAGAATCACTTCTCAGGGTCCCAGCATTGCACACGTGTCACTGGTATGCCTTGCTGCTGATGCTACAGGAGGGGTCTTGGTAACCACATGAGTCTCTGCCATGGGCAAGCCCTGGGGTTGGTACCTTATCTACCACAGGTCACTCATGGAGAAACACTGAGACCAGCTTACAGCAAGCCGTTGACATGGCAGGGCACTGGGCCCATTTTTAAGGTGGCTGGTATGCAGTGCTGTAGCTAGTGCCCCGCCCCCAACTTGATTGTCGTCATCCCGTAAGGACTCTTTCCTGCTCAGGTCGCCATTTTTTATGAGTCACTACAAGGAGGAAGGAATAGTACAGCTCCACAAAGGCCCTCTGGAATTCAGGATCCTTTTCGGACATCACTGTCCCTTTCTGGATACCTCTACCTTTGCTCAGGAGATTCTAGGGACCAGTGATGCCATGATGACTAGAGTTCAGGTGAGTACCGGTATGCGGGGAAATGGGCCACTGGATGCCCAAGCCTGTGGTTTGAAACCGCTTTGCCCAGACCAACGCTGATGCCAAAGTTAAAATCCAGTTGTCTCTTTACCGGGAAGTGACTGGGACAGAAGATCCTGAATGCCCATGAAGGCTGTCACATGTGCAGTGCCCAGTATGCTTTCTTGGGAGAACAGTGCAGATACTAAAGCTGGGAGGAGGGAGGAGGGCAGGGCTGGGAAAAAACACTCCCCACCCCCCAACCCCCAGCCCCTCCTCCGCCGTGCCTTGTGCTCCCTGTTGCCACCTAGTGGTGAAAGAAGAAAAGACCAGGGCAATGATCCAGCTGTCTCTAAGCCAATTTGTCCAGCAGGCTGCCTGGCAGAAGCTGCCCCCTGCTGTGTGCTCAGAGCACAGAGGCACCGCTGGGTAAATAAATGCTCTATCCCCTGGGTTCTTTATGTAGTGGTTCTCAAGTGTGTGTCCTGCTTTTTGGGAATACCTTAAGGTTAATTCTACTCATTCTGGAAGATGTTTGGCGTTGGGGACGGTGGGCATGAAATAAGGTCCTTTCCAAGCCATACTTGGGACTGCTGGTGAGGTGATAGGGATGTGGCCGTGGGGAACCTGGGGATCTCAGAACAGCATCTTCCCCGGAGGGACAGGACTGCCAGAACTCTCCAGCCTGACCTCCCCGGTAGGCTGGGGCCTGTCAATGCTCAGTGGCCTTCTCCACACTATCTTCACTGCCCCCTCCCCAGGTAATCTGCATTGGGTACACTCACTCAGGTTTTACTTTCCATAGCCTGGCTATCCCATACCCTCCCGAGTACCAAACTCAGGAAGCATTCTTTATAGACTCCAGACTGGGGATCTGCAGGGAGGCATGAAATTAATTCTCCAGAAATCTGCCTGTCTGTCTGCCTGCCTGCCTGCCTGCCTGTCTGTCTGTCTGTGCCTGCCTGTCTGTCTGCCTGCCTGCCTGCCTGCCTATCTATCTATCTATCTATCTATCTATCTATCTATCTATCTATCTATCTATCCACCATGAAAATACTGTATTGGTGTGTCTCCTTGCTTCCAGAAACGAAACTCTTGTGTAAATCAGTCCTCAGATTTTCCCTCCCCCCCCGCTCTCCTAGCTGATCACCCCTTTTTCTGCCTTTAAAAGAAATCCCCCAATCTCCACTAAACCACTCAAAAATAAAAAAAAAAAAAAAAAAACCCCACCACCTAGGGCCACAAAAGGCCCTCTATACAGGAATCGGAAGACACTGGCTATTGACTGGTCTTGCATTTACATACCCAAGAGAGCCACTTAAGTGGCCCTTCACAGGACAAAGATCAGCTTCTCTGGGGTTAGGGGAAGAAAGCAACCGTCTGCTCTCCACATTCCTGCAGTGCACACCCTCATGGAAGGCTGCTTCTTGGACGCATCTAGGGGACTGCTCTTTGCTTTTCCCACATTCTTCCTGCTACAATACTGTGGGGAACTACTCTACACCAGGCATGGGAACTCTCAGATCAGAGGCCCTGCTGGAGCTCTTGACTATTCGCAGATAACTAGAGCAGTGGGACCCCGTCTCCCTGTCCACTGGCTGACTGCAGGTCTGTCTTCTCTGACCCCACAAGCTCCACGTTGGTCTTTATCTAAAGGTCTGGTTTTTCAGTGTGCTGGGGGGTTCCATCCTTCCTCCACAGAGGCCATGGGGGTACTGTCATTTGAATGTGTTTTCTGAAGGGTCATTTGTTGGATTTGTATGTTGTGTGTATGTGTGTGTGTGTGTGTGTGTGTGTGTGTGTGTGTGTGTAGGTAGGTAGATTATTAGAAATAGATGAAGTTATGAGGGTGGGACCTGGGATGGGATTAGTGACTTTATAAGAAACGAGGAAGGGCCAGGAAGAGGCTTAGTCAATCAAGTACCTGCTTGCAAGGCTAGGACTTGAGTTTGATACCCAGAACCCACATATAAGCTGGACAGTTCCAATTTCAGCACTAAGGGTGAGGCAAGAGGATTTGGGGCTTGCAGGCCAGCAAATCTGTTGGGATCCATGAGCATCGGGTACAGTGAGAGACCCTGTATCAAAAAATAAGGCAGAGCACAAATACAGAAGACATCTACTGTCAGCCTCCACAGTTGCATGCCACACACGCACACACATGTACACACATGTACACACACATGTACACGTGTACACACATGTACACACACATGTACACATGTACACACACATGTACACACACATGAAATGGAAGAGCAGCACAGGCCAGGGCTAGCATACTCCCTCTGTCTCACCACAAGATGCCTTTACTGTGTAGCACGCTGCATAAGACGCTATGTGAGGTCTAGGTCACCAGAGGCTGAGCACAGTGGTCGCGCACTGTCATGTGTCAATGTCAACTAGTATTCTTGGTCATCGGCCTGACTTCATCTGGAATTAACTAAAACCCTCACATGGAAGACACACCTATGGGAGATTTTTGCTTAATTTGAAGTAGGAAGATCCACTTCTAATCTGGATCTTTGAGGTAAGAAGATCTCTGAGGCTTCTGCTGGAGGCCTGTGTAAGGGTATGGAAAAGGGACGAGACCTTTTTCTCTTTGTCCGCTTGCTCTTGCCTTGCCGTCAAGTCCATTTTGTCACTGGCATCAGAGACTACTTCTTTGGGATTCCAGTGTATCCTGGAGATGAGCTGGGACATCCAGCCTTATGAACTGAGCAACTACTGGAATTCTTGGACTTCCTTTCACAGCCTTTGTTGTTCTAGCTGTACCACAACACACCCTAAGTCATTCTAATCATCACACACACACACACACACACACACACACACACACACACACACACACACACACACTCAGGCGAGAGAGAGAGAGAGAGAGAGAGAGAGAGAGAGAGAGAGAGAAATTCATTCTATAATTCATTTACTTCAGAGAAAACCCTAACTAAATACACACACTTAGTCTTGCCAGACTCCAGAACCAAGAGCTAAGTCAACACTGTCACCCACCGTACAACACTCAGTCATAGCAACCTGGTGAAAGGACTCGAGCCAGCTCCAGCGTGGCGAGCTTGGCTCTGACAGGCCTTGCCCTTCTCCCTGGTTCCCTCCGCTTAGCTAAAAAACCGTTAGATTCCATTCCTAAAGCTACCCACCAAGGTCTGTTCCCTTATTTGGCCACCTCCTCCTCCTGAGGCTGACTACCAAGGCCCAGCTAGCCAAGTACTGAAGTGTAGCAGTCAGAGGCCCCTTTGGCTCACCTGACTAACACGCCCAATTAAGGGGCTGGGGGGATGGCTCAGCGGTTAAGAGCACTGACTGTTCTTGCAGAGGTCCTGGGTTCAATTCCCAGCAACCACATGGGATCTGATGCCCTCCTCTGGTGTGTCTGAAGACAGCTACAGTGTATGCGCATATATAAAATAAATAAATCTTTAAAACAAACATGCCCAACTAAAATTAAACACTAACATGGAGTTTCCCCCTTTACCTCAGCAAACTGCTGTTTGCCTGTGTGTCAAGTCCGTCTCCGATCTATCCTATCTACTCCGGGACAGATAGCCCTCTCCTTTCTCTCCTCCTTCTTCTCCCTTGTTCCCTTCCTCTTCTCCCTAGTCTGCTATTTCCTGTTTTTCTCTCTGATCCTCTGCCCTCTGTCCCTCTGGGGAAAATAAATCTCCTTTGTGCTGAGAACTTGGGGATCCTGAGCCCCTACTTTTCCTTTCGCCTCCAAAACAGACTAAGGGAGGCTCTCGCATCCGCTGAGCGCCTGCTTTGTGCTAGGCGCTCGCTGCTCCACCCGCAACCCTAAACAAGGACTCTCAAACCACAGCTAGGAAGCAGCCGGTGCTCCCATGGGCCCTCAGATGCCTACATCTCTACTCCTCCCCCCTAAACCACAGGGTCTCAGGATGGATCCCAGAAGCCCCGGGCTGGTGCTGCAGGCAGAGTGACTAGTATAACATGGCGGGAAGCACTGGGCAGAGAGGACTGGCAGGAAGACCAAGGCCTCACTATGGGAGGACAGTGGGAAGAGGGGCTGTGTCTCCTTAGCTTCAGTCCCTGAATGTGTGCTGAGGACCCCCAAGATCAGCACAACTGGTGTCTGAGGCAAAGTGCAGTGTCGAGGGCAGGAGCCATTCTCAAGTCCGCTGTGGCACAGAGGGCTGCCGTAATACGTACGCACGCACTACGCACGCATGGCGTGACTTAAAACAGCAGACACTGGGAGCGAGCTGAAGAGCAGAGATCTGCAAGATGCCAGCAGGACCTTCCGCCTCTGAGTCTCTAGGGAAGCCTCCTTCCTTGCCTCTCACAGCCTCTCGTGGCTTCCCACCTTAGCATTCTTCGGTGTAGGCCGCAGTCAGTCTCTTTCTCCACCCCCAAAAGGCTCTCTGTCTCTGTGTCCCCTGCTTCCCCACAAGGATTCCAGGCACTGGATTTAGGGACTGTCCAGCTTGGATTCAGTTCAGCTAATTGCATATGAAATCACCCTACTTCCAAATAAGGTCAGACCAAGGTGCCAGTGGGCAGGAATTCTAGGGGACACTATCTGGCCAGGATGGTAGCCTCCCTCCTTTTGCCACTGTGGCCCCCGTGTCCATTTGTCTAAAGTCAGCAGGAACAGTGGATGCGAGGTGAAGGAAGGTCTCGATCTGCTATCTCTCTGAAGCTCAATTCCCGGCCTTCTCACACCCCAGCACAATGTTGCTCCCACAGAAAATGTTGAATTATTAGTATTTTTTTTTTCTTTCAAAATTACAATCGCTCACGCTTGGGCGTACACTGCAGCAGTTGCTTGGATATCGTTGAAGAGCATTTGGTTAGAGAGGGGCTTTTCCTGGGGCGGTCTATACTTCCATAGGTAAAATCCTTTGTTTCAAAAAAGGCATCTCATGGGCCAAACAGTGTGTCTGCAGGCCAAAATCAGTCGAGGCCATGGGCCTGGCATGCAGCTCAGCTTGTACCTTAAGAGCTACGCTCCATTTCTGGTCACCATTTGTCACCTCCTGTACCCTTTCTGTTCCTCAATGATTGCTCCTTCACGGGTGTCGTTGAGGCAAATATCTTTTGAAGGCCATGCCCCAGGCTCTGAGTGAGAGCTCACGGAGGGACTTGAGGCTGTTTTGTTCTGGGCACTGCTTTCCAAACTCCTGAATCACACTTAAGCATTCACAACCTACTGTCAATGGACTCTGTTCCAGCTCTGGTCTAGGTGGGGCCCCTGGATCAGTATTTCCAGCGAGTCCCCTGGGGATGTTGATGGAGCTGACCCACTGACCCAACCCAGAGGAAGGATCTAAAGAGCAGCCTGGTCCATGAGTGCCTGGCTAAAGCTTCCTAGATAGAGGACCCCAAACTTGGACTTGGATCCCTAAGATAACCTGGATCATTCAACCTCCATCTATTAATCCTCTGCCACGTTCCTTCCCACATCCTAGATTTATCTAGGGCTTTATATACATCTTCATTTTGAGTTGGCATGGACCACACCTCCCCCATATACCAGCCTCCAAGTCTGGGACCCTGTTGCTGTCGAGAGCTTTGTCCACAGTCCTTGCTATCCCAAGGCTGTGGTTTCTGTCACTAACCAGGGGTCACTAACCAGGGTTTCTGTTGGCCTCCCACTAAGAATGGTACCCTGGAGGGAGCCTCACTTTGTACTAGGGAGCATTGAAATAGTGACCACTCTGTGCCTCAGTTTCCACATCTACAGAGCACACAAATGTGCTATCCATTCACAGTCATGTCGGGATACATAGTCACCATGCATGCTTGTAAGGTGCTGTATGGCCATGCAAGTGCCTTTCAGTCAAATGCCATTTCTCTGGGTTGGGGAAACTTAAAACCTGCCCACTAGCTGTTTTGTGAATTGTAATTGCCAACCGCAGTTTCCCACTGTGCTATCGAACATTCAGTTATTCCTCTCCTGCAGCTGCACCCTTGCCTACACTGCCCTAGTGTGAGGTGGGAACTGGCTTCCGCTCGCTCTCTTTCTACAGGAAAGCTCTGTCACTTTAAGAACCTCATGCTGTTTGTGTCCTGCAGAAACATGAAGTAGGAGAATCAGGTCCTTTGTCGCCCTAGTAACATGGCCAATGATACTTGAAGGGACAGCAGGTGGCCTCTCATCCTGTCACTCTGCAAACACATACCCAGACCAGGTTTTCCGTGAAGGACCAGCCACACAAAGGCAGGCAGGCGGATGAGTGCCTCACACAGGTGTCTACGAAGTCAACTAAACTGTAATGTTATACGGTGTGCATATCTAGACAGCCAGGCTGTCCAGGGAATAGCGCTGGTGGGACAATACAGGCAACCCCTGACTACTTCATTTTTAACCACTGTATAATGTATTTTTAGAAGACACATGGGGACTGTGCATTTCTGTGGTAAGCTGCGTGGCCTTCCACCACCATGTGTAATGGCAGATCATGGTAACTGCAGGCCACCTCTCTGAGTTGAAGACATTCACAACCTCTACTCTAACTATTCTGTATTTGTAACTGTTGACAGCAATGGTAACTCTCTTGTGTTATGAAACATCAGACATTATTCCCCCTACCAAACTGCCCCCTCGCCCTCTAAACCCTTTCTCCAGCCCTCCCCACCTCCTACCAACCAATATTTTATTTCCCCTTCTTTGGGGTCATCTTTTTAGCTCCCACAAGTGAGGACACACCTTTTCACTCTACTTGATAATCTCCAGTCCCACCCAGGTTGCCACAGTGACAGGATCTCATTGTTTTACAGGAGGTACTTTCTGACCGGCCTAGTCAAGAGAAATGGCTGGTGTTTAATCACCTGAGGGAGAGCACGACCTCCATGTGCGAGGATGAGGGTGAAGGTGGTTTTCTGTGGTACCCTCCCCTGTACAAGGAGGTTCCATCGGAATGTCTCTGATGCACTGCCATGGGATTTGAGCAGGAGCTGAGACCCTTGGGGAACCATCTCTGCAGCACATGCTGAACAATGCTCTCAGTAGAACCACAGAGCGGAAGTTACTGGTCCAAGTTTTCCTGGTTAGTGACCAGTTTAAATTAATTTGTTTACATTTATGTAAAAAAAAAAATCTGGCGTTCAATTCAGTTATTAAAAATCTTTTAAGTATGTTTAAAAGAACTTGGGCGCACGTGTACTTCCTGAACCACATATTTACAAAATACAGGTCTAGAGTAAATGTTTCCAATGAAAACTAGTGTTTACATCCATGATGGAGTGCTTAGCCCTAAATGGGACATCTATGTTGCTCCCTCCAAGGCTCAGGGACAGCATGGAAGAGGGGAAAGAAGGAACGTAATTGTCGGAGGGCAGAAATGGGTAGAGAGTACATCTTCTGGGTATAGCTGACTGTTCATGAGCCCACTGCAGCTAGGGTCCTGCTCAGACTGGACTGGGTCTGACAAGATTCTTCGTCTGTGGGGCCTCACACCTCCCCAAGGTTCTGTAGGGAGTTGGATGCTGAGGGCCACTGATCCCCACCCCCATCCCTGCCACCACCCGCGCTCAGGCAAGCAACCGTAATAAGACTCAGTGGGTCCCCCGGAACCCGAGGAGTAGGAGGGGGACCGTTGGGAAGGAGAAGGGATCCAGAGGGAGAAGAGGGGGCTGCTGAGAGAGGGTGTGGGGAATGAAAACAATTAAAACTATGAATGTATGAAATTTGCTTAGAACGAAAACGTGTGTGAAGGAAAGGAAAACTGAAATTTAGGTGTCCAAATTGAAAAGTGCCCAAAGTGAAAAGCACTCATTAAATTTAGAAAGAAGATTAAAATATTTCAAAGGCGTCTAGAGGTTGATAGAGGACATGCTAGTGTGTTCCAGGCTCTGGGTTCAACCCCCAGTCCCTGGACCCCCTCCTACCATTTTACTAATGTTGGGGTACTAATACTTGGGACCCCATGGGCTGCGTAAAGCACGTTATTAAATACTTTTTACTCCGTATTATTCAGTTTCTTCTGTGGATGGTGGTTCCTAGCAGGTAAGTTAGTCACCACCCACGACCTGCTTATGGGTGTTGCTCGCAGGGACACCTCCCCACAGGACACCCTCGGGAGTTTCCTGCAACCGCTCCTGTGCTGAGCTGAGAGAGTGTGAGCCTAGTGAGCAGGCCAGACCACGAAGCAGGAAAGTGCAAGCAGCCACTCTAGAATTTGCTGATTGTTCCACACTGGCTGGCGGGAGTTTCTAATTTCATCTTTAGAAATGACCCGGCTTCTGGAGCTCCTCAGGCGAGCTCTGTGGGACTGCACAGCGTCCGTCCGTCGAGCTGAGATGCAGGCTGACTCGTACCAGGTGCCGAGATAGGACCGTATCAGCCTCCTTCCCTGCCCAGCCTGCCGCGGTGATCAGGGCTGTTCCTGGCATGTCAGACACACGGCATCGCTCTCCTTCTACACGGTAATCCTGGTGCTGGCTCCCTTTCAAGGTCAGGTCTTAGAGATAGCGGATTCCAGACCTCCAGCGTATTCCAAACTGCTGGCTGCATCAGAAGAGTCAGCTGTGAACTCTAGGCTGGTGGGCAACGAACGCTTAGCGACATTCAGCCTCCCCAGAATAGGGCATGCGCCTCCATGATCCCAGCACAGCTCCTGACCCCTTGACAGTCCTGCTGCCTGGCCCTCCCTTACGGCTCCTGGTATCTGGCTGATTCCACGTGGTCTTACAGCTTTCTGGCCCGTTCTTCCTCTCCAGGCATTATCTAGAGCTAGCGTCTGATACTTGCCCCTGGGATCTTTTATGAAGTTTGCTGAGCAATGGAGACTTGAGAGCCTGGTTAGTAACCTGGCTGAAAGCCCAGGCTTCTGGTCTACATCCATCAGTCCACCTGCCTCCCTGTGGAAGCACCACGTGGATAC